>NC_072485.1:17693961-18005628 GCF_027574615.1 Eptesicus fuscus | reverse complement strand
GTCTCCTGCCTGTCACTCCCTGGCAGGCTCAGGCACCGTGTGTCAGACTCCGTGTGCCAAAATGAAGTGCTTCCTCTCCTCCAGCTTGTTCTCTGTGTGTTCTCGTTTGTTCAGTCATATCCTCACCCACCTGGTCATCTCAAAGAAACATCTGAGTCTTTCTAACTCTTCCCATCCCTCCAGGTTTTGTTTGTGTCTTTGTTTTGAGAGAGAGAGAGAGAGAGAGAGAGAGAGAGAGAGAGAGAGAGAGAGAGAAAGGTCTATTTGTTGTTCCACTTATTTATGCACTCATTGGTTGATTCTTGTATGTACCCTGATGGGGGATTCAACCACAGCCTTGGCGTATCGGGATGATGCTCTAACCAACTGAGTTACCTAGCCAGGGCTGTCTACTCCAGTTTTAAATTGGAGTTTTTTCACTCCACCCAGATCCACATATTTTGTTAGTACTACAATTCTGGGCCCACAGTATCTTACATTTGATTTTCTCTGTCTGCATAGTACTCCTTCTGTGTGTGTGAGTGAGTGTGTGTGTGTGTGTGTGTGTGTGTGAATGAGAGAGAGAGAGAGAGAGAGAGAGAGAGAGAGAGAGAGAGAGAGAGAAATAATTTTTTTCCTAGCTTAGAGAGAGAGAGAGAGAGAGAGAGAGAGAGAGAGAGAGAGAAATAATTTTTTTCCTAGCTTAGAACAACAGAAATGTCCTAGCATTCTCTCACAGTTTTGGAGGCCGGAAGTAAAAAATCAAGGTGTGGGCAGGGCCATGCTCCCTCTGCAGGTGCCAGGGCAGGGTCTGTCCCTGCCTCCGCTAGCTTCTGCTGGTGCTGATAACCGAAGCTGTTCCTTCGCATGCATCACTCCAATCTATGCCCCTGTAGCCACGTGGCATTCTCTTAGTGTGTCTCTGTTGATTTGATTTTACTTAGTCTTTGAATATAAGCTTCTAGATGCCAAGGATATCTGGATTCCCATCAGCTCTGACCACATTGTGGATGCTCAGTAATTGCTAAACATGAATCAGTTTGCATTTTTCCTAAGAGGAGCATGATATGGAGGAAGGTTTTAAATATCTCTGGAGTGAATAAGCCAGGGAGTGGGGACTATAAGTTTGCTCTTTAATTTTACTTCCTCCTGCGCAGCCAATGTGGTTTAGTGGTTGAGTATCAACCTCTGAACCAAGGAGTCACAGTTTGATTCCCAGTCAGGCACATGCCCAGGTTTTGGACCAATCAGTGATTTTTCTCATCATTGATGTTTCCATCTCTCTCTCCCTCTCCCTTCCTCTCTGACATCAATACAAATATACTTTAAAAAATAATATTGCTCTGCCTTGGCTTCATACGTAACTGCTCTGGCCTGGTTGTACTATTAGGACTGGGTAACTCGGGACAGCAGCGAGCACCGGGACTAGAATTTTGGTTCATAGACAGATGCTCGACCCCTGAGCCACGCAGGCCGGGCCGTGGACTAGAATTTTGTACTGGTACTGCCACTAAGTAGTGACGTGGGTACTAGTCGTTTGTCCTAGACCCTGTTTTCATCAAAAATGGAAATAGCATTTGCCCTCTATTCCTTTTAGGGTTTTTTGTGTAGACCAGTGGAAAAAATGCATAATAACATTTTATAAAAACGTACCATTTTCCTTTACTGTAGGCAGGATCATTGTAATCCTAATAATTTCAGCTTTCTTCAAGACTTAACTTTATCAGGTTTTTAAAAAAATATTTTTAGCATTCTGTATAAACAAGATTGTTGAAGTGGAAATGCTTTAATTGAATGGTAAAGCCTGGGCCTGTTTGTCCCCCAAATTAAATCAGTTTGGTAGGAAATGATTATAAAATGTGGCATGGTTTTGATTTAGCTTATTTCTGTTAAACAAATGAATAATTATCTACTATGATCTGGGAACCAAGAAAGCGTTAGTTTAGGCTGGCATTGAAGAATTAGGAACAGGCAGTATGGACTTTGAGACTTTATGGACAGATCTGCTGGTGCTTTAGTTCTGCCTAAACTTTTATAGACTCATTCGTCTATAAAAGTTATTAAAAATGATGATTACAACTTGCACTTGTCAGAAGTGGAAAGTTTCACAAAATATAACAGGCCAAACTGCAGATGAGAGGTCTTTTTTCTTTCCACATTGGTTTCTGCCATGAAAGCAGACAGTGGCTCAGAAAAAGCGCTGTCCTAGGTGAATCTTGTGCTGCACAGATGTTTAGTGAATGTAAATTATGTCTGAGGTGAGACCATCCCAGCGGTTATTAGTGAGAAAAGAAAATGATGACATTGATAGGGCTGGAGGGACTGGGAGTAGGGGAATTTGGGGGAAAAGAGAACATTTAATTAAGAATTGAAGATTCATTTGGCTCAGTGCGAAAATTGAATTGAGCCTGTTAGCTAGTTGATCCAGGAAAGGTGGTATTGTTACCGGAGAATTGTGAGGATTGCCCTTCTCCTTTGCTAGTGGGAGGGAGGGGGTTACTGGGGTACCGCTGGAGTAAGCCTTTCTGGAGGCCCCCATGGGAGGATGATATGTGGTAGAAAGCTTTATTTGTGTGGAATTACACCCCTGAGTTTCAAAAGTCCCATTTCCCTTAAACCAGTCTTGGGAGATGCAGATGGGATTCAGCAGAGCTGGAAGCGAAGCCAGTGTCCAGAGTTCCTGTTCCATGGTGGAGCTGGGTCCAGTTCGGCATCAGGCTAGTTCCACTCTATCAGTCCATCGGGTGTGGGGTCCACATGGCTGTGGGCCATGTGGGTGAGTACAGAGCTGAGAGCCCCACAAACCAGGAGTCCGGCGCAGCAGTAAGAGAGGAGCTTATATATCTCAGATTTTGTTTAGGAGCTTATATATCTCAGATTTTGTGCCCCTGCAGTGGCCACACCCATCCTGGCCAATGACCTGTTCCCAGGTGTGACTGACAGTTAAATACCTTCCCTGTGTCACCCAGACTTTACTGGGCATGCCTATAATATTCCACCTTCCCTTTGTTCCTTTCCAGTTAATTAATAACTGGGTTAAATACAACAATAGATATCATTATGATTGAATTGGTTTCAGAATCACCAAGAGAGGACAAAACAGATTATTATTATTTTTTAAAATATGTCCTAAGGGATCTGTGAGCTTCAGGGGAGTTCTGCCCTGGGGCTAGGGCAGTGATGGCGAACCTATGACACGCGTGTCAGCACTGACATGCGTAGCCATTTCTGATGACACGCGGCCACTGAGGCGGCCGCATGCCGAGGATGAAACATTTTCTGCTCCTGAGGATGAAACATTTGCGAAATAATCTTTTTTCCTCAAAGTGACACACTACCCGAGTTATGCTCAGTTTTTTGGCGAAGTTTGACACACCAAGCTCAAAAGGTTGCCCATCACTGGGCTAGGGGAACGGGATATAATGAACAGGAAGTCTGGTCTTTTGGGACAGCTTGGAAAGTGAGGCAAGGGCTGGAAAAGGCCAGTGTCAGGGGTTAAAGAAAGAAAACACAGATCCTGAATAATCTTGAACAAGGAATAGCAGGAAGTGAATGAATGCTTCCAGGATTGTCAGGTTTAAACTCTGCTGGGTGCATGTCGTTTTCTTCCCATTATTGCCTTGACTACTCTAAGGAAATTAGAATCCTGTAGGTATTCATGGCTGGCTGAGTGTGATGCTTGGGCACACCCACTGAGGAGAGGGAGGGAGTGGATGAAACAAGGATTCAGAACCGCCATGTCATTTGCAAGACACTCTTCCCACTTTAAGTCCTTAGGCTATGGCTGTGTGTGTGTGTGTGTGTGTGTGTGTGTGTGTGTGTGTGTGTGTGTGTTTTGCACGTCTGTCAGAATATATTTTAAACGAATCCCAACTTATTCAAATAATATGAACATTAAATCTGCCTAGAAGAAGCAGAGAGGGGTTGCTTTTTAGCCAAGCTTAGCATTATCACACATGTGCAGTGCTAAAACGTTTAATCTTTAGTCATTGGAACATTTTAGTGTTACATAGGTTCCTTGAAGATTTGACATTAACAGCAATTAGCCTAATAGTAGAAAGAGCCTGGACTTTACAATCGGAGCAATTCGTTTCAATGCCAGTTCTGCCACTTACTCGCCACATGGCTGTGAGCAAGTCACTTGGCTTTCGTGGGGCTTCCCTCCTCTGTAACATGGGAGTAACACTCATTTCATGTGCATTATTTGCAGGATTCAATAAGGTAACGTAAAGTATCTAGCACAATGTAGGGTGCTTGGTAATAAATATTAATTTGAGACTAGAAAGAAAAATTAGATTGGAGTTAGAAACAACAAGCACCACTGTGTTTAATTCAAAAAAGAGTAAGAGGTGGCTTTCCCCAGCAGAATCTTTACCTCACCGGGACAAATGCACGCTATAGAGAGATGCTGTAGACCATACATGATTGCCTGGTATTATGAACGTGGCTGGTAGTGAAAGTAAGCCATCGCTTCTGTGGAACACTTTAGCTATCTTTTTAAGGACCTTCCCACATCTGAGATGTCATGGTTTTGTAAAAAACATGGTGTTCTTCACATTTTATTTAGATGATAGGATTATTTGGATACAGTAGGCGGTTATACAGACATGAGTAGAGTAGGACTGATAGGCCAGGTACAGGTCACCAGTGTGGAAAGCAGAATTGGAACACAAATATTGTAGGGTCAGAGACCTCACCTCCAGGGTGACCTTTCCTCCCCTCGCCTGTGGCCGGGTGCTGTTTAGACCCCCTGGCCTTTCATATCGCTGCTCATGCAGTTTGGATCCTCCCCTAGCACATTGCTGGTCAGGTGCTAGACGCCCCTTAGAGGAGGAACCCCGGGCGCCAGAGAATAGTCTCATATAGCTCTCATACAAGCCCTTGCATGACCACTCGCTTAAGCATTAAGCTTTCAGGACAATGAGGTTCTGGCCCTCATCAAATGATATTAACCCTTTGCACTCGCTTGCTTTTTTTCTCGATTCCTTTATTCTACTCGGGATTTAATTTTTTAAGTACCCCAGATTTTACAAAGCGCGGCAGTAGAATAAAAAACCGGAGTTTCTTTTCATACAAACTTATTTATTTGGATTTTTTTATATTTCAGATTATTGATACATTCAAAGAGTAATTTTAATCTCTATAATTTTTCATGGTGTGATATTTTTTGAAACATTCGACATACGAGCTGCTACCAATGCTAACCGTGTCGAGTCACACTTGACATCCGCGTGCAAAAGGTTACGAACAACGTCTCAGGCCTGTTGACCACGGAGACAGAGTTTTGGTCAAACGGGAGATAACATTTGCTGGCAGGCCTCAGTTGTGTTTCAGCTGCAGGCTTAGAGAGGCAGCAAGGCCAGGTGGAGCCATGCCAGGGCTGACATCAGGACCAGCTTTGGTAACTAATGACCCCCTGCCCTGGCACCGACCAATCAGTAGAGATCACAACCCTGAGGAGACTCACCTGGAAAAGCTGGTGAATATTCGATAGCGATTCTCTGCAGAGACCTCAGATAAAAGTCCTTAGGGAGAAGCACCCAGGGGATGCTGGCTCTCTCTGGAGCAGCCTGCATCTTTCCCACCTCTCCTCTCCCCTGGCATGTTCTCTTCGCCTTTCTTGCTCCTGAGCTCCCAGGGCCCTTCCCTGGCCTCTGTAACTTGTTTCCTGAGTCCACACAGCCTTTCACAGCTCACTTCCTCTATCTCTGTGACTTTCTAAATAAATCTCCCTTTGTATTTGAACCTTGGCTCTGAATTCTTCCTTAGCCAGCACTCAGGAACCAAGGTCTAACTTTCTGGTGCCATTCCTCCTTAACAGTTTGCCTGTTTTTCTCCCTAGCAAGTTAGCTCCATTAGGAATGGGCACCAAATCTTGGGACTCTGGAGCTGGATGCATGAAACACTTTTCATACATGTCCATGAAATGACTGGACTTACAGGAAGTGTGTCAAACTAATATTTGGAGATGCAGAAGTCCACAGGTTGTCACTAACCACTTAATGTTGGCACCAATTCTGAAACTTTGTATACAAAGACAAATATCTTAGTGAAAAATTGGTGGCATATTACATATATTTACCAGGATGAGATTAGTTAGAGCAGGCTTATTCAAGGAATTGATATCAGCATTTGAGAATGAATTTTCTCTTCATCAGTGACAATAATATGTATTAATTCAACTTCAGGAGTTATTGCCAAGAAAGTGAAACTGTGCACATGATTTTTGTTGTTTACTATTTGTAAAAAAGCATTGTATGTGTTATTTTGAGGATACCAGTCCAGAGTGCTAATTTTCATTGTATGGGAATGCCTTCCATTAAAATGCCATTCCTTATTAAACAGCATTATTGAGGTATAGTTCACTACCATAAAATTAATCTTTTTTATAATGTGTAATTCAGTGATTTTTCATATGTTTACAGGGTTGTGCAACAATCACCACCATCTAATTTTATTTTTAAAACATTTTTTAGCTTTATTGAGGTATGATTGACAAATAGAATTGTCAGATATTTAAAGTGTACATCACCATGATCCAATATACAAATACATTGTGAAAGCATTCCTGCCAGCTACTTAATTAACACAGCCATCGCCTCACATTTCATCTTTTTTTGGGTGTGAGAACATTTAAGTTCAACTTTTAGCAAATTTAAATAATATAATTCAGTGTTATCAACTGTAGTGACTATGTTTTATGTTAGATTCTCATACCTTATTCATCTTAGAGCTGAAAGTTTGTACCTTTAGCAACCTTTCCCTATTTCTTCTACCCCAACCCCTGGCAACCATCAATCTACTTCCTGTTTCTATGAGTTTGACCTTTGAGTCTTTATTTTTCTTCCTTAAGATTTCACATACAAGTGATATCATCCAGTATTTGCCTTTCTCTGTCTGGTTTATTCCCTCATGGTCCATCTATGTTGTTACAAATGGCAGGATTTCCTTCTTTCTCATCACTGAATAAAATTTTATACATACATGTATATGCCACATCGTCTTCATCCATTTATCTGTTGATGGACACTTAGATTGTTTCCATATCTTGGCTATTGTGAGTAATTTTGCAATGGACATGGGAGTGCAGATTTCTTCAATATCCTGTTTTCATTTCCTTTGGATATACCATATATCCAGAAATAGGATTGTTGGATTACTTGGTAGTTCTATTTTTACTTTTTTGAATAAGTCTCCACATTGTTTTCCATAGTGCCCGAAGCAATTAATATTCCCAACAACAGTGCACAAGAGTTTTCTTTTCTCCATATCTATGCCAACACTTGTTATCCCTTATTTTTTTGATGATAGTCACTCTAACAGATGTGAGGAGATATCTCATTGTGGTTTTGATTTGCATTTCTCTGATGATTAGTGATGTTGAGCATTTTTTGCTGCACCTGTTGGCCATTTGTGTGTTTTCTTGAGAAAAATGTCTATTTGGGTCCTCTGCCCATTTTTAAAACTTACTGTTTGGATTTTTTTTTTTTTTTTTGCTATTGAGTTCTTTATGTATTTTGGAATCAGAATCTAATTTTAGAATAGTTTCATAGACCTAAAACTAATCTCATACCCAATAGTAGTTACGTCCCATTCTTTCTCTTCTTTAGCCACTGGAAACTATTACTAATATACTTTTGTTTCTGTAGATTTGCCTGTTCTGGAATTTCTGGATAAATGGAATTACACAATTTGTGGACTTTTGTGACTGACATCTTTTACTTAGCATATTTTCAAGGTTAATCTATATTTTAGCATGTATTGGTACTTTATTTCTTTTTATTGCCAAACATTAAAGTATATGGATACGCCACCACATTTTATTATCCATTTATGAGTTGATGGACATTTTGGTTATTTCCTTTGTTTTTGCTATTCTGAATAATGATATAAACATTCGTGTATCTGGTTTTGTGTGGCCATATGTTTTCATTCTCTTGGATATTTCCCTCGGAATGGAATTGCTAGGTCATATGGTAACTCTGTATTGGAACTCACCATTATAAACAGAAACTTAATAGGTTTATAAGCATTTATATTACTTTTTTTTTATGATGGGAAGCAGTATGAGAGTTAAATGTAAATTTAAAACAAAGTTATAACTTCCCATAACAAATTCAGATATGGCCTTTGTATTTGCTGGGAAAAACAGAATCACCTGTTGGATATTTAAGGAGGAAACATTTCCGTTTTTTGTTTGTTTTTTTTCCAATATAGATGTTAAAAATTCATAATGTGAATATAGGACAAAAACAATTTTTACATATGTGTAAAGAGTGGCAAGATGAGTGGAGAGGGAAAAAACACGGCGTTAATGCAAGGAACCAAGTGTGATGAGCCAGGAGAGATGTGAAGAAAGAGAAGGGAAGGTTTCCTGGTGTATTCATTCAGCACACTCATTTTGCTGTCTGTCAGATACTGGTCTAGGCCTTGGAAATATAGAACAAACAGAGGCCCTGCTCTTCTGGATTTCCGTTCACTGAGGGCACGCTGCTAATACGGCATGGTGTGTGTTACTGCTTGGTGGTAAGACTTAGTAGTGCCATGTGCACCTTTTATCTCCTACACAGCCTTTCTCTGTTTCCCAGAGTAACGTGTGCATACCTCCATTTTGGCAGTCAACACAGCTTAGGGATCTCATGTGAGAATGTGAATATCCATTTTTCATCCACTCAGATCTATTCAGGAAATTAGGGATCACTCCCTGCACTTGGGGCACTGTACTAGATGCTGAGTGTGTGTGTGGCTGAGTGGCCCAGTGAGTCACTCTCTTTAAGCCCCGCTTTTCTCATTTTCACAACGGGGATAATAATAATAATAATATCGACTATTTTTCATAAAGATTAAGTCTCGTGAGATATACCTAGCAGAGTGCCTGGTACATAGAAACCAGCAAATGGTCAATATTATAATCATACTATATCTTTTAACAACAACAACAAAAAAAGAAGTAACCTCAATATTAAAAATGTTCAAAATGGAAAACATTTTCTATGCCTTCCTATGAAGACAACATTTATTTTATTTTTCATTTACTCTTCCATGTCCACATGAACACATTTAAAATATTAAAAACAATAACATATACCATTTATATAGTATACATTTATACCATTACCAGTATACCAAATATTTCCCTTGCTTTGGCATATTTTTCATTATTAGCATATTTAGAGCTAAAAGTTCTCAGGTTGAAGGTGATACTTCTGGGTAAGTAATTTAAAGCAGTCTACATATGAAATGGAAGTGAAGCCAGAGAGGGTTGCATTTTGAATAAAGAAACATCTGCAGTTGGCTACAGTCACCAAAAGGAAATTGGATCATGTGTCAGCTATGTGATTGAATAAGACTTTCATCTTTTAAAGAATTTTTTCTGCCTAAAATCCACATTCATCCATTATTTGAAATGAAGCTTGCAGTACATACATTATGACACGGAGTGTGGGGACCCTCAACATGTGCTGCTATTGGTGAACTTAACTGGGAATCAGAAATAATGATTTTTAAAGCTTCTTCAGGCTCACACATTTAGATTGCTTCATTTTCCTAACATGGACAATTTAGTCAATTCTTGCATGATTCTTTTCAGACTCTAAATTATTAGTTTTTAGGAATTATAAATCACTTCATCTTTTATATATTATGAAACACTGTACTTTTTAAAAAAAGTTACTTATTAAGCTAGTCAGAGAGAAGAGACTTAGCTTTAGGCTCTCAGTTCTCTTTCCCTCTGCTGCTCCAGCCCCTCAAATTATATGTACCCGTGCCTAGCCCAGGTCCCTCCACACCAAGCATGTCAAACTCAAAGGCTAACACGGGCCAAATAAACAAGGTTTAAGTGTATGTGGGCTACAAAAAAACAAAAGCTTCAGTTTTCATAGTAACGTAGGTTTATTTCGATAGAGACATGCTGAATACAAAGGACTGAAATAAATGAGTCATCATTAACATAAAATAATAGAACATTTTAATAGAAATTACTATTTTTTTCTTGAACATTAACTTACCAGACACTGAATAACTGCACAAACTAATAAGCGCAACGCCAATAAACCTATTTTTCTTGTTCTCCAAAAGCGAAATATTTCCTGTTGTGCACACCAAACAAGTCAGTATGAGACTAACGACGTGGCAATCGGCAGCTAAAATATTCGCTGCTAGTATTAGTGGAGAGAAATGGTGCACCTGCGTGTAAGGCGCATAAAGTAAATGTATGTAACACAGTTATAGTAATCAGTCATTAGCGAACGTTGTAGTTCATTATTAATAATGATGTATAACAGGCTGTTGTAAAAATTGAGTTACGAAATTTTTTTTTAAAACGTTTCTTACAACCGTTGTATTGGATGGGCTGCAAAAATATTCCTTGTGGGCCACGAGTTTGACAAGCTTGCTGTACGCTATTGTTTGGGTCTCTTTTTTTGTCTAGTACTCTGCCATGTATGTATTTATAGCCGTGTAGCTGTTGAATATATGACTATGTTGAGTTTGAAAATTTAGCACAGAGATATTCTAGAGCTTAGGACTCTAGTGACTACTTGCCAAATCCAAAGGATACTGTGGTCATCAATTTACTGGACCCTGTGTATTTGACCCTGTTAGCCACTCCTTGCTTCCTAAAGTTTCTTGTTGCTTGGCTTCTGTGGAGCTACATTCTCTTACCAATCTTTTTTTTAAAAAATATATTGTATTGATTTTTTACAGAGAGGAAAGGAGAAGGATAGAGAGTTAGAAACATCAATGAGAGAGAAACATCGATCAGCTGCCTCCTGCACACTCCCCACTGGGGATGTGCCCACAACCAAGGTACATGCCCTTGACCAGAATCGAACCTGGGACCCTTCAGTCCGAAGGCTGACGCTCTATCCACTGAGAAATGGTGCACCTGTGTGTAAGGCGCATAAAGTAAATGTATGTAACACAGTTATAGTAATTAGTCATTACTATAACCGGTTAGGGCTCTTACCAATCTTTTCACCAACTTTCCCACGTTTTCCTCACAGTCTTACAGAATTCCTTTACCTCTTCCTTCCTCTTGAATGTAGGTGTTTGTGTTGTCCAGTGAGAACCTTTTATCAACAGATATAAGCTGGTGATGATATTTATCCACAACCAAAAGATTAGCATCTGTAAGATAATGGGGGAAGAAGAAGAGTAGGGAAGTGAGCACTCGACACAAGGCAGTTGATTAACCAAAGGAAAAATACAGCCGTTAACCTTTACCAGGAATCAGAGAAATGCAAATGAATATAGAAGTAGGCTATCCATTTTTTAACTATTAATTACCTAAAAGATTTTTTTAATGTCTTTTGCTAATTAGGGTATACTAAACCTCTTACTTTTACTATGCTGCTGATAGGATTGTAAATTAGTGATATGTTTCAAAAACCTTAGAGGGTTTATTGGTACTGAACAGTGATTCCAATTATGGTACTTTTTCTACAGCAGTTAATACTAATTTCCTATCCAGCATTCTGTGTCTTTTCATCCTTTCTATAAGAACTCTGAGTTTGTCCAGGAATAGAACCCTTCCCGAAATCAGGTAACTCCTGGTTAGTTGAGTCACTGAAGGTAACCCATTTCCTTAAGCTGGTGTCTCATTTCTAACCAAGGAGATATGAAGGATGTCAGCTGTGTTTCAATTTTTAATAACCAACAGCATCCCTGTGAATTTGTTGTGGTGCTGAATACAGTTTGGGAATTGTGGTCCCAACCTATATATAAATAATTAAAATTAAACTTATAATAGAAAATAATAGAAATGACTTAACTAATTTAGTAAACTTTAACAGTAGTTACTTATCTAATCAATTAAATATAGCTCTTATGATACAAATCTAAGAGAAAGGCAAGGTACAGAATTGTGTATATGCTTTTGTCATTCTCTGAGGAAAAAATATGCCTGGAGAAAAACGCAGTGAAATCTACCAAAAAGAAATGCTGTATGTAAATACACTAGGGTGGCACTGTTACAAAGATACCCCTACCATGCCGGCCTGGCTAGTCTTCACTCTTTAAGTACATTTCTTTCCAATCCATTAACAATTCTCTGTAAATAATTTGCTAGCGACTTCATTTATAATCTTCACATTCTTTATCTACTTTCCCTCTCTCTAATTTCTGGCTATTTAATTTGCTTTCTCTTCTTTTTTTCTTTTTTTTATTTTTTTAAATATATTTTATTGATTTTTTACAGAGAGGAAGAGAGAGGGATAGAGAGTTAGAAACATCGACGAGAGAGAAACATCGATCAGCTGCCTCTTGCACACCCCCTACTGGAGATGTGCCCGCAACCAAGGTACATGCCCTTGACCGGAATCGAACCCGGGACCCTTGAGTCCGCAGGCCGACGCTCTATCCACTGAGCCAAACCGGTTTCGGCTGCTTTCTCTTCTTTTATCCAGCTCTCTTAAGCAGTTTATCTCTTCAGTCCTTTAGAAATGGCACATCAAGGCTATCAAAATACACATATTCAGGTCTGGGCTGTTTTGTTCGGTTGCAGTAAGCACACCATTTTCATGGACAAATTAATCATACCTGGTGTTCTGTTAAAATATAACTAGTATTAATAACCATAAGAGTTCTCCTGGAAACCAGATTTATGTTTTAAGTATGTTGAGAATAAATTTCTGTCAAGGGTTAAGACACAGAAACCTGTGGTGAGTTTGATTTCCTTTCTAATGTTTTATAAACTATCAGAAGCAAATCTAGTTCCTGTGAAAATTCCTCATAGGAAAATATGACATTGTCTTTTCGGTAAAAGATTCTGAAGCAGATGTGTCAGAGTTAAAAGGAGAAAGCTTGAGACTCAGAGATCATGAAATGGGAGTTCTACCATCTGGTAAGAGTCAGCATCAGCTAGACCAACCTGGGAATTGATCCTGACCACGTGATTCAATATACAACCTTGGGCAACTCTTTAGATTTCTCTGAGGCCTGTTTCTCTACTTTAAATTTAGGATAGCCATTTTCCCCACATAGATTTATTATAATAATTAAATCCATTCACTTGTCAGATGATCATTAATCACCTACTGTGGATCAAGCATTGTGCTAGGAACATAGTATTCTAAAGTAAAAGATTCAATAAAGTGATAATTGGGCTTCTTTAATTTCTGCTCCAAATACTTGCAAATTTTAAAGCATTTGGTTGAAAGGAATTTGGTATATAACAAAATATCAGGTACTTATTGGCTATACTTCAGAGATTTCTTTAGGGAGCCTGCAAAAGTGTGTTCCTTTGGATGTATTACTGTAAATGCTCTGCTTGTGTTCGTCGCCTTTCCGTGTCAAGCTTAAATTTGAGCAAATTATGTTATATTCTGTTTACTTTGGTAATCCATGGTTTTGTGTTTTGAATGTGGTTTATATTTTATTGTATTTATTATTCATCCTTTCTAACAAAATTGTTATGCCACAACTATCTACTCGTTTTTTTTAAAGAAAAAGAAAGAATAATCTAAGCCAAGAATTTTACTAATGGGCTCTGGCCACTCTGACCAGGTACGGTTTTGTAATATGGTATCAGTATCCTGCACTTTCTGTTATTTAAATCATGAGTAACAATAGTGGGCAGAATGATGCAAAGATTCCCAAAACCCTGTTTTTGTGGAAATAGGCCCAATCTTTTTAGCAGAGTTTTTAAATGATCTAGAGACTCTGAAATGCATTGCTTCAAAAAGATTACGTTGTATTTACCTGGGAAGCCAGTTCTTTAAAGGTGCAGTGTGAATAGGATTTTGTTAACACCACTTCACAGTCCTAACTCTGCTAAACATTATACGAACACTTCAAAGGATGGACAGTGAATTGAATTTTATATTCACTTGTAAGTAAAACGTACAAATGGTTGTATGTGGTTTTGTGTGTGTGTGATATTTGAGATAATTTACTGCCATCTGAAGCAGCCATTCCCACGAACCCCTACTTCTAGACTTGATGGGGTCCCTTATGTTTCTTCCACCACTAGGTGGAAAGGGAATTCTAAAATTTTAGTGTGAAAGGAATTTGGTTGAGCAGATGTGACAGCTTCTAACACCTGGAGATGGCTGTTGGGCCTGATGAAGAGTTAGTAAACATCAGAGAAGAGAAGAGATACCTGGCTGGGCCTGTCAGATTCCTTTTTCCTGGTCTGGTTGAACTTCAGCAGATGGACCTAAAGAATTCTTATTTAATGTTTACTGTGGATCCCAAACTAATTATATGCTTGTGCACTCTTGTTAACTCTTGTCTCCAGTTGGAGGATAGGGGAAACTCATTTCCTCTGTCTTTACATGTGTAAGCCTAGGACAAGACGTAAAACATGGTGGAAGCAATAATCTGCCTTTGAGGGGACCCCCCCTCCCCATTTCATTTCCTGTTGTATTTAACTTGCTTCGTGGGAACATATTTCTCTCAAGATGGTAATGAGAAAGAATTAGCAGGGCAGTTCCTGATGGCTGTAGAGCATTTATTAGATAATTGCTTCATTTTCACGACTACTGGCCATGTTAAAATGCTTTCTTGCCTTTTTTATTAAAACCAGAATTGAAAGGGCTAACAAAATGTCAACACAAAGAAAGCTAAATGTCAAGAGGATTTACCTAATCTCTACCAGGAAAAATACCAGTTGTATAGTTGTATTAGTTGTATTACAAGAGTCAGGAAGTAGTGATTCCGATTTTTGAAAAGCGTACAAACTAAACAGAACATAAATACGTGAAAAGAACTAATGTGGATGGTTTTAGAAGGATGAGAGGTCACTAGAGGAATTACAGTTAGCGTATCTTGCAGGGTGATGTCCACGATTGGACTAGTATCTTGGGGAGACAGACTAGCAGTACAGGACAGTATGGGCAAAAGCATTGAAGCAGAAATGAGTTATCCTGTAACAGTGCTAACAAATTGATTGCTTATAATTAACTGAAGCAGATAGCAAGTGAGAAATGAGAAGAGACCTGGGAAATGGGTACTTCTGAATGTCTTTGAAAGTTAGCCTAAACTAACAGTCCATTAGATACACCCTGGGGAACTGCGCCTATTCTGTATTTTGATTCACTGTGGTTCCTGTCTCTTGAATTGAACTGGGTCCATGGGCGGTGTGGAGTCATTGTATGTTGAATAAGGGCCATGACCAGCAGTGCAGCACAGAGCAGTGTGTGCATTTTATTAAAATAAAGTTTTCTCTCTGTGTGCATTTTAGTTGAAGACTATTTGTAGTTTCTTGCAAGGGATGTTTTAAGCTCAGATAATTAAGACACCAGAATTTAATTATATATAAGTTAAAAGTGTTTGTGGATCCTGGGTCAATGGAGTTCTCTAGGAAATTAATGAAAATAATGAAATTGAGTACATAACTCAAGAAATACACCAATAGACGTTTTCTAGTTATTGAGTTTACTAATTGTTGACTTCTGAAGCATCAGTTTTTTCTCTTGACTTACTCACATGTCTATTATATGAAATAGAACTGTATTTTTGTGGTTTTATATCCTTTGGGGTTAAAACATGTTTTCATTAGGGGGAAAGATAATATTATTAGAAAGTGACCCGAGTTTCATTATAAAAATGCACCAAAAAATAGAAATCTAGCAAACAATTTCATTTTTTTGGTAGAAGGAAGTTACTAAAAAAAAATTTTTTTTTTGGGGGGGTGGGGTAAGATGAATCTTGTGAGAAATTTCAGGAAGGATAAGAAAGCCCTTCCCCCCATATTTAACTTAACTGTTTCAAGGTTATTCTGACAGTGAATGTGTTTAGTGGTGTAAAAAGAAATACTAAATAATCAAAGAGAGAAATACAGTGGACATTGGTACAGAGCCCCTGAACTGAAGGAGGGCTAGAGAAGGAGGAACATGTCAGGATGAAGTCTTGAGGTATTTAACTCTATGGAATTAAGTATTCAGAGGGGATTTCAGCAGCTTAGACATCTGTTGAATAACAAATATCACTAAATATTTATCATCTGAGGATGATTTTGGGTTACATAGAGGACAAGTTCAAAAACAGAAACCATGGAGATGCAGTCTTGGTTTTGTTTCATGCAAGAAGGGAAGGAAAACTCATTTGGATTTGATGTGGATTTAGCATGTACTGTTTACATGTGCTATTTTGGCACTCAAGGTCATTCATGAAGGGTATTATATATTCAAATGTTCCAATGGTTTTCAAACTGTGGGTTGTGATCCTAGAGGGTTCTTGAAATCAATTTAATGAGTTGAAATAGTATTAGGAAAAAAACAGAATAAAAAAGATAGCATAGTGAATGTATTAAGGGAAATACTATTTAATGAAACTTGTTTCTGTCCTATTAGTACACATGAATGAGTAGATAATGGTGGATTGCAAAATATAGTCCTTACTGTGAATCATGGTCAAGAATGTAAAAGAAATAATCAAAATGTCTTTACAAAAAATGAAAAATATAAGAGGTGCCGTATTTCAGGAGTTAAGTCGTGTCTGTTTAGCATGTATGTGGTGAAGCCTAGGTAAGTTTTCTTTGGGAAGGTGAGTGGGCAGACACCTTGGGGAAGTAGGATAGTTCTCTGGTGTCACAGAGTTTGAGGTCATAGAGTTCTTGTCCCTAGCAAGTGGCCCCTTGCATGGGACCTGTCAGCTCTTCAAAGCATATCCTGGTCAACTCGTCTGTACTTAGTTCTTGAAAGTGGTCAGAGCCACTGTGTCAAGCAACTGACAGTAAGGTCAAGAAAGAGAATTTACCTAGATCTTGAAAGCATATATTTTCTCTGCCGGCTCCTATACTTTTGAAGGAAATCATGTCTTTTTATTTTGTTCTACTGAGAATATTTCAGCGTTTTGGAGGAGCATGGCTTGGTTGTTAGGAAAAGGAGAATGTACCTTAAGTGAGCAAGTTTGAAACAGAGAGCTAAAGGTCATCCGATAAGGTTTGCAGATGATAATTAATAAATTTCTCACTTAGAGATATGCTTATACAGGGTGGGCAAAAGTAGGTTTACCGTTGTGAGTATACAAAGCAGAGTTCATTCTTGTATTATTATTTATTAATTATTATTACTTATTTGTTTTACAACTATAAATCTACTTTTGCCCACACTGTATATTCAGTGCACAGATTATCTAAAAAATGTAAACTAATACTGATTTCTACATTGGGTAAAGGATCATGTACATTAGTTTTTTGGGCAAATAATGGTTCAATATTTTATTTAATATAACATTTCAATGTGCCTTGAATTTAATTGATGTTATGATACTTGATTAAACCTTTAAATAAATATGTAATGAACTAGAGGCCCGGTGCATGAAATTCGTGCACGGGGGGTGTGTCCCTCAGCCCAGCCTGCACCCTCTCCAATCTGGGACTCCTCGAAGGATGTCCGACTAGGATCGGGCCTAAACGGGCAGTTGGACATCCCTCTCACAATCCAGGACTGCTGGCTTCCAACTGCTTGCCTGCCTGCCTTCCTGATTGCCACTAACCGCTTCTGCCTGCTAGCCTGATCACCCCTAACCACTCCCCTGCCAGCCTGATTGATGCCTAACTGCCCTCCCCTGCAGGCCTGGTCACCCCCAACTGCCCTCCCCTGCAGGCCTGGTCCCCCCCAACTGCTCTCCCCTAAAGGCCTGGGTCCCCCCAACTGCCTTTCCCTGCAGGCCAGGTGGCCCCCAACTTTCCTCCTCTGCAGGCCTGGTCCCTCCCAACTGCCCTCCCCTGCTGGCCTGATCACTCACAACTGCCCTCCCCTGCTGGCCTGATTCCTCCCAACTGCCCTCCCCTGCTGGCCATCTTGTGGTGGCCATCTTGTGTCCACATGGGGGCAGTCATCTTTGACCACATGGGGGCAGCCATCTTGTGTTGGAGTGACAGTCAATTTGCATATTACTCTTTTATTAGGTAGGATAGAGGCCTGGTGCACAAGTGGGGGCCAGCTGGTTTGCCCTGAAGTGTGTCCTGGATCAGGGTGGGGGTTCCCTTGGAGCATGGGGCCGCCTGGGCGAGGGGCCTGTGGTGATTTGCAGGCTGGCCACACACCCCGACGACCCAAGCGGAGGCCCTGGTACCTGGGATTTATTTATCTTCTATAATTGAAACTTTGTAGCCTTCAGCGGAGGCCAGGGCAGGCCAGGAACTTGGCTTCCTCCATCGCTGGGGAAACCCAAGCCTCCTGTTCCCTCAGTGGCTGCAGCCATTTTTGTTCGGATTTATTTATCTTCTATAATTAAAACTTTGTAGCCTTCAGCGGAGGCCAGGGCAGGCCAGGAACTTGGCTTCCTCCATCGCTGGGGAAACCCAAGCCTCCTGTTCCCTCAGTGGCCACAGCCATTTTTGTTGGGATTTATTTATCTTCTATAATTGAAACTTTGTAGCCTTCAGCGGAGGCCTGGGCCGGCCAGGGTGTGCAGGAAGCTTGGCTTCCTCCATCACTGGGGAAACCCAAGCCTCCTGTTCGCACCAGCTCCATGGCCACAGCCATCTTGGTTGGGTTAATTTGCATACTCACCCCTGATTGGCTGGTGGGCGTGGCTTGTGTAGCAGAGGTACGGTCAATTTGCATATTACTCTTTTATTAGATAGGATGGTGTTTGTAATGGAGAAATATGGAAGTTCTGTTGCTTCACTACTAGTACACATTTTTTTATTTTTGTGATTCATTGAATAGTGATTCTTTAATAGATCGAGAGAACTATATGTATATCTTTCAAAGGAAACTGATATTACTGAAAAGGTATTGGTAAGACTCTTGGACTAATTGAAAAACTAAGAATAAATGCTTGGTGCTGGATAAACTTTAAAAACACAGAACACAGCTGAATGAATTCAGATTTCTTGCTTTCCAAACTAGTTCTCTAGCCACCACTCAATATTGTCTTTTTATTTTTGCTGAAATATTGGCCATGTTGAATATTGCCAGAAAACAATTGAATTTTCAATGCTTCATGTTAGTCAGGTATGGATTTTATTGCCGACTAATGACTGCAGGATGTATCCACTTTGAGTTCAGTTGGAACTTTTGGCCATGATCATTATTTAACATCAGTTTCCCTGGCAACAAGTAGAAAATTATAAGCAAATAAACAGATGGATTCAGAACTTAAGTGATCATCAGTCCTAGGAGTGAGCAGCTGGCCTTCTCTGGGAGGCGTAATATCATTTCCTTAGCTTGTGTGTCTGCCTGCCCTCCTCAGCAGGCTGGAGGTCAGAGCAGTGCTACAAACAGGGCCATTTGCCTCCAGGTTCCGGTATCTGCTAACAGGGAGCCTCATCCATATCTCTGCCTCCTTCTCTCCTTTCCTTCTCCTTTCTCCTCTTTTTATTCTCTGTGTGTATGTGCGTGTTTGAGCCATACCAGCTCTGCCTGTCATTCAGAGATCGCACATCTTAAGCCTGTTATTTTACAAAGAAAAATGAAGCCATGTGTCAAATTCACAGAGACAGGTGCTTGAAAAGAGAGAGAAGCAGAGAAAGCCTATCAGCAAAGCTATTTATTACATTATCCCAGGCACAACTCCAGGTTGTAGTTTCACCCACAGCCTTGCCTCTTACGATGAATTTGGCTGGTGCAGTTCCTGCTGTTGGCTGAGTCATCACGCCCCAGTTGGCCTGGCCTGTTAGTCAACATTTATAGCCTTGGAACCATTGTTTCTGTGGAGCAAGATCATTGTTCCTCATCTGTCTTTCTGTGGGGGAAGTGGTCTCCGTGTTCTGGTTGAAATGGGCTCCACGGCATGGTTTTCCTAAATTGGGAATCTGCTGGGGCTGGGAACCTACCCCAGAGGTCACACCATAGTTGCTGTCCAAATGGTAAGATGATCTGGTGTATGTGAAACTGTGATATCCAAACAAATCACCTCTTCATTCAGTTCACCAGCTTTTTACTGAGTGCTCAGAAACCAGATGATCTGCAAAACTAAATGGATTATTTGGCTTAAGACTTAAAATGAATGGAGATTTAGGTTGGCCTCAAGGGATTCCATGTTTAAATTGTTTCTGTTAACAATTGTTAATAATGTTACAAAAATATTGAAGGATAAGTCATGCAAATGATTCTTCTGGTGGTAGGAATGTAGTGATTTTTGTCTTCCCCCCCATTGTTCTCTAATTAGCTTCAATATCCTATATAACTGCCCTAGCCAGTTTGGCTCAGTGGATAGAGTGTCAGCCTGCAGACTGAAGGGTCCCAGGTTTGATTCCGGCCAAGGGCACATGCCTGGGTTGTGGGCTCGATCTCCAGTGTGGAGTGTGCAGGAGGCAGCTGATTAACGATTCTCTCTCATCATTGATGTTTCTATCTCTCTATTCCTCTCCCTTTCTCTCTGAAATCAATAAAAAAATATATTTAAAAAATAAATAAAAGGCTAATATGCAAATCAACTGAACAGCTGAATGACTGGTTGCTATGATATGCACTGACCACCAGGGGGCAGATGTTCAATGCAGCAGTTGCCCTCTGGTGGTCAGTGTGCTCCCACTGGGAGAGCACCGCTCAGCCAGAAGCCCTGAGCTGGGCTCATGGCTGGCGAGCGCGGCGGCGGTGGCGGGAGCCTCTCCCACCTCTGCAGCAGCGCTAAGGATGTCCGGCTGCTGGCTTACGTCATTCGGACATCCCCCAAAGGCTGCAGACTGCGAGAGGGACTCCCTTAAGCACATGAATTTCTTGCACCGGGCCTCTAGTTATGTAATAATACTAATAGTTTTTAATAACACAACTAGCTTTTTTCTCATGAGGAAAAAGCCTAAGATGAAAATTCCAGATTTTATAAAAGTAAAAACATGCCTAGATTCTTGATCTTATAGAATTTTTTAAAAACAAATAAAAAAAAAAACTTTAAAATGAGAACTTTTTGTTTTAATTTTATTTGACTATACTGTTTGAGATAACATTGTTTATTTATTTATTTTTAAAATTTATTTTATTGATTTTTTACAGAGAGGAAGGGAGAGGTATAGAAAGTTAGAAACATCGATTAGAGAGAAACATCAATCAGCTGCCTCCTGCACACTCCCTACTGGGGATGTGCCCCACAACCAAGGTACATGCCCTTGACCAGAATCGAACCTGGGACCCTTCAGTTCACGGGAGGGCTCCAGGATATGTTGGGCCCATCTCACTCAGTCCCGATTGGCCAGTCCCCAGCAGCAAGCTAACCTACTGGTCAGAGTTTCTGCTCCCTGCTGGTCAGTGCACATCATAGCGACTGGTCAACTGGTTGACTCTCTGTCGCCTGGTGGTCAGTGCATGTCATAGCAAGCGGATGAGTGGCCTTAGCATATTATTAACATATTATGCTTTGTGAATGGACGACCAGACACTTAGCGTATTAGGCTTTTATTAGTAAAGACTAGAGGCCTGGTGCACAAAATTCGTGCACTGGGGGGGAGGGGTGTCCCTCAGCCCAGCCTGCACCCTCTCCAATCAGGGACCCCTTGGGGGATGTCCGACTGCCGGTTTAGGCCTGATCCCTGTGGGTTAGGGAAGTTTTCTGCCATTATTTCTTAAAACACGTTCTCTATCCCTTTCTCCCTTTCTGCCTCTTCTGGCACACCTGCTATTCAAATATTGTTTTGTTTCATGTCCCACAACTCCCTTAAGCTGTCCTCCTGTTTTTTAATTGTTTTTTTTCTTTTTGGTTCTCTGATTACGTGATTTTTTTCAACCCTGTCTTCTAATTCACTGATTCGGTCCTCAGCTTCCCCTAATCTGTTGTGTATTCCTTCCAATGTCTTCTTTATTTGTGTTATGTCATTCTTTATTTCCAACTGTTCTTTTTTCATAGTTATATCTTTTTTTCATGCTGTTGAGCATCTTTACCATCATTATTCTGAACTCTGTTTCAGAGAAATTTCTTATCTCCTTTTAATTTATCTCCTCTTCTACAGAATTCTCTTGTTCTTTCATTCGTGGGTTGTTTCTTTGTTTTCTCATTTTGGCTGCCTGTTTGGGTTTGTGACTGTGTACTAGGTAGATATGCTATGTCTCCCAATCTCTAGTGTAGGACAGTGTCAAATGCTGTTTTGACTAATTAGATCAGGCAAGGACTAAAAGCCTCCAGAGACTACCTCTGGCTGTAAACTGATAGGATTCCTCTTGATCTGCCCACAGGCAATTGTCCACTGGTGTGGCAAGAGTTGTTTTTTTTCACAACATGGTGGCATAATTGTTTTTGCTTAAAGGCTAATTGTTATTCTCAGTCTAGTAAGGGGCAAGGTGTTTTCCAATAGGGTGGGTCAGCTGTCTTCCCCCAGGCAATGTGTCCTGTATAGCAATTGTCTGTGTGAGAAAGATTACCCCTGCTGAGTGAAGGGAATAGCTCAGCACAGGAAACTGGGGTGTCTGCCTTCTGAGCTCTAACCCCAGAGCCCTCAATCCTGGCTTCTGCTCACCCAGCTCCAGTCCACTCTGCTGTTCCTCTGTCAGAGCACAAATGGGGTGGCTCCACAGGGAATTTTATGCATTGGCTCTTTAAGAGGGTGCCTGAATTTCTTGCTGTCTCTCCCTGGCAGACAGCGACCCTGCTGCTTTTCACAGCCAGATATTATGTGGGTACCCTCACAGTTCTGGTGCTCTCTGCTGATGAGCCTAGCTTGGGGATTAGACTCCAGAGTTCTCAGTGGCAACCCCCACAGCTGAGATATCTCTCTGGAACTTCAGCTGTTGTCTGTGGGAGCCCAGCCAGCCCTTTTGCACCTTCATCCCTCCTACCAGTCTCTATGTCAGGCGTCCTCAAACTACGGCCCGTGGGCCACATGCGGGTGTTTTTGCCGTTTTGTTTTTTTACTTCAAAATAAGATATGTGCAGTGTGCATAGGAATTTGTTCATAGTTTTTTTTTAAACTATAGTCCGGCCCTCCAACGGTCTGAGGGACAGTGAACTGGCCCCCTGTTTAAAAAGTTTGAGGACCCCTGCTCTATGTGATCTCCAGTTTTGGTCCTCGGTTATCAGGGTTCCCTCCGGCGAGTCTTCCATTGATTATTCATTAAGTTTTTCTGTATTTTAGTTGTATTTCCTGTTTGGACCAGGGAGCATGTCCATGCCAAAAAGTAGTACTTTTAAAAGCACTTCTGAAATGAGTTACTTGTATTCATCTGATCTACAGCAGGCTCCACTGGATGTTTGGGATCTCTGTTCTCCATGCCTGGTGCCAGCATCATGAATGTCAGTGACACCGTTTTACACTGTTGGGCAGCAAAGGTCTCGGGAAACACGTTACTGGGGACACTTGGCCCTGAGCTTCAGAGCCCACTCTAGTCCCTCCAGCCATTGCTTGGTTTTTTCCTTTTTTTGTTTAGAGATTGCTCTCTTGCCTTGGGCTGACCTTCTCATGCTGTAGAAAAAGTGCAGAGTTTGCTTTTTATGGACTGACTAGAGGCCCAGTGCACGAAATTCGTGCACGGCGGGGGTGGGGGGTGTCCCTCAGGCCAGCCTGCACCCTCTCCAATCTGGGACCCCTCGAGGGATGTCCGACTGCCCGTTTAGACCCGATCCCGGGCCTAAACGGGCAGTCAGACATCCCTCGCACAATCCAGGACTGCTGGCTCCCAACCAAACCTTGCCTCCTGCTTTTTCCAGCTCCGTAGCTGCCGCCATTTCTGTTTGGATTTGTTTACCTTCTATAATTGAAACTTTGTAGCCTTGAGTGGAGGCTTAGGCCAGCAAAGGCAGGCGGAAAGCTTGGCTTCCTCAGTTGCCGGGGAAACCCAAGCCTCCCTCCTGCTCTCTGTGGCTGTAGCCATCTTGGTTGGGTTTATTTGCATATTTGCTCCTGATTGGCTTGTGGGTGTGGCTTGTGGGCCTGGCTTGTGGGTGTAGAGGAGTTAGGGTCAATTTGCATATTACTCTTTTATTAGGTAGTATAATCCACAGGTAGAGATATTTTACAGAGTAAATGACAGGAGTTTTTTCAATTGGCATTTTATTGAGATTCACTTTTTCCCCTCCTCTCATTATACAACTAGAGGCCTGGTGCACAAAATCCATTCATGGGGAGAGTCCCTAGGCTTGGCTGGCAATCAGGGCTGATCGGGGTCTTCCAGCTGCTGGCCGGGGCCTTCCTTCATTCTGCGCTGTCCCCTGATGGTCAGTGCACATCATAGTGAGTGATCGAACTTCCGGTCTCCCGGTTGAACTCCCATCAGGACACTTTGCATATTAGCCTTTTATATATACTATATATAGGTGTGTGTGTGTGTATATATATATATATATATATACATACATACATATATATATATACATATATATATACATATAAATATATATATATATATATATACATATATATATATATATTTATGGTGGAGGTAGCTTTTATGTTATGAAAACTGTACTAATCATTAATATTTGTTAAATATTAAGATTCAGGGTTTATAAAGACTACAAAGTTCCTGGTTAATAAGTTTGTCATCTAAATTTCAAGTCAGATTAATTTGGCCTAATACACACGGTGGTAGTTTTCTGCTTGGGGAAGTTTTGCTGTGGATTGCGTAGTTACATTTTCCATCTGGGTGCCATGATCTCCTTCCTCAAGCACACAGCAGGAGAGGCGTTGAAACACGTCATGGGTTTGAAATGCTCTCAACCAGGTCATCTTTCTGCTCTCTGATCAGCTTGGCAGCTGAGCTCTCTTTAGGAGAAAGTTAGCTGTCTTACGTTTGACCTCGGTGGTACGCATGGCAGCTAAACCTTATGTATCAAGGCTGTCTGGGTGGGGACTAGTGCAGAGTGCACCTCTGACCAAGGATGGCCTCCTTCGGCTGGAATTTAATTATGGCTGGAAAGCCAGTGCTGCTTTCTCACAATGAGATTTTTAGTCGGAAACACTGAATATGAACATCAAAGCTTGAGCTCCCTTCCTGTCAAGGACTGTCAGAATGGCATATGTCTTTGATTAAGCCTCATGCAAATGATGATGTAGGCCATGTCAAATAAATTGGAAAGTTTGAATTGCATTTTTTCCTTGAAGTGGGCTGCTTAAATAATAGTTTGCTTTTATTCTCTCTCTCTCTTCCTCTCTCTTTCTCTCTTGCTCTCATTTTCTGGTTTTGAAGTAGCAGGCCTCAATACATTTGAAGGTCATAAAAAGGTGGATATAATTTCTCTCTCTGTCTCCTCTCTTTATGTTTGTCTGCCTGCCTCCTCCTCCATCTGCCTTATATACATACATAATCAAGGCAGCATTTATTTTTAAAACATATCAAATTCCACGAGTTATTCCCACTATTATATAAATACTAGAGGTCCAGTGCACGGGATTTGTGCACTGGTGGAGGGCGTGGCCTGCGGGGATTGGCCCACTGTGGGAGCATCGCTCATCCTGGTTGGCCGAATGGCTGTGGACCCGCCTTCTGAGCGGCTGCTCCCTGTTCTGGCATCTTCTGTGGAGCTGGAGCACTCGCCTTTCCAGGGGACCCTGTCAGGGCTGGGCCCAGGGACAATAGCAATGAGAGGTGGCGGAGTAGGCCTCAGTCCTGCGGCGGCCATGAACACACCTCCCAGTCTCCAGGGTCAGCTCTGTGAGCCTGGCTCAGCCTGTGGGTGTTCAGAGGAGGCAGCAGGGAGCGAGGAGGAGGAGCCTGGGGTGAGGAGGCGATGATCACAGTCGGGTTCCTGCCCATCGGCCTGGGGTTCGCAGCAGGAGCAGCCGCTCATCCCGGTCCTACATTGAGTGTTTGTCCCTTGGCAGTCAGTGTGCATCATAGCGACTGGTCAAGCAGTCATTCTGGTCGTTCTGCCATTCGGTTTCTGGGCTTTTATTATATAAGGTAATAACTTCTGTAAATATTAGCATGGATTTTCAGCTCTTATCCACAGACATAAGACACTTTTGAGTTGTGAAAAGGCTTATCCCTGATGACGTCAGAATGTCAGCATGTTGGAGAAAAACATCGCACGCGAACCACGGCGACTTCCATGTCTACTAATGAATGACTTAACTCTCATTACCTACCGAGAGACAGTTTTGGAGAATAGACTGACATTTTCAGTTTTCTAATTTTTGCAGGTTTCTTCTATGGATGCTATGAAACCAAAGATAGAAGCTTTTCATTTGACGCATTGAGTTCATGAGTAGAAAGATAAAGAGGTAGTTGGCTCACCGTGATGAAAGAGACA
Source organism: Eptesicus fuscus (assembly GCF_027574615.1). NCBI lineage: Eukaryota > Metazoa > Chordata > Mammalia > Chiroptera > Vespertilionidae > Eptesicus > Eptesicus fuscus. The sequence continues at coordinate 17,979,579 of NC_072485.1, read as the reverse complement.
GAATTGAAATGGGGAAGTGCATATTAAGGGCAGCGTGAAACACCTTTTTAAAGAAGCCAGTGGACTTGACACTTTCCTCCTGACCACGTCGGGCCCCGCCCGTCCCCTCGCTGTGCGGTGGAGAGTTAGACCTGCCAAACAATGTCTCATTTCCCATCTGATTTTCTCTTGTAAATATTTTTTTATGGTTCCTTTCATTTGATGTGTTCAGAGTTTAATGCTAAGCCTGTGCCAGGTCAAAGGAATGGCTGCCCCTTCCACTTCAGTGTCCCTTAGTGAGTGGAATGCCCCTTTCTGTGGCCTCTTTCTCAAGAGGCTTGCGAATCTCTGGAAGAGGAAATGCCCAAAATGACTCCACTAGCCAGGTCACTCTACGTCATTTTATCTTTTATTGCTTATTTGGGAAGTGATCTGCATGAATTCCAGTGGCTCAGGGTTTTTAAGGGCCAGGAACTGGTAAAGGTCAGTGATAGGACAATATTTTACTTACACTATTTAAGGGTTGTTTGAAATACTGTTGAGGACGCCGTCTCTGCTTACATAGGTAATGTGGAAAGGCCATACATACAGTGCTCAGAAACCAAAACAGTGAAGGAAAGCAGTAGGAAGGAGGGGTTAGCTTTCAGCCCTGTGACTTACCTTTCAGAAAAGCCACGGCCCTGCTGTTTCTACTGGGAACCATGTAGAGAGGGGCAGTGGAGAGGAGGTACTGCGGTCAACCCACGGATTGCTTTTTTGAAACCTGAAGCCTTGGTGGGCTTGAGAAAGGAGTAGGGATAGGGAACTCTCACTATTTTGTGGACCTTTGTGAGCTTTTTTTTTTTTTTTGTTCTGGTACTTCTCCATTTTCCACAGTCGCCTCATAATTTCCTCCTGTGGACCCCTGCCGGGGGCTTCCCGAGTATCACTTGAGGATGACTCTGGAGAGAGGGAAAACTTGGTGGAAATCCCCCCGCACTGCCTTCCGGGAATAAACCTGGGTTGAGAAATCATGGGGCTCTGGGTGCACAGAGAATGCCTGGCAGACAGGTCATGGAGTTGTTCCCATATTATTAAATGTGACAAACTGGACTGGATTGTAGACAGCTTGCAGCCTGGCTGTATGTGTTTTTCTGAAAACTTCTTTTCTCTTTCTCAGTTGATTAACAAAACAAAACAACACAAAAAACGGCCTGTGTGGCTCAGGGGTTGAGCGTTGACCTGTGAACCAGGAGGTAGCGGTTTGATTTCCAGTCAGGGCACATGCCTGGGTTGTGGGCTCGATCCCCAATGGGGGTTATGCAGGAGACAGCCCATCAGTGATTCTCTCTCATCGGTGTTTCTCTCTCTTCCTCTCCCATCCTCTCTGAAATCAATAAAAATATATTTAAAAAGCACACACACACACCAACAAACTAGTAACACCTTTTGTAGGAAATTGAATGATTTTAAACACTTAGACTTGGAGAGTACCGATTAATTTCTCTCAAAGGGTCTTGATGTTTTATTTTATAACAAGCCACACAAGTTGTCTTTTTTTTCCCAATGAAAAACATTGAAATTTGGCATGTATGTCAAATTGGCATGTATAAACAGTTTTGTGTTAAAACAAGAAAAGGGCCAGGGGAACCACATTTATTCTGGTTTCACCCTACCTTTGATCAAGCCTTTACACATAACTTCCTGACTCAAGGACACACCAGGGATGGAGGAGCAAGTTCAGCATCACTTTGAGGAAGCACTCAGCCAAAACCAGAGATTGGGGCACCCTGCAAAACAACTGAGCCAGTGTAGTCCATAAGTCAGTGACTTGGGAAAAGAAGAAATAAAGGACCAGAGAACTATTCTACATTGCAAGGGACTTAAGAGACTTAAGAGACATAAGTAAGTGCAATGAGTAGATTTTGCTAGGATCCCAATTTGTAAACAAACAGAAAACAAATTGGAAAGGTAACGAACAGGAAATTTGAATGTACACTGACTTTTGATATTAAAGAATTATTAATTTTGTTACAAATAATAATAGCTTTCTGGTAATGTAAGACTGTCTCCCCTCCCTGTTCCCTTCCCCAGATGGGTACATAGGAGGAAAGTCTAATCTCTCTCAGGGTCAGTTTCTACATCTATAAAATGCAGATGATTTTATGGTGGAGGATTTTGTAGGGTCGATGAATAAAATAGATTAGCACAGAGTCTGGTCAGGGATTATGTTTTGCTAGTATTATTGCTATAATTACTACTATTGCTATGTGAGTTTCATGCATCATTTTAATTCTAACCCTAGCTTGCCCTTTAAAACTTTTGTGTTTCCCTTTGTTTTTCTATTAGTGATCATTTTAGTGTCTGTTAGTCAACATTGATGGTTATCCTAGGTGGCCTGTTCCACGAGCCTTAGACATCTTGGCCCATCTTGGCCCTGATCACCTTTTTCTCTGTGCGCCGAGTTCTATACCAGGCCCAGTGACCACCTTGAGTAGATGCTTAATTATTTGTTTAATGAATTAACTCTACTCTGTAAAACTTACAGCAGAAAAATTACTCTTTATTGAAACCCTTCTTAGTGGTACTAAATGGTAACAGACTTACATTGACTAACCTGCAGGGAGAGGATCTAAAAGCGGCCCCTCCTCTGCCACTGTAGTAGTGGTCTGGATTTCTCACAGGGGTGTTTCACTCACCCTTCTCTTCCCTCTTCCTCAGAAAGTCCTCTTGTGGCCATTTCTTTCTCATCACATGGTAACCTCTTTACAAGGTGAGAAAGAAATCATACTAGAATCCCTTATAGTGTTTTGCACATAGTAGGCAGTTGCTAGATGTCAAAAGAAGACTATTTTTGTACCTGAAATGTTTTTGGGTATTTTGATGGGGAGTGGGGGAGTTGGGAGAATATTCAGTGTAAGAAATGATTTTTTTTTAAGTAGATAGAGAAACAGTTGTAGATATGTTGTAGAAGCCTATTATTTATAGATGCCAAATATTGATTTGGTTATAAAGATTATAACGCTGCAGAGGCAACTATTTACATATGTTCTTTATCTTGAATATTAGTAACTAGAGGCCCGGTGCACGAAATTCCTGCAGGGGAGGGGGAGTCCCTCAGCCCGGCCTGCACCCTCTCCAATCCGGAACCCCTCGGGGGATGATCCTTCTTGCAATCTGGGACCGCTGTCTCCTAACTGCTTGCCTGCCTGCCTGCCTGATCGTTCCTAACCCCTCTGCTGGCCTGATCTCTACCTAACCACTCCCCTGCCGGCCTGATGGCCCCCAACTGCCCTCCCCTGCTGGCCTGATCACCCCTAACCACCTCTGCCTCGGCCCCCACCACCGTGGCTTTGTCGGGAAGGAAGACAGACATCTGGAAGATGGCTGGTTGACCCGGTCTAATTAGCATTTTACCCTTTTATTAGTATAGATTGGGGGTGGGTGGGAAAGAGACATTTCTTTAATGATAGTTTGTCATTCACATGTGGAAAGAACTGCCCTGGCTGGTTGCTCAGTGGTTAGACTGTCGGCTCTCGGGTTTGATTCCCGGTCAAGGGCACATATCTTGGTTGCAGGCTCCATCCCCACCCCCTGTTAGGACATGTGTAGGAGGCAACCAATTGATGTGTCTCTCTCACATTGATGTTTCTCTTTCTCTCTCCACTCCTCCTCTCTCCCCTCTACTATCTCTAAAAAAACTAATGGAAAAAATATCCTTGGGTGAGGATTAGGAAAAAAAAAAGTAGAAAGAACTGAAATTCATTGAAATAACCAGGAAAGTCTAGATGCTGATATTTCAGATGCAGTCTGTTCAAAGCCTCACAGTACTGTGATTAATGAGGTAAATGTTTAAGTTTGAATCTAACAGCTAAGTGCCACCTTTGTTTTAAGTTTTAAAGGATATCTATGTAAAGGATCTGATATTAAGCTAAAGACTTAAATGTAACTCAATAATTCTAACAGTTGTGTATTTTTCCTCACTTCTCAGTTGAATCAGAACGTTGTGCATTGGTATTTTACCTATTGTTGCATAAGGAGAGGTTATGATTTTTATCAGTGAGAGTAATGTGTGTGAAGCTGGCAAACAATATATTCCCTATATAAAGTGATAATGTTGCAGACTTACTTCTCCTGACTACTAACTACTAAAGATAAGAGTAGAAATGTTATGTTACAAATAAAGTGAACATGTGAAAACTATTTATTATTGCATTTCAGGTTTGAACATTTTGTTTTCCTTTTATTTAAGAAGAACTGGAGGGGAGTGGGGGGGAACCCTGCCTATTGCAGTCAGTGCCAAGGTCAATTCTCTAAATTTTGTCTGACTCTTGAATTTAGTAACAAGCATAGAGGCAATGAGGAGGCATCTCTCATTGGTAAATTGAAAGGAAGTATGTACTTCTGAACTTAAGAGAAAGCTGTTTGTTAAGCCTAGACCTAGTTTGAGATCTTTTTGAAAAGTGTTTATAATTTTCTAAAATGCCAAAATTAAGACGAGGAAACACAAAATAAAAATGGCAGTAACTTTTTTTCTCTCTTAAGTTGGATTATCTTAGAGTCCTCTTTTTAAAAAAAGAGATAGCTTTTATTACTTGTATAATTTTAGATCCGTTAACCGGGTTATGTTTTGTCTGAATTTTAGCAAAACGATTAAGAAACGAGAAACTATTGACCTTTGATAACTGAAATGCTCTTGGATTTTATGTCAAGTCCAGGATACTTAAACAATCTTGTTTTAACATGAAGAACTCTAGATTTGAAAGTTTGGAATCCTGAGAAATACATTTTTATGCCTTAAAAATAACTTCAAATTGCATTTTTTCCCATGAGGAGGATAAAATAGATATATTATGACTGTTTTCTTTCCTAATTGAGTTTCATTTGTGTGATGGACTTTAATAAAAATACTGTAACCTAATTCAATTTATTAAAGCTGTAAGGATTAAATATTTTGCACAGCAAAGAATGCTATACAAGACTTTTAAACTATTTCTAGAGCTGTTAAAGACTTAAAAAGTGTAATTAATAAAGATTTCAAAAGTATAAACTAGTGTATAGTCTGAGCGTGTATATGTTGAGTGCCCCTGCAACCCCCTCATTTTATAAGCCCCTCTTCTCTTGTTCCATTTTGTAAACATGAGTTGCTTATGGCTTATGCACTGAAAATGCCGCCAGGAAGTAGGGTGAGCAAGACTTCTTTTCCCATGACCCTCACTCTAATGTTGTTACTTAGAAATGCCTTGATAACCACATTCATTCCTGACACACTCCACCCCCAACACACACACAACTGCTAGTGCATTTGACCCGTAGTCCAGCTGCCGCCTTTGAAAGCACTGGTGGTGAAGGCTTTTACCTAAAGCACTAACTATATATGAAAATATTTTGTGTGTGATTTATTTTTTTTTAAGGTTCAGTTACTTGGTGTCATCCTGAAAGCTAAAAGTTGATTTCTATTGTGTTTTTCTTTTAATTTTGGACTAACTAAAGCTAGTATGTATGTGTGTGTGTGTTCATTCTTTTTGTATGATTTTTGGAACTTTTCCTCTGACAATGAAATCTAAAATTATAAAAAATACTTTAGATTACCTTGTCCCATGATTTTATCTTGAATATTATTTATTATTATTATTTTATTTATTTATTTTTTTTCATCCTCACCAGAGGAGGATAATTTTTTTCACACACACACACACACACACACACACACACACACTAGTGGCCCAGTGCACGAATTCGTGCACATTGAAAGTAAATTAATTAGAAGAAATATTTTAATATCCCTATTCACCCTTTCTCTATAATAGAAGTGGCAGCCAATTTCACAATTGACAATGACAGATTGAAACACACATGTGCGATTGGTGCCAGCAAGAGCTTTGTATGTATCGCACATGTGTGAGTCAACTTAGCCCTTTATATATGTAGAATAAACTTGCTTAATTAGATCTGCTTTTGGATGTAGCTAAACTTTTTCCAGCCCAGTGAAGCATCCCAACTTCTCTTTCAGGTAATTGTCAGCAACACAGCAGATTATTATTGTAGATCACGCAGGGAGAACAAAGGGTAAAATATTTAACTGCAGCAGTGTTTGACTATATTCTGCGCAGTGAAAAAACCTGAAGTCATTTTCAAGGACCACCATTTCTTACTTCTTTTCAGTAGGGTCAAGTTTCCAAACTTTCTAAATCTCTGTTTTCCAGCTCATGAAAAGAAAATAGGATTCCACCAAGTCTCCTATCTACCTACCCCAGGATTTCTGTGAGGATCAAATGAGATGAGATGAGGCATGTGAAAACGCTTCACAGACATTTGTTTAAAGTGTGAAATGTTTGCGCCTGGCTATAAAGCAAGTCGTGTTCCTGGGCTGAAGAAACTGCAAGGAGGCTAGTCATAGCTAGGGAGAAGAAGCTGAGTATTGCTATGTGACGTCATTACCCAGTGCCCACAGCAACTGTTTCCGGGCTGGGCTGGGCTGTGGGCCGCATTTTGTTCCATGGGGTCTCGGCAGCATTTGGTGGGGTGTTGCTCTGGGGTGGAGGCGGGGCCTTTGTCCCACTTGGGGGAAGTCGAGTGTTGCTTTGTGGGCGTCAGATCTGCAGTACCGTTTCTCTATGTGCATCATGGCAGCTCCTGCATTGAGCGTCTGCCCCCTGGTGGTCAGTGCGCATCATAGCAACTGGTCAGATGGTCAGACACTTAGCATTTTAGCCTTTTATGTATATATATATATAAATATATATATATATATATAGCCTTTTATATATAAATAAATATATATAATATGTATACATATATACATGTATATGTGTGTGTGTGTGTGTGTGTGTGTGTGTGTATATTTTTATTTTTTTTTATTTTTTAAGAGAGAGAGGAAGGGAGGAAGGGAGAGGGAGAGACATCGATTGGTTGCCTTCTGCATGCTCCCTGACTGGGGTGGGGATTGAACCTACAACCTAAGTACATGCCCTTGACTGGGAATCGAACCTGTGACCCTTTGGTGCATGGGCCGGTGCTATAACCACTGAGTAACACCAGCCAGAGCTTGAATATGAAATTTTTAAAAGACCACGTTATGCTGGTCACCATCCATCCTCACCCCCTTCCATTTTTATATGGTGCACCCAATATTTTCCTTTGGGAGAGAATGGGAGAGGAACCTTTACTTAATGAACACTGGGGCTCTGAATTTCTCTAATTTCCCAACCAACACTGTGCAGTAAGCAGTGGCATTCTTTTATCTAGAGAGAAAATTGAAACTGTGAGAAAGAGTTTAAGAAATTTGCTCAAGGTAACACAATGCTAGTCAGTCATGGAACTAGGATTTAAGCCCATCTCTTCTTTGCTACTTAATGATATTTCTGTTCAAGAGGTGAACATTATCCTGAGCTGTAAGTTCGGGGGGTGCGGGGGGGAGTGCAGAGAATGGTGGGTGGGGAGGAAAAGTGCCTAGGCGGCAGAGTTTTATATGGATGGTTCCTGAAAGAGGAGGCCAGGGCCAGAAAGTGGAGATAAGGGGTTGGGTAGATACACTGCTCCTGGTAGCTGCCCCTTCTGCTTATCCCTGTGTTCCAGTGTCTCACTTTGCTGCTCGAGGGAAGATTCTGCCACTGCTATAGTCTGACACAGGGTTGGGGAAGGTTTGGGGAACCTTTACTTAACTGGAATATTAAAAAATATATGTAGACCAACATAAACTGGTGAACAGAAATAGATCCAGAGACATAGAAGCATCGAACAGACCATCAAACCTCAGAGGGAAGACAGGGTGGTGGGGAGGGGTAAGAGATCAACCAAAGGACTTGTATGCATGCATATAAGCATAACCAATGGACACAGACAGTAGCAGGGTGAAGACCTGTGCTAGGGGGTGGGAGCGGGCTGGGAGAGGTCAATGGGGGGTAAAAGGAGACATATGTAATACTTTCAACAATAAAGAATTAAAAAAAAAAAGTAGAGTAAATGGGGTACTTGTCTTATACTTCATTTCCGCTGTCCAGAGGATACAAAAGCTGACAGGGTTATGTATGAAGTGTAGTTATTCCTGAAGTAAGGACATGAGACCTCCTTCTAATCCTGTGGGCTTGAGTCGAAAAGCAGAAAAAGCCACTGGCCAGGTAGCTCACTTAGAGCATCGTCCCAGTACATAAAGGTTGCAGGTTTGATCCCCACCCGATCAGGGCACATACAGGAATCAACCAATGAATGCATAAATAAGTTGAACAAATTGATGTTTTTCTCTCTCCCATCCTTTCTGTAAAATCAATCAATCAATAAAAAAACAAGTTAAAAAAATAAAAAACAGAAAGATTTGACTGGAAGGCTTCTTTGCAGACTGTATGATATGCTATGAGAGAAGTAAAGGAGAAACCTATTTTTCTTTTTTTTAATTAAAAAAAATTTTTTAATTATAGTTTACACTTAATATTATTTTATATTAGTCTTAGGTACACAGAATAGAGGTTAGACAATCATATACTTTACAAAGTGTCCCCCCTGGTATTTCCAGTTCCCAGATGGCACCCTACATAATTATCACAATATTATCTATTCTAATAATAGACAAATATGCAAATTGACCGCACCTTCGCTACATCTAAGCCACGCCCACCAGCCAAACCACACCCACCAACCAATCAGGACGAGTATGCAAATTACCCCAACAAAGATGGCGGCTAATTTGCATATCAAGACAGCGTCCAAAGAAGCCAAGAGCTGCAGAAGGGAGTAAAGCTTCGAAGAAGCAAGCAAGCCGGGGGGTGGGGGGGAGGAGAAGGGCGGGGCGGAGGCGGGGCCGGGGGCGAAGGGAAACGCGGGCGGGCTGGAGGAGAAGGCGGGGTGGGTGACAAGGGCGGGGCAGAGGTGGGGGGGGGGGGAAGGGAAACGGGGGGGGGCTGGAGGAGAAGGTGCGGCGGGGGACAAGGGAGGAACGGAGGTGGGGTAGAGTGCAGCAGGAAATCCTATTGCAGGATTTTTCCTGCAATGGGAAAGCTAGTCCTTCATAATAAAAGGCTAATATGCAAATTGTCCCCTTGACCGGGAGTTCGACCAGGGGGCAGGGCAGGCTGGCCAACCATCTGCGGCCCCTCCCCCTGGCCAGTCCCTCCCTTGATAGGCCCCCCCCACCCCGATTGGGGGCTGGGCCAGCTGGCCAACCTCCCACATCCCCTCTTCCCAGGCTGCCCAAGTTGATTGGCAGTGATCGGGGCGTGCTGGCCAGACCCCACCCATGCACGAATTCATGCACCGGGCCTCTAGTTAACTATATTTACTGTGGATGCCATAGGGGGAGCCTTTGGGAGAACGTGTGAAAAAGGAAAAGGGATTAAGAAGTACAAATTGGTAGTTACAAAACAGTCATGGGAATGTAAAGAAACCTTATTCTTACAATTAGTGAGGTGTGACACCTCCTTATAGCCACAGGCATGAAGGTCAAATGTGTGTGACTAGGGGGGTGTGGGGTAAAGGAAATTCCACTGTGGACCATTTCTTGTTAGGCATGTCCCTGCTGTAAGTGACCTCTACACATGCCTTGACTCCTCTGTGCATCCCTAGCCTGGACTGAAGAACCTTGAAGGCCTGGCTTCCTTGTCCTCTCTCAGGTAGTAGGAATCGGGGTTATGGCAAACTCCTGAACTGCTTTAATCCTAAATGAAAGTGTTGGAGGATCCATGTTAGGAAAATGTGGACCTGGAAGCAGATTTCTCTGTGGAAGACTTTCCCAGGGTGTTCGATTGTAGAAGTAGTGATTAATTTGGTAAAATAACTTAGTACGAGAAGTACTTACTTTAATCTGACAATTGTTGTTTTGTCCTCACCTGAATTTAGAGCAAGCAGCCCTTTGCATTTGTACTAGTGACTGCAGTGGGCAGTTCTGGCATGCCCAGGCTTAGAGGGAAATCCATAAGGTGGTTTGCTTTACCTGAGACTTCCAAAATCTGCCTGCTTTAGGGTGTTTGTTTGTTTTTTATGAAAAAATAACTTCAGAGGAAATGTTAGTCATCTCTTTAGGAAAAAAAAAAAGTGAAGGGCAACTGTTCTGAATGGAACTGTTATCAGTGAAAGTGGAGTATCCCTTTCCCCACTAGTGCTGGGGTCAGGTCCTTATGATATCTCGAGAAAAAGAATTTTCTGAGACTTGCAAGGGAGGATGAGTGATTTTTATCTGGGTGGAATTACATCCCTATGTTTGCAAAGTCCCATTTCCCTTAATCCAGTCCCGGAAAATGTGCAGCTGGGGATTCAGCAGAGCTAGAAGCAAAGCCAGCATCCAGAGTTTCCATCCCATAGTCTGATGTACCATCAGGCTAGTGCCAGTCCATTAGTCCAGTGGTCGGCAAACTGCGGCTCACGAGCCACATGTGGCTCACGAGCCGCGGTTTGCAGCTCTGTTGACTCATGAGTTTGCCGACCACTGCATTAGTCCATTGTGTGTGTGGTGTCCACATGGCTGTGGGCCATGTGGGTAAATACAGGAGCGTGAGAGCCCTGCAAGCCAGGAGCTAGGACCAAGAGGCAGGAGAGCAAGAGCAAGAGAGAGAACTCCTTTGTTTAGGGACGTAAGTACCTTAAATCTTCTAGCACTTGCAGTGGCCATGCTTACTCTGGCCAGTGCCCTGTTCCCAGGTGTGACTGACATTTAAGCACCTTCCCTATGTCACCCAGGATTACTGGGCATGCATCTAAATTGCAGCTTTCGGGCAAAGCTGCACAAACGGCATGCCTGTAAAATTTGGGCTTCCCTTTGCCCCTTTCCAGTTGTTAATAACCAGGTTTACTAGTATTACAACAGGATCAGAGCTATAGCTGGTCTCTCTCCCCCCCCCCTTTTTAAAAAAATGTATTTTATTGATTTTTTTACAGAGAGGAAGGGAGAGAGATACAGAGTTAGAAACATCAATGAGAGAGAAACATCGATCAGCTGCCTCCTGCACACTCCCTACTGGGTATGTGCCCACAACCAAGGTACATGCCCTTGACCGGAATCGAACGTGGGACCCTTGAGTCCACAGGCCGACGCTCTATCCACTGAGCCAAACCGGTTAGGCCCTACCCGTTAGGGCTTCTCCCCTTTTCTTGCCCTAAACTCCTACTCACGCTTCAAACCATCTTCTTCTGCTTCTTTCTCCCTGTGGATCAAATACTATCACCACACCGATCCTATTTGGTACAAATAAGCTGTTTATTGCTCACTAGGCCATTGGCTGCAGGGTGAGTGATGGCTTGCTTCTTGTGTTACAAATAGGTAGCCCTTGGTGTTATAATGTTAACTGATTATTGTTGTGGCACTAGAAGCATTTGTTTTCCTTCATTTCCTTTGAAGCTTTGAAAGGAAGCTCACCTAGAACGGAAGTGTCCACACTCCTGCAGGGACCACAGCTCCCAGTTGACTGCCCTGTGGGAACACAGTGAGGGAGCAGGGAGTGGGTTTGAGATTCCGAGGGCTTTACTTTTCAGTCGTCTCTTTTACATAGTTTCAGGTATGTAACCTGTGGCTGGTGATGGTAATATAATTGAAGCGCTTTCAGGTTCCTTAGGAAGAAAAGTGTTTTATACTTAAAAAAAATATATATATATATATATATGTGTATATATATATATATTATTGATTTTTTACAGAGAGGAAGGGAGAGGGAAAGAGAGTTAGAAACATTGTTGAGAGAGAAACATCAATCAGCTGCCTCCTGCACACTCCCTACTGGGAATGCACCCGCAACCAAGGTACATGCCCTTGACAGGAATCGAACCTGGGACCCTTGAGTCTGCAGGCTGACGCTCTATCCACTGAGCCAAACCGGTTAGGGCTGTTTTATACTTTGAAGCAGATGATCCTATTAATTAGAAAGCTTTCAGGGTTGAATTACTGAGCACTCGTTACATGCCAGGCACTCTGCTGGTGATGGCCATTTTGAAGGGACCAGAGGTATCTCTCCCCCCCCACTCCGTGGTCCACTTCCCGTGGCCCGCAGTAACCTGGCACACAGGCTCATGTAGTAAATTAGTGCCAGTGGACCTGGGACTGCAACCCCTGGCTTCTGACTTTCCATTTGCATGTGAGTAATAACTAAAAGTATGCATATTGTTAAGGACTGTAAGGCACAAATGTGTACGTTAGATGAGCATTTCAGTTGTCAATCTTTAACTTTGAGTTAATTCATTTTAGAACTACTTGTTACCACATGATAAAATGAGTATAAATAACATTTAAACTGGTTAATTTGGGAGACTTTAAAACACTTTTTCCCTCACTGAATTGGTAAGATTCCTGGAGCACTTCACCACATGTATAAATATGTGTTTTCATTAGTCATTGTAAGCAGGAGCACTAGTAGATTATGGGGGAGCATGAAAGAACTACTCCTCAATTTGTGATTGAAATATTGAGCACTTAACCTAGCAATCAGACATATTGAAGAACTTCAGTGGGGAAGGAAAGAGCTTTAAATAAAAGATCTTTCATGTAACAAGTGCTAACTGTGTGATTTTAAAAAGGTGCAGCCTGTCGAGCATGGCCTCATTTCCTCTGAGAAAGAAACCGGTATTTAAGGAGCTTTGAGTTTAGGCCATGTTCATCTTTATGCCGATTGCTCCGTAGCTCTCTTCTCCTTGGCTGGGTTCTAATCCATACTTGTAGGCAATTAACTGTGAAAACTCTAGTCTTTGATTACTTGATTCAGGTTAGCTTCTTATTGCTTAACAGCGAAATGCATAACTGGGAAACGCTGATTTATTTTCATATGTATAAAAAATGTGATTGTTTCTGTTGATGATCTTTTAGTTCCGGCATATTACTTCCCATACATTCCTACAAAATTACCCCTAAAGGAGAGGAGAGGAGAGGAAACACATTGCATTCTAAACACCTATTCCTCTGTCCCCATAGGACTATTGACTGTAGAGCTCCATCCTGCCTATTGCAAGCCAACATTTCTTTTAAGTTATTTTAAAATGTGTTCTGTAATCTGGTATTCTGTAATATGTTTTTTTTTCCATTTAATAATAGTAATAAAACATGTGCTTAAGCTATAATTCCACTGGAGGATACACATATTCTGTTTTAAGAAGGCCACTATTAGAGGGTCTTACTCTATGCTTTTAGTCTTATTCATCTGTTTATGCAAACTAATAAAGGCCTTGTATGTACCAGGTCCAGATCTGATTGTTGAACAGTGATAAAAATAGGCAAAAATTTGTGTTTTCATAGAAATTATATTCTAATTGGCAGAAACAAAATGAGTAAGAGATGTCATAGGATCACATGGTTATGCATGCTACTGAGAAAGATGAATGAAGGAGGTTATGTGTAAGAGAGAGAGAGAGAGAATTCTTAGGGGCTGCTACGGTTTTGAATACTTGCCTGGGAAGACCTTACTGAGATGGTGACATTTGAAGACTTGAAGGGACTGAGGGAGTGAGGCTATATTTAGATAATTCAAGCACCAATTTCTTCTTAACCTGAGGAAAAGCATTTCATTTCGAGTGAATTCTCATTTACTTTAGTGCTTTTTAACTAGTGGGTATATTATCAGCATTTATTTTGCACTGCCTTTGAGTAATCTGGAGTTAATCTAAATTAGGAAGTTTGATACATTGACACATTCTCCTCATATCTAATTGATTGGGTTGAGAGAAGGTACTGTCTTCAGTGTCTTGAATTCTGCAAAGTTTTTCACTTTTCTCTAGCAGTCAAGTAGTCTGACATTCCCAGTTCACTCCGGTTTCTCACTTTCTAAGGTGTCTAGATGATGGGAAGTGGGATCTTTGTAGACAGAGCCATGTAGAAATTGCATATTGAGTAAATGAACCTATGTGGGAAAGTTTTGGTAAAAAGAACTACTTTGTTAATATTTCAGTAAACTCATGAATTTGTACTTAACTGTTTTAGGATTTGTCGCAGTTGCAACTGATACAGGGTTAAAATTTACCCTTGCTTAAGCAAATTATTCTCCACAGGTAGTGCAAGTTTATAGCACAAAGCTTTCTTTGCAGATTAATAGTCAAGATATTTAGGAAGAAAATCTCTCAAGCCCTTTAGGAACTAGCATTTATATGAAAGTGGTATGCTGAAAACCCAAGGACTTTTATTTGGTCAAGACTTCTTGGTTCAAGGGGCTGTGATTAAAGAAATGCATTATTTCATTAATCTAATAATTTAGATGTTAAATAATTCTGATATCCAATGTAACTTTTTGTAATGTTGCTATTGTAGTAGTTATTAGTCACTCAATAGGCATGATTTCTAGGGATTCTCATAGAGAAGTCTAGTTATACCCTTCACTATTCTGATGTAACATAGGTTACTAAATTAATTAGCTGAAGGTAGTACGTAGCCCCACACCTAGAAAACAGGCCTGCGACAACTAGTGCACAAACTATTTCATTTGTCATAAAGGTCACTGACCTTGAATCAGTGGCTGATTCCTGACACTGCACAACATCAGGACTGACTATGAATCTTGGATTTTAGAGAATTTTCTAGACTTAAAAAGTTGTGATCAAGGGAGCCTGTGGAGCAAACAATACACAAAGTTTCATTTCTCAGCTGTACATCTCTTCTCATGAATCTTCATCCTGAAAATACAGAAGACTCCAGTACCTTGTTCATTATCTGGGGAGCCCTTGTTAAAGTGCTGTCCAGGAACCCACTGTTTGGGCATCTCTGGGGGACGCGGGTGGCTTACGTAAGCACACAGCTGCGGGTAGCTCCCTGGGGCTCTCCTTTTACACTGAAGCCTCTGCCAGAAACTAGGCCAGGGGACTGGGTGGCCTGAAGGCTTCAGGCCATTTGGATGCCCAAGAATGAGAAGCTAAGCTCCGGAGAACTAATTTCTCATTTCACACTCTGATGTCAAATATTTCCTGAACAGGCTGTTGATGGTGTTAGGTTTCTGTGGCATTCAAAGATAGGAAAAGGCGATTGAGGATTGTGTGCTGTTGGTTTCATTCGGTTACTAGCTCCTTGAGATTAGTGATAATTCTTCCTTGACAATGTCAGATGTCCCAAAAGATGCCATTGTTTAATATGAATGAAGTGTAAAATATGAAGTTTCATGGAGCCAAAGTTGTACAGTATTTTTATTTTAATATCTCTAAAACTGGGTAGGGGGTCTTTCTTACCATTTAGCATTTTAGAATGTATGGGCTATAGTAAATGAAAATTATAATTAAAAATGTATTAGCTGGGAAACTAATATTAATAAGTTTTGAAGTAAACCATAAATACCAAACAAGGAGAACTGAAAACCACATAAACTTTAAGTGTTTTAATTGAATGGTAACTTAATCATGGGCTGGCTATGTGCTGTCAAATAAAAGCCTCGCATCAATTGTGTGTATCATTTGTATGAAAAGTCCCTTGATTGGTAGCAATAAAATAATTAGAGACAACATGCTTTCCAGAGTGTGGGAAGCTCTAGAGCCAGACTTAGTTGCATGAGTTGACACAGTTGGGTTTCCTCCGTTCTGGCTGTTAAATAAAAACCTTAGCCTTTCAGAATCACAGCAGGCAGCTGCTGACTGTAGAGGTCACTGAAGTATATGTACGTCGGCGCTCAAGCAGCATGGCGTTTATGTGAATGAATTTTCGTTTTTGGAATAGAAGATTGAGATTTATTTTTGTTTTCTGAGGAATGTAATTAATTACCCCCAAATGAAAAAGAACCCTTTAATCATACGATATGTATCTTCTTCAAAGCCACTTATGTATTTTTATAGTGACCACTCATGTAAATATATAATACACAGGAAATTAAAATAGTTACATGATTGAGATATAAGATCCATAAAAAGGAAGGATTTTATTTTTAAAGTGAGAAAATGGTAAATAAGAAAAGGAAGAGTATAAACGACCTGGTAAAAACAATTATTTACTACTGAGCTAAGCCCAGTATGTTAGAATTGTAGGTATAAGAGGAATATTTATTTAAAGTGGTATAGGAAGAAGGTTGATGTGACACGGAAGCTTAGGATTCCATCCCTGGTTCTGTTGCTGGGACGAATCACTTAACCTTAGTTTCCTCATCTGTAATATGGAGATAATTACCGACTCAGTCCTGTTTCCCCTGTGGGGGTTCCAGTGAGGGTCAGGGGTATAAATTTGATTTGAAAAATCTCATCATGTGTATTTAAAGTGGTGAGATGGCCGTAGTCAGTCAAT
Organism: Eptesicus fuscus; assembly: GCF_027574615.1. Lineage (NCBI taxonomy): Eukaryota > Metazoa > Chordata > Mammalia > Chiroptera > Vespertilionidae > Eptesicus > Eptesicus fuscus. Next base: position 17,963,462 of record NC_072485.1, on the reverse strand, counting down.
TTATTAAAAACAGACCACTTGGAATTAAAATTAGATCAAAAAGTAATAAAGTGTATCTCGCTAACAATCATCATCTCTATTGAGATAACTTAAAGATGGGTGAGGGGTTGGCTATGGAGATACATGAGTGAAATCTCCAATGTTAAAATGTGGTTTTCCTGAAATCTCAAAAATTGATTTAGTGCTTCAAAATGGGATAGGACAGCAGAAAAACGACCTCTGTCAGCATGGAGGATAAGAAGTTTATTGAAAACAACTTACAGAAAACATTGCGTAAATGGAGAATAATGATCTTTGTGCCCCTACTTCCCGGGCAGCCCAGGCTCGACCGTTTGACAGTGTCGCTCTTTTCTGTTTCTTTTCGGAAAAACGAGGCACGGCGCCAGCATACTTCTCATGTCGTCCAAGACAGAGGCTTATGTATTCGCCTTTCAATTACTATTCATTATACACTATTCCCAGTCTTTGAGAGGATGTTAGTCATGTGAAAAAAATCTTTGCAATAACCATCGTGGTCACGGGTGGCCATGACGCTGCATGACACCGTCCGTTTGTATTTGGCTAAAGAAAATGAGTAAAAACACAACAGTGAAAACCCAAATATTGCTATCACAATAGACACAGCCAAAGCTGTACTCGCATTTTAACTTGTCATTCTGTTTAGGTCGTGCTTAGAAAATTGTTGGAGGTTCGTGTCTGTTAGCTTGCTAAACTCGTCTCTTTGGCTGGTTAGAGATTTCATTATGGGATCTAGGAATGTTTTAAGGAATGCTGGAATGCAGATATCCAGCCACTGAGATGATTCTTGAGAGTTTGCATATCTCAACCATTGGAGACAATATGAGTGCTGTAGCACTTGAATGTTGCATGTTGCTAAACAGCCGATGGGAAAATGCACTTAAGTAAATGGTAAACTTACCTTTTGGAAAGGAGGCCATTGACTGTAATGATGTTTGCTGTCACTTTAGTGTTGGTTGGAAGGCACAGAGAGGGAAGCTTAATGTAGGTCTAGTAACTGAGAGCCAAGAATGACATGTGTTTCTAGGCCACCATTTCCTCCTGAAAAATAATAGCAGTTACAACGTGATGGTTTATCCAGCTCTCATTTGGTTTAACCAGCTGTGCTGGTTTCATGTGGTAATCACAATTGTATGAAGTAGGCATGTTAATATTATCTTCATGCCTTAACCGGTTTGGCTCAGTGGCTAGAGCGTCGGCCTGCGGACTCAGGGGTCCCAGGTTCGATTCCGGGCAAGGACATGTACCTTGGTTGCGGGCACATGCCCAGTGGGGAGTGTGCAGGAGGCAGCTGATCGATGTTTCTCTCTCATCGATGTTTCTAACTCTCTGTCCCTCTCCCTTCCTCTCTGTAAAAAAATCAATAAAATATATTTTTAAAATATTATCTTCATTTTACAGATAGGTACATTGTAACTTGAAGAGTCTCAGTAACTTAACTTGTCCACAGAGCAAAACCATTGTCTAACTAGTAGCCTGACACAAAAATCCTTGCTCTTATATTTCAGGGGTACCTCTTTGTTTTAGAAAATGATGCAAAGAAATAAAAATCTTCACTTGCTCTCTCCTCTAATGATTGAAGTTTCGGAATTTAAAACAAACAAACTGGTAACTAACTGCTCTCCCCTTCGAACTTAATTAGACCACCAGAATCATTTTTGGAGTAGGGTTTCTTCTAAAGCAACGCTGAGATTTTAGGTCAGCACCTGAACTATCTGGGCTGCTTTTGTCAGTTTCCATGTCTTTGCTTTTTGCCCAGCTTGCCAAAGATCTTAAAGGAAAGAGCCATTCGATTTGATCTCATCTTTAGATCTCATTGATTTGATTTGATGTCCAGATGGTTAGGCGTGTGTTGGCGGGCCCCGGTTTTCCTTTGCTCCTCGTAGCATCTTTTATAGCTGGAGGCAAGTCTGCCTCTAACCACCTGGCTTCTTATCTCTAATTGCTCTTTGCCAGTCCTGGAAAGGCCTTAGTTTACCTTTCCTAAATACAGCCTCTAATTCCTGCATGCTGCTCTGTTAATGGACAGTGCCCTATGCTGGATTCAATAAAGACTGGAGAGGTTTTGTTGCCCTCCATGGGCTTTCATGTTCGTTGAGTGTTATGGGACTTAGGTAAAGTAAGTAAAATAATATAAAAAATTGTAGGGTATGTCAATAGACATTCAAAGAGGAGGTAGATCATAGTACTGTAGTACGTCTCAAAATTTTCTATCAGCCGAGGGGAGAATAGACATGGCTTGGCCCAAACTGGCTGCCTCAATGGGAGGAACAAGATGTAAGATAATTCATATGAATTCTGCTTTACCCACAATATGTGCATTTAAAAAATGTAAAACAGTATACAACTACTTAGCTTCCTTTTCCGCAATTTTCTAATAAAAGTTGTGGCACCAGGAAGATACACTAACAGTACCCATGGCTTTCTGAACCCCTGGCCACTGCTGTGCATGTTAAGGTGTGCCCGTATTCGGTATCTGAAAATCAGCACATGCCCCGGTGAGGTTTTTTTTTTTAGGGTGGATTTCAGGTCAGTTAATGTAGGGAGGCAGGGCTTAAAGGCTCCTTAAAAGGACAAAAGGCAGCTACATGTATCATCTTTAGGTACAGCCAGCATCTCTTGTAAGGTCTGATGCATCTTCTCGGTGCTGCTGTGAGTACCGTATGCGGTACTTCTTTAATTGAAGACATGGAAAGGTCACAGCAGAGACAAGGGCTGTGTCCAACACGGAGAGTGCCTTAGTGGATGTTGAGAGAATTCAAGTTTAGCTTGATTTGTTTGGTTGGAATACTGAGGGTGCAAAGAAGAGTTTGAGAAAAAAAAAAGATGGCCCTAAGAACAGGGGAAAGATGATATGCTTACATTGCCTAGTAGGGAGCAACTTAGTGTGGTACTTTTTAAAAAGGAAATTAAGCTAGTAAACTAGTCAAATTATGGTTTAACCGCAAATGTATTTGGTATATGATACCAAGAAGGGGCTGATGATGGAAAAAGGAAGTCAGTTTTAAGAGTTGGCACTAGGCTGATATGAAAGATAAGGTAAATACCAAGTACTCTTCCGGAGTTGCCAGCTTGGGTAGACTTCAAGTAGTCCGGAGAAAAGTGGGCTGGAAGTGAGGCTACAACACTAAAACACTTTCCATCGCCGAATCTGTTAATGAGACTCTAAGTTGTAGATTCCTGGCAAACAGGGGGAAATGAGTGATGAGACTGGGAAGAGGTCCTGGGTGGGCAGGGAGACCAGGAAGCCCAGGTAACATGGCAGGCCATCCCTGTGTTGCCAGGAAGCTTAGGAAAACTGCAAGTCCTCCTTCGCGTTGGGTAACACTGTTTTCCAGGTAAATCAAAATAAGGCAAGGATGTATTTTAGGAAATTCCAGCATCCAAACTGAAAGGACCACTTAGGAGTTAACCTACATACAGATACCAATAATACTATTTAAAGGAGAACCAATATTGAGGTACAGCAAGGTGGCTAAAGACAAACCCTTGGGAAAGTGTGAGGAAGAGAAATCTCAAGGGAGGCAGCAAAGGAATGCTTCCTGAGGCCGGAAGAGAATCCTGAGAAACTGCGTTGTGCTATTGTTTCCTCACTGTCCTCTTCCTCCCCCCCCCCCCCCCAAGTTGTTTCCCCAGGGTAGGAAGACTGGTAGTTTATTTCATGCTTTGAACTTTCTATTTTTAACTTGGATTGTAGCAATAGTGAAGTCTTTGTGGTTTTTTGTTTTTAATTTTCATGGAATTTGTAGCTTTATAGAAACTGTGGATAAAATCTGGCCAAGTGTTGGTTCCTGTTTGTTGTTTTTAGGCCAGAATCTTCTGGAACTGCTTGCCAGACACATATCATTTATGGGATTGCAGACTGTTTGGTTTTCATGAGAAGCCAGCCCACTATTTTCACTGAAGCTCTCCTGAAGATGGTAACTTAATGCACAGATTAAATATGGTATGCTCACAGTCAAGATATTTCATATTCTGCATTTGCCATCATAACAAAGAGTGGTTTAATAGTTAACATTTGTTGAGAACCAGCATTTCAAGTTTCCCTTCCGTACCAGACACCGTGCTAAGCCAATTTCATGTAATATTCATGACAGTCTTGCAAGGGATTAGTATCTTCCTTTCGTACACGAGGAACCTGGGATTCAGAGAAGCTAAGCGCTTGCTCTAGCAGTAAGTGGTGGTCCCTAGATTGATGTACATGTCTGACTTTTGTGCACACTTGGTCCATGACATGAAATAAAGATTGATTCCAAAGAAGGACTTCTTCCCAGATCTGAGCGCATTCATCACGGAAGACTTTAGTTTATCACCAAGGACGGATGCTTTGATTCATACTGCCTGCTAGAAGGGTGGATGTATCCACTGCAAGGCAGGATGCAGAGTAGAACTTAATGAGGCCATGTAAGCTAGGCTAATTTGTTTTACCAACTTTACAGTGACAAAACAACCATGTTGTTCCACCCACAGTACAGCAAGTTAACTTAGTGGCTTAGAGTAGTCTGTGCTTTTTGTATTTCCAGGGGCAGGAAGAACAACATTGGAACCACTGGCCTCTGATGGTCTCCCTTGACCTCCTGTGGACATAGCTATTGCTTCATGGCAGCTTTTCTCATGGCCTTTAAGGAAAGAGAATTCCTTAAAGTCACTCAATTAATTTCACTTCAGCTCTACATACATTTACTGAGTGATGATTAGTACCAAGCTTTGTCCTGAGCCTTCTTTATAAAGACTCTTCTTTAATTGTTAAAATTTGACAACAAAGATTTTGTAGCCATTTATGTAAAATATAAAATAAAGTGGGCATTTAAAAACTTGATTCAAGTCAGAGCTATAGAAATGATTTTTATTGACAAATAGTTCTCATTGTGTTTTTCTTACACTTTGCCATACACACTATTCTTTTCATCTCACTTTTCTTCATCTAGCAATCTGACATTAGTAGTTAAGCCACGGCTTATTTAGTAACTAGAGGCCTGGTGCACGAAATTCGTGCACTCAGCGGGGAGGGGAGTCAGCCCGGCCTGTGCCCTCTCACAGTCCAGGAGCACTCGGGGGATGTTCGACTGCTGGACATCCTTAATGCTGCTGCGGCTTCTGGCTGAGCAGCGCTTCCCCTGTGGGAGCACACTGACCACCAAGGGGCAGCTCCTGCGTTGAGCATCTGCCCCCTGGTGGTAGTGCACGTCATAGCAACCGGTTTTTCCGCCAATCCGTTGATTTGCATATTAGCCTTTTATTATATAGGATTCCTTGACATATTTTGCTGTGTACAGTATTTTTTTTTTATTAAGTTAAGGCTTGCAGTTATACTCATGTGTATTCCCAGTACCATAAGCATTTCTGTAACTTATCTACAGTAGATCCTTACATTATAAAGGCCTTGGTAGTTGATGTACACTTTTCTCTTTCTCTCTGGTCCCTCTGATCTCTTTTGTGTATTGAACGAACTCAGAATGAGTCTGTAGGCTTTGCTAGAAATAAATGATAAGAGATTTAATTCAAGGGTCTTGGAGTTTGCAAACTGGGAACACAGCTAGGCAAAATTCCAGGAATGTTCCAAAGAAGAAAGAAAAGTTACAAGTTCTGATAGTTAAAAGTACATTCTTGATAATTATCATTTCTGCATTCTTAGCCCTAGATTGTCCAAGGTGGTTATCAGTCAGATGTCAGGCAGTCAGGATGATGGGTATCAGGAGGTCTAGTCACGTTCCAGTGATCTGGATGTTAGATAGATGTACATGTGAGCCCTTCAGGGAATCAATGGAAGGTTACCCGGAAGTCAGATGTATGTATATCCAGGCATTCTTGCAGGATTGGAAAGTTCAAACAATTTAAGTTCCCAAGCTAGTTAGAACAAGAATGGAGTCTTTCCTCATCCTGTAACCTACATAATGTTAATAATTTTAGCAGTTTGGTTCAAAGGACTCTTTTGTATATTTCTTGTCTTTTCTCTTTCCTCATATGTTTGCTTTCTATTGGGCACTAAGGACAAAGAGACATAAAGAATATATTCTTACCTTCAGGAAGCGTAACACCTAGAACATTTTTCAGCCATTTCGTGAAATTAGAAAGCATTTTCTTTCACTTCTAGCATGGTGTTTTGTAATTACCATTTAATATATGCTTCTAGCTCATTGCATGCTAACAAGCCCTCTCTAATATAGTCCAATAATGGAGTCTTACTATCTTAGAATTTATACAGCAGGTAAAGGATAAGGTGGATGTTGTCCAAAGGTCACACCTTCCTTGGTTTTAATGCCCATTGGTTTTGGGGAATTAATATGGTATGCTTTAGAAAGCATAGAATTTGGGAAGCGTAAGATCTCTCCTGGTTGGAGTAGTACAGGTCTTAGATTCTGGGCAAGGTAAATTATTTAAGTTTTTCAGAGCTTCAGCCCTGATAGCTTTGAGTGAGAATTTAAGAAAATATTTAATAATTTTGAAATGGTAAAACATCTTACCAGCACTATTGCTATCACTGTAAATGTATATCAAAGCTACTTGTAAATAGTAAAACATCTCTATTGTTATTATTGTTTTGGAAAGTGGATAACCCATATATTACAAGGGGCTGAAAAAAACCACATTAGGGGCTTACACAGAGTGTGATGAGGAAGAAGGGAAGGTAAAAGGCACCCGGAAGGATGGAGTATTTGCCCACCTTTCAGAAGTATATGGTTTCAACAATTGAGTTCCTGTTGTATATAAGATACGGTGTGTGGAATACTTGGCAGTATTCACAGAGGGTACAGTCTCCTTTAGTACACTACTTTAAGTGAGGTGGATAAATCATATTTATGGATAACTGGATGAAAGGTGAAATAGGGAAAGCACAGCAGGGGAGTCACAGCACATAGCGGGAAGTGTAAAGGAGATTAAGGAAGGCTTTTGGAGGAAATGGAGTCGTGAGAGAGATGTTGAAAGAGAGCATGGGAGAAGAGTATAACTCAAGAAGGTGGAATAACAATGTAAACAGAGGTACACGAGACTGGATGGTTTGTTTGTGGTAATAACCAGTAGCCCAGCTAGGTGTGAGTCTTGGTAGATGTGGTTGGATATGTAGGATATGCCTTTTTGACGATTCTGGACATTTTCTTAATGTGTCTTTGTCTAGTGCATTGTTACCTCTTTCAAGTCCCGTTTCCATTAATTCCTTTGAGTAGCGTTCCCCGTGCACTCAAGCAGATCTGAGTGTGTCTTTATTTGCTGTCTCTGTGCAGTGTGGTTCAGTGTGGAGCCAGGTTCCCTGGGTTGAAATTCCAGCTCTGTTGTTTACTAGCTTGCGCAGCCTTGGTGAAGTTATTTAACCTCTGTGCCTCAGTTTCTTCATCTCTAAAATGGGAGTGATGATATCTAATTTGTATGGCTGTTGTGAATATTAATGGTTTAATTTACATTAAGTGGATGGAAAAGTATCAGGCACATAGTAAGTACTATCTGTGGTGATGGTGTTATTAACCTCTAGTGGCGACTTTATCAATTGATCTATGATAGGATTTACTTACATGGCTCATGTCCCTACTGGGTTCTGTCTTTTTGGAGGGAAGGTTATATCCTGTTTTTACTTTGAATTCCCGTTGCCTCGTACTGCCTGCCTTCTGCATGGAATGTGTGAAGGTGATAATTCTACATGAAGTCTCTGTGAGTCTTGCTTAAATCTAATCCCAGAGCAACTGGATTTCAAGAAGGACTGCTTTATACCAGTGGACTGGCTGGTTGTGCTTGTTCTGACATAAATATAGCTCACTTCCATAGCTCACATTGTAAAAGTAATTCTATTAGCAATTCTGACATAACAGATAGACTCCAGCTCTTAAGTCTGTGTATAAAGGAGAGCTATAATTAAAATTTACTGCTTTGTATTTCTCTAATGAAATGGAGTTTTAGTGTTTCATTAGCATCATACAAACATGTGTGCTACAGGTTAACCCTTTGATATAAAAACATTGCAGACTAAAGCCCAGTTTCATTTTTTCCAAGTTATAATGTGAATACATATGAAGACATCTTATGCTTACATTGCAGATTAGGCAAATGCAAAGGATGTAGTATGAGTGGTACTTGTAGCATTTTTACTATGTACAGTCTTGCTCTGTAGTAAATGTTATTCCTTCACCTTCACCATAGAATGGGGCCATGGTGGTTCTGACGGGGATAGTTCTCGTGTTTGTCCTCAATTTCTAATAATTGTGTAGAAATAGGGAGAAAGAGACACATTTACTTAAACTAGATTTCTTGCTTGTGATGACTTAGTTACTTGATCTTTTTTTTTTGCATTTAAGATAAAATGTTGATTCTATCATTACACAATTTGATACTTTAATATTCAACAACAAACTTTAAAAAACTTAAGTTTTAAATTCAAGGTCTATATAATCACATGTGATTCGATTTTATTTGAATGGTTTTAGAACCATTGATTTTGTACATCTGATCAATGCTTAGAAACTTTAGATTTAGGAAATAGTTGCTCCATGTGTTTTTTAAGTCAATTGAAGGTGTTGGGTTTTCCAGGTCAGAATCTCACACAGTAGGAGCCAAGATTAAAAGCATGAGCTGGATCCCTCATTTTGCAGCTTGGTCAGTATTACTGCCGGAAAATATTATGTTATTTACCTTGATAATATTTTTTATCTCATCAAATTTGTTTTGCTTTTTTTTTTTTAAAGAAAATGAGAAAAACTAAAGGTAAATCAAGAAAGAAAATACTTTGAAGTTGAAAAGAAATTGTATTTTGAACTTTCCTTTTATTTTTGGAATTATCATCTGAACTAGTTGCGATCCATATTTTCTTACATAATCCTTTCTCATTATGCCTTTGATAGGACTGTGGAGAGATCATTCATGCATTCTTGAATCCATCCAGGATTGAAATAGACACCCACCTCTTACATAGAAATATTGACTAATCAGATTGTCTCTGTTACAACGTGATTATAGTAGTGCACCAAGAGAGAATTAGAAACTGCTATCAATAGACTGTTTTCTTGATCACTTTCCCCTTGAAGCCATTTATCTAAGGTCTAATAGCTGCCATCTTCATTTCTGAAATTTTACCTTGCCCCCCTTTTTTTTTTTTCTGAGGTGTTGGACATGGAAATAACCAAAATGTTTTAAGTGCTTAACTGTGTGTAACTGTTCTAAATACTTCATCTATTAACTCATTTATTTACCTCTCATAATAACCCGGAGAGCCCTGGCCGGTTTGGCTTAGTGGATAGAGCATCGGCCTGTGGACTGAGGGTCCCAGGTTCGATTCCAGTCAAGGGCATGTACCTTGGTTGCGGGCACATTCCCGGTGGAGGGTGTGCAGGAGGCAGCTGATGTTTCTCTCTCATCAATGTTTCTGGCTCTCTATCCCTCTCCCTTCCTCTCTGTAAAAAAAAAAAAAAAAAAAAATCAATAAAATATATTTAAAAAAAAATAACCCGGAGAGATGGGTTCTGGTCCCTTGAACAGATGAGGACACCCAAGTACAGAGAGGTTATGACTCTTGCCCACAGTCACGCCACTGATTGGTAGAAGCAGGAAGCTAACCTGGGTAATCTGCCACTAGAGCTCGTACTCTCAATCACTTGCCTGTATTGACAAGGATTGCTCACAAAGTGGGCTACTGTGTTCTTCTTTGGAGATGGGAATTACTGTAGTGCATTCTCGGATGTTTTGAGATCTCTGTGAAAGGACAAAGCAGCTTGCTTTTCTTGGTCAAGGAATAAGGCTTGGGAAGCAAAAAGAACAGTCTAGGAAGAAATGGGCAGTCATTGGGGTTTGTTAGTTAACAGTGCCCTAGGACAAAGCTTAAAGGGAAACTCAGAGGAGCCTGTGGGGGGAGGAGAGAGAAGAAGGACATCTGCTATGGGGTTCCTAAGCATCCTGATCTACTCATATAACTCCCTCCCCCTTCTCAAGTCTGCTGTGTAGGAATTCCATCTGTGACTTCAAATGCAGTTTAGCATAAGGCCTTTATATTGTACATAGAAAAATAGAGGGATGTTATATAGAACTAGAGGCCTGATGCACAAAATTTGTGAAAGGGGCTCTGCCCTCGCAGCTCCAGCTTTGTCTGGAAGGTCGTCCGGCTGTCCGGTCTAATTAGCACATTATGCTTTTATTATTATAGATGCTTTTCCCAAGTCTTGGGAGAGTGCCCACATACAGCTTGGCTTATAGTCATCCTACAAGTCTGCTTTCTTTCTTTGTCTTCTCATAACGTCTGATACAGGTGTTATGACTTCTCTACCCTTAGCCAGAGGTGTGCGCTGTCAGATTAATGCATGTGTTTGCACAGTGCCCTTCTCTCTGGAAGGCCAGTTAACATTTCCACTTTTATGGGCTGGATTTGAATGATAATAATGGAAGCCATTTATTGAGTTGCCTCATGAGTACCAGGCACATCCTCATTTAGTCTTTATAACAACCCCGTGGGCTAAGTATTAATTCCCTGTTGTATAGATAAGAAAAATGGGTCTCAGGAAGGATGAGTGATTGTTCAAGGCTTCAGAGCTAATTGGTGAAGTCTAGTTCTGATGAAGCCTTTGTTTTTCTCCTTGACTGATAATTCACTTAGGAGGCTCTCTCTTCATCTTTCATCCTGACAGTAGAAAGCAGAGCCATTCTTAGGTTGATAGACTTTTCTAATCTCTTACATTGAAAGTATCTCTCAAGTAGAATGTGAGCTGGTCTCAAAATTTGACCCCTCTTGTGGAAAGAGGTGTTAATCTACAAGTAGCATCCTCTTTCAGAGCATGATTTATTTTCTCAAACAAGATTTTAAAAACAAAAACAAAAAAACCCAGTCTCTTGTGTGTGTGTTTATATTTGTTGTTGTTGTTTTTTAAAAGCCTCTCTGAGACTCGAGGCCCCGGTCTTCAGAATTGTTCATGGTGTGAGGGTGTTGGTGAGTTCTTGGATCACATTGGCGCCGAAAGTGACCTTCATATTTGGAGACCTATTCATGTATGAGTGCTTACTTTGATAGGTACTGAGGCTCGGAGTTTCATGAATGGTGATTACCATAGTAAGTCATGGGGCCATGTGTAGGCGTGGGGCCATAATTGTTCTCTTAAAGAAAAAAAAAAATCTGACACTTGTTAAAAGGGTAAGGAAGACTTTATTCAGGACTGTTGTTATAGATACCAAGTGTCACAGTAGGGGAGAGAGAACAGGTTCAACTCCAGCAGGTTGGGGGGGCGGGGTGCTGTGGGTGGAAAATTACTAAGAGGAGGTATCAAGGACAGGACAGGAGGATTCTTAGTGAAGGCAGGCCAAGAACTTATTCATCAAAGATGGGAGATGAGGAATTTGATCAGATATCAGATATCCAGGCTCTGGGTTCTCTCTTAATTGACTTGGCAAGATTCCTGTTAAAATAGGGCTAACTAAGTAGGCCCAGTGAAGAAGGGGAGCTAAGATAGAGGCGTAGTCAAGAAGAGGGCTCAGAGGAGCCTGAGTGAAGATTGAGGAAAGAGAGAGTCTTTGTCAGGCCATAGTGATGAATTAAATGTGAGGGTTCAGGTGTTGGACTTGAACTATTCAATGAAGTGTAGAGTGAATTTCTGAAAAATGTTTTTCCACTGTTGCGAACTTCAGAGGTAGGACCTTTAAGGCTTCTGTGATGCTGCACTGTCAGATTGATTTATTTTAAATTTTATTTAACAAACTTAAACAGTGCTTAAGTGCCAGGCTCTGTTCTAAACCTTTTGCAAATATTAACTTAATCCTTAAAACAACTCTATGAGGTGGCTGTACCGTTGCCATTCACTTTTTACAGATGAGAAACAGGCCCACAGGAGTTAAATAACTTGTCCAAGGTCATGTCAGTGGTGGGACTTGGATTTCAACCCAGGCAGCCTGGCTCCAGAGGCTGCGTTCCTATTCAGTCTGTTAGGTTGCATCCCAGGCTTTTCCTCCGAGGGATTTACTTCTCATTATTCTGGACTTTTCTTTATTCTCATCAGGAATAAAGAATAATTCCTCTTCTGGATATAGCCACACTCTGGACTCTGTTCAGCTTGAAGTCAGATTAAAGAGTATGTTTAGTTGGAGGTCTCCTGTAAATCACAAGATTATTTGTAAATAACCTTTCAGGTGACCTTTCACCTTAGAAGAAGATCAAAACCAGTAGTTTATTGGTAAAAATATATTCCCTACGTGCTTCACAGTCTGTGTAGAATAACATCAATGACTCTTTCTAATCAAAGGTCGGCTGCCTTTTTCTTTTTTTCCCCACCAGCAACCTCAGTAGCATCCTTTCTTTTATTTTTTTTAAAATACCGTATTTTCCAGCGTATAAGACAACTGGGCGTATAAGATTTTCCTGGGTTAAAAAGTCGTTTTATACACTGGAAAATACAGTAGTCCAATATATCTAATCCCATCAATATAGTCCAATATACCGTATTTTCTGGCGTATAAAACGACTTTTTAACCCAGGAAAATCTTATACGCCTAGTCATCTTATACGCCGGAAAGTACGGTAAATGCTCCATTTATAGGGAATGAATGGTAATTCTTTGATAAAGGCTTTGGGAAGTTGGCTTCCTGATAATACATGACTGGCACCAAAACTTTCTTAAAGGGGCAGATCCCCTTTGAGCAGAGCAGATCCAGTTCCTAAAATATTTCTTTAGTAGTCTCTTTAAATTCTGCTTGCATTTGTCAAGCTGGTATTTTAAAATGCTCTGGTTAATATAGTATTAACATCAAAGTTATGTGTGGAAAGGAGTATTCCATGGTACCTTCAACTTATGACTTTTAAACTTTTAATTACAGATCTGTCTATGGCAGTACAGAAATTTTCCCAGTCACTGCAAGACTTCCAATTTGAATGTATTGGTGATGCTGAAACAGATGATGAAATTAGTATTGGTGAGTACTACTTTTCTTCAATATCCTAAGTAATAATTTTTCTGAATTTTTGTTTCATTTTATTGTTGACAGTATTATAGATGTCCCCCAATTCTCTTCTCCCCCACTACTGTGTCTCCCTTCTCCTAGCCCCTACCTCACCCCAGGCTTTCACCACACTATTGTCTGTGTCCATTGCTTATGCATATATGTATATGTGTTCTTTGATTAATCTCTTCCCTTATCTCCTCCCCCCAACTCCCTCCCCCACCTCCCCTTAATTTCCTAAATAATAATTTTAAAAGTCCTACTTACCATACTGATTTAATTGAAATCAAACAGATTCACACACTCAAATATTAAACATGTAAACTATTCTGACTTTGATAAAGGTAAAGGGCAATTTTTGGGAGCCCTAATCAGTTAGTATACGCCAGATATTCAAGGCCAATCTGAGCGTGGGAATCCTAATCAGGATGTTGAAGGCCAAGTTGCCATAGGCAGGTGCAAGGACTGGATACACTGAGCAAGCGTGCCCTTCTGTAACCCAAAATTGATGTCACTATTTGGCAAGAAGCCTCTTTTGCCTAAGTTAGTATAAAGTGTGTTACTGACCAGCCAGTGAGTGGCTGTTTTACTAGGAGGGCTGCTGTATTAGCAGTCCTTGCTTTACTGGACTGCTTTGTCTAATGGCTCCATAGTAGCAATGGCTACTTGGACTGCAATAAAGACTCTCTTATACGCCTATGACTTCTTACGTCTTCTCCGTCCCATACCTGGTTTCCAAGGAGGCCCAGTTCCTGGCAGGGGAACTGAGGCCCAACAGCTGGCGTAGTGGAGCAGGATTCAAGGAGTGAGTACTCCCAACAATTGGCACAGCGAACAGGGTCGAGAAACTTACTCCCCAACAGTATTAGACATTGTTTTAAGACTGAGCTCTGTGGTTTCTTCCATAAGGAAATTACTTAATCTTTCTATGATTCAGCTCTGCCCTTTGAGAAGATGTGGATAACCATGCTCGTCTCTGCCTCAAAGTCAATCATTCATTCAAACTAATACATATTGGGTGTCTCTTATTAAATATATAGGGTACTGGTTTAAAGATTTCTTTTTTAACTTAATACAGATTTCTCTTTTAGTATGAGTATATATAGGTGAAAGAATCACTCATGATGTATTACACCAGTATTATTACAGGACACAGGACATTACTGAGGATCAGGTGACTTGAGCCCTAATCCAACTTTGCCACAGTAATTTAGCAATCTGATCCTGGGGAAGGCATGCCCCTTCCTGAATCACATAGTTTCATTTCTCACAGAGTGAATAGGTTGGGTTATGTGATCTCTGAATTTTTTTCTGTATCTGAGTTTACTGTTTGGAGATCAGATTCAAGTAGCATTCTTTCTCCCACATTTTAACAAACCCTACTTGTCAGTTGTAGACGAGGGGTCCATTTGTAGGCTAGATTAGAGACATGGCCACATAGTCAGAAGACTGGATAAAATGTGTGTACATTTTAGAGAATAATACCAAGTGTAGTCATCGTCCAGGTATAAACATAGAGTATTACATGTACCTGGAACAGCGACTTCCAAGCTTTTATGTGTGTATAAAACACGAGGAGATCTTATTAAATGCAGATTCTGATTCAAAAGGTCTCAGGTTGGATGTGTGGCTCTGCATTTCCATCAGACTTGAAAGTGATGCCGACGCTGCTGGTGCATGGACCACACGTTGAGTAGCAGAGATTTATGATCCCTGACATGCCTTTCCACAGTCACATTCCTCTCTTTCCTCTGCCATTTCTTCTGTAGTTTTCCCAGGTACATGCATTTTAAAATAATATGTTTTTATTATGTTTTAAACCTAAGTAGCAAGTCCCAGCCTAGGCCAGGGCAATGTCATGTCCACGAAAGAAAGGCTTTCCGGAGAAGATCAGCTGAGGGAGTGTCTGATTCATTGTGTGACTTTAGCTGCTTACATTCAGGAGAGTTTGTCCTGGAGAAGTCACTGGGCAGAGTGCAGAGTCCGTAGACAAGCCCTCTCTGCACGTGGGGCTTGCATCATGCATACATCGTCATGGTCACGTTGCATCATGCATACATCGTCAGTCTTTCAGAGGAGCTGTGCCAGGCACTCACTTTCTTAGCTGAGTGTTAGTGACTCTGAGGCCTTTGGAATCAGAGATGGCTTCTTCTGCTCTCAGGTCTCTAAGGAGAGGTGGCTGAGCCATGCCTGCGCTTGGCTGAGGGGTACTCAGGAGCCTCTAGGAAGAAGGGAGAGGATCGAAAGGGAAAGGACATCAGTGATCATACACCACTGACATTTGGAGCAATAGTTGTCATTTCATGTGCCACTTCTTGACACTTGTCCTAAATGTCTATCCCCCAATGCAGGCGTTGTAACATACACCTAACCAGAAAAAAAGCCTAGGTTATATTACTAAAATATTAACATATTAGCATTATTATGTAGAAAAAAGAAAGAATACCCCTATACTCACATAACTACAATTATTTTGACTTAGAAATGATACCTATAAACTCCAAGAAGGCAGAGAGTTCAGATCTCTTTTATTTTTAAAGAAAGAACAAAAAAACATTTTAGCTTTAGCTCCTGACCTAGGGCCTGACTCAAAGTAGCCCCTCTGTTAAATTGTTTAATAAATGACAATTTTCCTTATAAAACTTAATTTTTTTACTTATGTGTATGCTTAATAGCATTATATATATATAATTTAGAAATTATATATATGTATATAATGTAAAAATCCTCTTTATAAAGAAAAAACAAACACATATGTATACATATATATGTGTTTGTTTTTTCTTTATAAAGAGGATTATAGTAATTACTTCTGAGTTTTTGTAGATATAAATTTTAATAATTTCGTTGCTTTAAAATATTCCATCAGATTCATATACTTGAATTTATGAAGTCTCTAGAGTACATTCACGCTGACTGTAGTTAGTCTTTTACTTGTTATTAGCAGTATAGTAAACAGTTCTCTTAATTTCCATTGTGCTTCTTACTTAAAACACCTTCTTGAAGGCACACTAGTGACCGCAGAAGCAGGTTTTCAGTCACTATGCCATGTGACCTTCCTGGCAGATGTCAAGTGATTTCCTCAGGTTGTGGTGGATTTGATATCTCCATATTGGTTTGTTTGTCTCTTTCCACTTTGGCTAACGGGATATTGTTGTGGCTCTTGCAGATTAGATTGAAGGGTGGGAATTGATCAGTATGTAAAGGCTTATTATATGCAATGAATATTAAATTTAATTCTAATGCTTAGAGGGCTTTGAGGAGTTAGACCAAGGTGAATACTATATAGGAGTAGGTGTAATATTGTTTGCTACTTTTATATCAGGAGACTTTTTTAGTTCCTATTGCAGAGTGTCTGACTTAAACACCAATGTTTTGTTAGGAAAACCTAACTTAGAATAAAAATATTTATAAACATAAATTATTTCTGAAACAACTAATGTAAAAATATAGATATGTTCCCATATCCTCTCCATCTAACACTTTTTATCCTTTTACTGAGCCCCAAGTACAGTCTGAACAGTTAAAAAAAAAGTAACGATGTATAGAATAAAGAAATAGTAGACTTTCAGTAATCATCCCTAACATGAGGGCTTATGTACCAAGGACAGGCATCCAGGAATGTATCGCTGGGACTAATTGGTAAGGCTGGCGTGGGTGGAGTGCAAGAACCGTCCGTCCGGTCCTCACCCCCTTTGTCATGCTCAGTTCTACGTGGGAAAGGACAGAGCGTTAGTTGTCTTTAAAATAGCTTATTGAAGCCCCAGTTTCAGCTTCTTTATTCCTCTGATTTAATAAAAGAGGAATGAAGTAGGGACAGCTGCGACTCTTAGCTTTTTGTAATAGCCACAGCCCTCCCCGCCAGAGTAGTCTTGAGACTTAACCAAGGACGTAATCACTAAATCTGATGATTTACCAGAAACGCTCATTTTTTATAAGTGAGCAATATCAGTAGCAAAATAACTCATAAAGTCAGGACGTTTGCAGACTTTCTGTAAGTTATGGTGGTGGGAATGGATGGGAGGGCATTAGGAAGGTGAGTAAGATGTCTGCTTTCCATGTGCTTACAGTGGAATAGGGTGGGAAACAGGTTTTGAACAAAGTAAGGAAAAGAAGGTGCTGTTTCTATGTCAGCATAATTACCTAATTAGTGGAAGCTGTTCCAGGACATTTTTGTAGACTGGTAGGCTTATGTCTGGCCTGTAAATTGGCCCCACTCTTCAGCTGCCCCCTCCTGCTCCCACCTCTCTGGCCTGTGCTTGCTGACTTTTTGGTTTGTTTGTTTTGGTATCAGTGAGACGGTGTTGGCATGGAAGGAAGCAAAATGGAAATAGTGGTCTGGGACGCAGTGGGGAATTCCTGTGGCTCAGAGAGCAGGTTAGTTGTTTCCAGAATTAAAGTCCCAAGCAGGGCAGCATCACACACTCTCCTTTTAGCATCTTCCTTTCCATTCAAAAGCAGCCAGAGGTCATTGCTCCTCCCTTTTCTAAGGATGAATGAGCTGCAGGTGAGCTTTTGATGGCGCCCTTTTATCTGCCCACCGCAGAGCTGGCCTGGTGGGAAGCAGCCTATTGAGTCCATCCAACTCCACTTCCCACGGCTGCTCTAACAGCCCACTTTTTGTACTGCTTTGGTGTTTTGAACTGAGTAAAGACACTAAGTTAGGAGTAGGCTAGGAGTTGAGCAGCTGGACACTTGGGGCTTGGAAATTTGTGGTGGAGGGGAGGGGAGAGATTATAAAGAATGTAAAGATTCAGTCCTCCTCAAATAATTACATGGACAGACTAGGTACAGAATGTACCATACTTTAACTATAGTTGCACAGTAATATGTATGTAAATGCAGAAAGACAGTACTCACTGCTTCAGTCCTAGTACATGTACCTTGCCAAAGTGAGTCAGTGCCTAGCCTGAAAACCTTACTAGAAAGAAATCAAAGGCTATCTCGACACAAAATAAAATACTGTTCCTTTGAAAACAGTTTACCCTGGTTCATTTAAACAAGTAGACGCTCAAAGATATTACTGTGACTCAGCATAGGAGACAGGTTGTTTTGCTATGTTAATTTAGCACATGAGAGTATCCTATATAACAGGGGTCCTCAAACTTTTTAAACAGGGAGCCAGTTCACTGTCCCTCAGACCATTGGAGGGCCAGACTATAGTTTAAAAAAAACTATGAACAAATTCCTATGCACACTTCACATATCTTATTTTGAAGTAAAAAAACAAAACGGCAAAAACACCCACATGTGGCCTGCGGGCCGTAGTTTGAGGACGCCTGCTATATAATAAAGAGGTAATATGCAAATTGACTGTCACAACCTCACAAGATGGCTGCCTACAACCAGGCCAGCAGGGGGGTTAGTGAGGGATGACCAAATGACTAAACAAGCTGGCTGTGTGGGGTGACCAGGCCGGCAGTTGGGGGCGACCAGGCCAGCAGGGGGGGCAGTTGGGGGCAACCAGGCGGCGGGGAGGGGCAGTTAGGGGTGACCAGGCTGGCAGGGGGTGCAGTTGGGGGCAACCAGGTAGGCAGGGGGCAGCTGGGGGCGATTAGGCTGGCAAGGGGGGCAGTGAGGGGCAACTAGGCCGGTCAGGGGGGCTGTTGGGGGTGACCAGGCCAGCAGGGCGGGCAGTAAGGGGTGACCAGGCTGGCAGAGGGGCAGTTAGGAGTGACCAGGCCACGCGGGAGAGGACAGTTGGGGGCAACCCGGCTGGCGGCAGAGGGCAGTTAGGGGTGATCAGGCCAGCACGCAGAGGCAGTGAAGGGTGATCAGGTCAGCAGTGAGGGGGCAGTTAGGGACGACCAGGCAGGCAGGCAGGCAGGTGAGCAGTTAGGAGCCAGCAGTCCAGGATTGTGAGAGGGATGTCCCACTGCCGGTATAGGTATATCCCCCAAGGGGTCCTGGATTAGAGAGGGTGCAGGCTGGGATGAGAACACCCGCCCCCATGCACGAATTTCGAGCACCGGGCCTCTAGTAGGATAATAAAAAGCTGTAATTAGTATATTACTTCAGGATTTATGTCCACACCAAAGGTGAGGTATGCAAGTTACTGTATTTTGTTCCTGTATTTAGTACCTATAACTTGAAATCTCTTTAAACCAAAGCCTTAAAAGTTGTCTGGATTTTAAAAATATCAGATATTGTTAGTCAAGCTGAACTGGTACCCATAAGAATACTAGTATTAGTCATTGATAAGAGGCAAAGCTTCCTCATTCTATGTAAATCTTGGAGACCATTGGAAAGTCCAGCTGCAATTGTGTGTAAACAGCTCGTGTAGTAGCCCGTGTTAATTCTCATGCAAGTCTTGGACAACGTGAACCTTGCACTCAAGAGATTAAACATTTACCAAGAAGGAGAGTCTGTTTGCTAGTAAATATTTTAGGTGGGGACTTCATTCCTTCAGACACACCTAAACAGAAAATTCCTGTGGTAGAGACAGACAACATACAACCACTTGTCAACTAAGGTTATGGCTCTCAACACTGAGTGGCGAAATGTGGCCATCAGTTAGGTAATTTAAATCAAAAATATGTTTTGTAATAATTGCCCAGGTATTTTTGACATAACGAATGTATTCTTGTTCAGGGATTTGCTTTGTTTGAATACAGATATAGAAATACTGATGATTGGTACTTAAGAGTTCTCGAAGTGATGAGCATATTACATCCTAAAAAACACGTTTATGCCTTGGCTGGTGTTGCTGCTCAGTTATTAAAGTGTCGGCCCACTGGTCAAGGGCACATACCTGGGTGGTTGCAGATTCGTGGTTGGGTGCATGTTGGAGGCAACCAGTTGATGTCTCTTTTTCTCTCTCTTTTTCTCTCTCTCCCTCCCTCCTTCCCTTCCACTTTCCCTAAAATCAATGGAAAAAAATATCCTCCAGTGAGGATACACACACACACACACACACACACACACACACACACACACACAAACACACACACAAATAGAAAACCCCACCACCACTTTCATATGGAAATCTATGTACAAATTGTATGTGTGCAGATTGATAGAAAGTCGAACCCAGTCCAAGTTTTGAATCCTACTGCATTATCTGGAATGTGCCATACATTTTGGATTCTTTTCTGTTCTGTCTTTAGGAGAATATGTTGAAAGGTGACACTACAAGAGATAAATTTTCAATAGTTACATTTTAATCACATTGCCTTTATTGTTTGTTTTTGAGCTAGTAGAGCTTTGCCCAGCTGCAAATATTTGTTGTTGATCACCTCTCTGAGGCTGGGTGTGCGTTAGTGTGATACAGTGGTAAAGGGACTTCACCCTGAGCCGGAAATCAACTTGTGGTATTGACAGAAGCCTGGAGTGATCAGGGATGCTTGCTCAGAGGGTGTGAAGTGGGAGACATTTTTTAAGGGAGGGATTGGAAAATTTTCCTTCGTTTTCTGTGTTAGAGAAATTACTGTGGGAAAATGCTAAATCTTATGCCACATAATTCCATTCACTTTGAGGATGCATCTGTGAGGTACAACGGAAAGGTGTTGTTTGATCCAGTTTTCCAAGTTATAAATTAGGAATATAGTCTAGGACGGGAAGTATGGCAGTTTGCTTTGTGTGTTTTTAAGGGATTTGTAGTATAAAAACACTTTTTGTATCAGGTTAAAAAAAACAAAACTGGTATATTTATAAACCCAGGAAATATACTTAAAAGATCATAAGTGAATTTAGCTAAAAAAGAGCCTATTTTATTCAATTTAAACTAATAAAATTCAACTATCAACTACTAAGCTATTAAATTATTAAAAGCTTCTGTAAAGATTTTCTTCAAAATTTAGCTATGAACTGCACATACTCATCCATACCGATTACTACTAATCATTGTCTGACGCTATTGTGATGCGTTAGATGGAGCCTGGCCCCCGAGCTCTTCTTAGGCATTTTTGGGGGGGAAGGTTTGCAAGCCAAAAACCATTACCATTACTAACCACGACTGAAGTCTTCAAAAAGAGACCTGTGATTTTTATTAAATTCTAGGGAACATATTACCTTCTCACAGGCTGAATCAAAAGAAAATCCATCAGTTATTACAGATCCTCATTACAACCCACGGTTATATAAATCAGGAAGTCCTCTTAAAGTGGAACCTTCCCAAATGCCTAGGTTGTTTATACAAATAACACTTTCTTTTGAACTCTGTAGAGGAAGCATGCTTTATTTTTAACGACTCTCAGTTGGATAATTGAAATATTGTTTTCCATTTCTTTACCACCCTTACTTTTGCACCCACACAGAAACCACCCACAACTGAGGATTCGAACAGCTGGGGAGGTTGTGTATTTCAGGTGGAGCTCTTCTCTTAAAAAACATGCCACTTACGAGATGTTTTCATTATATTAGCTCTGTATTTAAAAAAAAAAAACATAACTTGATTTAATATGAAGTCCAAAGGCTTAGATTTTTTCATTTCCGGCTCTGAAAAACAATATGAGTCTTATGCCACTAGCCACATGTCTCAAAGAAAAAAACTGTCTTAACTTACTAACATACAATAATCCCTGAAACCCATTTATTTATTTTTGCGATTTGTTCTGGTGAACAAAAAATAGTTTGGTCTTTTTCATAGAGAACTCAGTCTCTTATCTCCTCCAGCAAATTTTATGCTCTTTGAGGTTAGAAAGTTTCACTCCCATTTCTATTCCTGTGTAATACTTTAGAGCTTTGCTTGTAGCAGAGGCTTAGTAAATAGTTGTTGTATAAAAAAGGTCCCCTTGCAAAACCTAGGGAACCTTTATATAGAAACAAAGCACCTTAATGTACATAAATATTCAAGGTAGACCAGCACCTTAATGTACATAAATATTCAAGGTAGACCAGGCCTAGGTGTGTGAGTGGGAAGATGAGGGAAGGCCACTCTGAGGAAGAGGTTGTTTAAATCGGTCATGGAGAAGTGGTCCGTGAAGAGGGAATAGGAACATTCCAGACACAGGGAAGGGATGAATGCAGGCTTTGAGGAGGAAAGGAGAAAGCCTAGGGGAAAATGGCAAGTGTGAGCAGGTATACAAGACCTAATAGGCCAAGTTAGGGATGTGGAGTTTTAACCTAAAAGCAATGAGAAGACATTGCTGGCATTAATCAGCGAAGTGACATTGTATTTGCATTTTAAAAAGGTTAATCTGACTGCCTCATGGAAGACTTAAGCACGCTGCTCCAGATGAGCTTTCCTTAAAATGTTTTACTTGGCCATTTCTTTGTGTTTGTGCTCAGGAGGAAATGGGACCTGGGTAGTCTAACTTTATAATGTAACCTATGGATACCTGTGCTGGTTTTAATGCACTTGCATTGAACAACAGAATCACAGTTGGAGTACATCTCTTCTATTGGATGTATGAATAGAATGGCCTTCGTAAAACTGGAATCTTGTGATTGGCTTGTAATTTCAAGCCTAAGCCATGACACACTCTTGACATTTTTGTCATAATTTTTGGCATAGTAACAGGAATATGTCCTTATTGCCTATTGGTCAACATCAGACACCAAAAAGGGGAAGTGGTGGCCTGTGTGATATTAGGTGCATAGTTTGAACTTTTGTCGGTAATGTCCCAGTTTGCTTAGCGGAATTTCTCCACTCATGTGGAAGATCATGTAAATTTAGCATCCACTTTGAAAATAGCTTTTGAAGCTGGTGTTAGGCCACAGTGCAAGTGTTTTTTATATCTTGCTATTTGGGGGCTGCATTTCTTCTGGGATAATTCTCATACTTTGTGTACAGGTGGGGATGAGGAGTGGCTCAGGTTATTATTTGTTTTGTTTTGTTTCTTTTGAATTATTAGAAAGTACTACTTCTGCTTAGTATCTTAAGAGTAGAGACCTTGGAGAACATGGGAGCTCACTGTCATTTTGCTTTAGACACAGGTGAATCGATTTTCTAAAGTCACACCAGTAGGAGAAACCTGTTCGCCTGGCTCCTCGGTCCTGAACTTGGAGCTTACTTGTTCGTTCATTCAACAAAGCTGTATCAAGTACCTGTGATTTGTCAGACACCATTTTGGGTACTGACACATCCGTGTGCAAAACAGAAAAAAATAAAAAAATCCCCACCCTAATGGGTTTGCATTTGTTTGAGGAGTTAGATGATAAAATATTTAAGTTTATTATATGTTAAGTTAGATTGTGATAAATGTTTATAGAGAAACAAAAAGAAGGGACATTTTAAAATTTTTTCTTCAGTATTTCTTCCATATACAGAAGTCATTTTAAGATAGTGGTATTACTGCAAAGTGCTTATAATTGGAACCTTGATTTATCCTTTATTCCCTGTGTAATCAATCAAATTTACTTGACCATGTAAACATTGACCCTTTTTCTGTATTGAAACCATTTGATATAAAAGACATAAAAATAGTCAATACTTCTCAGGCCTGCCGGCTGTAACAGCCCTAGATTTTTTCCTGAAGTCTTTAGGATGTTGAAGCATTTCTCCGGTTCTGTATTTAACCACTGCTTCCCTCTGCTCCAGACCATTGCACTTCTTCCTTTGCTTGGGCATAGTTAGCCTGACTATTCGCTTGAACATTCATTGTCTTGATTTGTGCAATATCAAAGAAAGCTAAGGTGTAATATCCTCTTAGCTGGAGTACAAAGATTGAGACCTAGAGCATAATCATAGAGAGCTTTGCCATGTAGTGTAAAGTTTTATGCGCATGCTCTCGGGAGATGCTCAAGGCTTTTTATTGAAGTTGCTCTTTAGGAGGTTTATTCTGGCATCAGTATGTGTGACGAATTACAGCGCGGAAATGTTTGCCAGTTCAGAGTGAGTTAGAGATTGCCTTCATCACCACATCTTTTATGAACCAAGAGAGAACATTTTTGAATGTGAATGAAATAATAAAAGTACAGTTTCACTTTTGACATAAAATGTTTGGACCAGAAAGGCAATAGTCCTAGAAACTGTGTCTGAAATAACTGAGTTAGGACGCAGGGAATGGACATTCAGGGCTTAATGGAAAGCTTATTGGCCAAAGGCAAGGACCAGCATATGAGCAATGAAGAGAGACTACGGGATGGGAGGCCAAATACAGAGGGAGAAGTTGAAAAGAAACAAGAGTTGAATAATAGGCCTAAAAAAAAGGAAAAAGAGGAGCTTGCCTTGGATAGTTATCTAGGAATATGTGCCTGGGAGAAAAAAGGCGAATTCCAAGTAATTTCTCTGTTAGCGACAAAATTCAGGATAGTTGTTGTGGGCTGTGGAGAGAACTTAAGGGTTATTCTTGATTCTTCTTGATTCTTGAGATTCAGATAATATATTATTTCCTCCACTATCACAATGGTCAATTGTACTACCTCTGCTATTGAAAGTACACATGACTTTCAAGCAAGGTGGTAGAGATGATCCTTACAAAGTTTATTAAAATACATATTGCAAAGTGCTTATGTGTTTTCTGCCTGGCCAGTGTGGTTCAGTGGTTGAGCGTTGACCTATGAACCAGGAGGTCACAGTGTGATTCCTGGTCAGGGCACATACCCAGGTTGCAGGTTCAATCCCTAGTGGGGGCAGGGGGGTGTTCAGGAGGCAGCGGATCAGTGATTATCTCTCATCATTGATGTTTCTATCTCTCTCTTCCTTGTCCTCTCTGAAATAAATACAAATATATTTTTAAAAATACATACTGTTTTCTTTTTAAATGTAGTTTGAATTCTTAATTCTTTACACAAAGCATACATCCCTTCCTTTCCTCCTCCCAAACTGCCTACAATCAGAATCAAGTATGGGAACCTTAAAAGTATGATTTCTGGGCCCCATCCTCAGACCTGAACTAAGGTGGAATCCCTTGGGTTGAGACCTTAGTAGCCTGTAATTTCATGGATATTATTGGTGTCTGATGCAGCTTGTGAGAAACCACTACTCTAAACAATATACTTGTGGTTTATACCGAGGTAGACACATTGGGGAGGCCATTTATTGCCACATTATTTTTTCACAGCCTGCAAAAAGGTTTTGGTTTATGCAGAACAAGTTGATATATACCCTGATTATGAGAGATGGTATTAATGGGCCAGTGTAAGTGCTGCACAAATCTCCCAGGGATGAAAAAAATCAGTTTTTCAAGTTAAAGTCACATACTAGTATAAGGTGTGACTTAGTTCATGCTGGTATAGACTTTGGAGTCTCTAGAATTCTCTACCAATAATGAGTATCTTCTGAGTACAAAGAACTTTATGGGTAATTTAGAACATGCAAACATGAGTAAAGTCTTCTTGTATCCTTATTAGGCTTATAAAATACAAGGGCGTGATAAAATAGCTTTATGATATAATCACTGTAATACTAAGGAGAATGTGCTGAGTGCTGTAGCATAGTAAGACCAAAAATGCTGTGAGAACACCAGTGCTGGAGAAGGAACTTCCTGCTGGGAACATCAGAAGATGCTCTCATAGAGGGGGTTATTCATGCTGAGTCCTAATGGTTAGACAAGAAACAGCTTAGGAAATGTAGGTAAAGAAAAGGCATGGAAATGGGAAGCTATAAGAATGTCTAGTAGTTTCAAAGTGCTAAGCTAGAGATTAGAAATAGTAGCATCTCAGGCTAAGATACTTAGAAAGGTACCTATGGCCCTACGATGGAGATCCCGAATCGCTTACACTCATGGAGTTTGGGTTTTATTTAATGATTCAAGGTTTTTGAGTTGGATAATGACATAATCAAAGGTGCCCCCTCTTTTTCTTAATTTCGACCTTTAGTACATATGGTGAGTTAGAGTCGTAGAAGCTGGGCAACCAATAACTAGGCTACTGTAATAGTATAGCCGAGATGAAGTGATATTCTTACGTAGATCTAGGATCGGGGAGAGAGGTCTGCAGAATTTCGTGAGTGGGGGCATGGAAGGAAGGATAATCCATCACTTGAGTTACTAGGAACAAGGTGTTATGAGCCATTTATCAGTTTATATGTGGCCTGAGTACCAAAACAGAGTTATGAGTTAAGATTTGACACACGTTAAGTTTCGAGATGTAGATAAAGTCCCTTGTAGAAATTCGAAGGAGGTGATTGTATTCGTTAAATTTGGAATA
Source organism: Eptesicus fuscus (assembly GCF_027574615.1). NCBI lineage: Eukaryota > Metazoa > Chordata > Mammalia > Chiroptera > Vespertilionidae > Eptesicus > Eptesicus fuscus. The sequence goes on along the minus strand of NC_072485.1, from coordinate 17,937,515 downwards.
GTGAGTTGGGGCTGTGGGACCATGCCTGGAGTAGTGGGAAAGTGTATACATTTCAGGTGAGTTAATTTGGGTTCAAAGTTTAGCTCTGCAAGTCATTAGCTCTATGACCTCACATCTTGTTTATCCTCTGTATTTCAGTTTCATTATTTAAAAAATAGGAGAATGGTGAGAGGAGGTTTGGGTGTTTGACTTGTGACCTCCTTGTGGGGTATTGTGAAGATTAAGGAGCTGTGCACAGCGCTGCATGTATTCAGTGCACCTCCTTCCCCCACCCATGTCTTCCTGCCCTTCTTTTATGGCCAACGAGTTCACTGGAGTAAGTTCATAGACCGAGGGGAAGGAGAAATAGCTTGTGAGGAGAGAAGCGTGATGATAGAAATGAGAGGGAGAGAAACAGAAAAATGTAGCTGAAGATGGGAGAGGGTGAGATGAGAAACTTCACAGCACTTCATTAGCTTTGAGAGTAAGAGGGCCCCATTCCCGAGACAGGCAAGTTTGAAGAGAATGAATAGAGACAGTGTTGATCAGAGGGTCTTGAACTTCTCTCAGAGAAGCAGAAGGCTAGGCCATCTGGTATGAGGAGGGGAAGTGTGGGGCTGGGTTCTTGAGAAAGGAGAAAATTCTTTTTAGATAACCACTGTGGGAAATAAGATTAGGAGTAAACTAGAGTTGAATGAAAGGATTGCCAAAAAGCAAAAGCCAAGGGTTAGATAGCTTGAACTCTTGGTGTCCTGGTGGGTGTATGAAATTACAGAGGAGAAGGTCATGGGAGGTTAAGAGGTTGTGGAAAAGAGAAGCTGGAAATTGGACACGGAAGCGGATGTTGAAGTTTCAGGAGGGTGGTGGCAGGAGAATTGGGTGCAGAGGAGGAGTATGAACGGGTGCTTTAGTCTTTGTGGAATGTGAAGGAGTGCTGGGAAGTCTGTTCCTGATGGTAGTGAGAACGGGATGGGGGGTGGGGGACGTGATACTTGGTGTAAGTGGTTGTTTGTCAGCCACTTACAGATCATTTCCTTCAAGGCAGGATACTTGGCACCTGATTGCCCTTGGAGCACAAACAGCTCTGGCACTGGTTGCCTTTAAAAATGATAAGCATGTTCTTTCCTATAATGTAGCAGGATAGTAGGTTGGCACTGCGCTCCTCCCCACCCCACCTCCACAGTAATGGTTTGCTGGAAGAAATTAGACTTCTCTATCCAACAATCAAAGTTAATTACCTGCTTTTCTTTTGCTGCTTTTAAGATTCCTTCTTTGCCTTTAACTTTTGGCATTTTAATTATGATGTATGGGAATGGGCTCTTTGGATTCATTTTTTTGGGACTCTCTATGCTTCCTGGATTTGTATGCTCATTTCCTTCACCAGATTAGGGAAGTTTTCTGTCATTGTTTTTTCAAATAGGTTTTCAATTCCTTGCTTTCTCTCTTCTCCTTCTGGAACTTACATGATGCGAGTATTGGTACATTTTAAGTTGTCCCAGAGGATCCTTACACTATCCTCATTTTTAAATTCTTTTTTTCTTTTTGCTGTTCTGATTGGGTGTTTTTTGCTTTCTTATATTCCAAATTGGTGTTTTGTTTCTCGGCTTCATCTATTCTACCTTTGATTCCCTGTAAATTTTGTGTATCCTTCATTTCTTACTGGTTCTTTTGTATGGTTTCCATGTCCTTTTTTATGCTGTTGAAGATCTCTCTCCAAGTTAATCTACCCTTTCCCTAAGTTCATTGAGCATCCTTATAGCCATTGTTTAGAACTTTGTATCTAGTACTAGATTGCTTGTCTCCATTTTGTTTAGTTCTTTTCCTGGAGTTTTGTTCAGTTATTTCATTTGGGACATGTTTCTTTGTCTCCTCATTTTGGCGGCCTCCCTGTTTTTGTTTCTATGTATTAGGTAAACTGCTATGTCTCCTGGGCTTGGTAGAGTGGTCTAATGTAGTAGGTGTCCTGTAGGGTCCAGTGGCACAGCCTCCCCATTCACCCAAGCAGGGCACTACAGGTGCACTCCTACCAGGTGGGCTGTGTACATTCTTGTTTTGTAGTTGAGCCTGGATTGCTGTTGGCATGTCATGGGAGGGATTTATCCCCAGGCTCATCAGTTTCAAGGACTAACTGCGATCACTGTGGAAATGAGCTGTGCTGGGACCGAACCCACAGATCATAACTTACTTCATTGGGGCTCCAGTGCTGCTGAGTCCACCCCTTGAACATTTCACCCATGGAGGTGGTAGGGTGGTCCTTCAGCATTGTCTGAAACTGTCTATAAGATGCACTGGCTCTGGAGCCTCCCAGGAGGTGCAGGCCAAGGTCAGCTGTTGCCTGTGTTCTGCCTGGGGCCACCTGTCATGAGCTACAAAGTGATCTGCAGATGGCTGCTACAAAGTGATCTGCAGATGGCTGCTACTTGTGCTGTGCTTGGTGGTACTCAGGAGAGGTCAACCTGTGAACCAAAGCTGGCTGCCATTATTGCTGGCCCTGGGGCCACCTAGTGAGAGATATGGGGCACACTGAGGCCAGATGCTGCTGGTTTGAGAGATTTTAGGAAAATGAGAAGTATGAGCCAAGACAGGCCATTATTATGGAAAAGCCACTGGATATAGCTTGGGTGAGCCTGCAAGTTGGATGTGGCAGGGTCTCAGGGAATCACCTGGGCTGGGTGAACAGGTTGATGGAGACTGATATCTGGCACTGGCCTACTGGCTCTGTCAGACAGTATAGTTCCTCCCAGTGTGTCCCTGGTGCCTTTCAAGCTGGTACTCCTGCTCTGGAGCTCAGAGGAAGTGAGTCTGAGTACGTACATGTGTGGGCCCTTTAAGAGGAATGCCTGGAACTCTAGCAGACTTCTAACTCACTCGCTGGTTTTTATAGCCAGAAATTATGACACTGGAATCCTTGGTTAGGGAGCCTGGCTTAGGGATGGGACTCTCACTCCTTAAAGGAGACCTCAACAGCTGAGATATCCATCCCAATTTTTATCCAACACACATGGGTGTGGGACCAGCCTCTTCTATGTCTCCACCCCTCCTACCGGTCTACATATGGCTTTTTCTTTATATCCTTAGTTGTAGGACTTCCATTCAGCTAGATTTCAGATGGTTATGATGATGGTTGTTCTATAGTTTAGTTGTCATTTTGATGTAGTTGTAGGAGGATACAAGTACTGCATTTACTTAAGCCATCATCTTGATTGGAAGCTAAATAACTTTTCATTGCTAAAATAATATATATTATGCTCTTCCATTTTGGAACATCTCATTATTGTTGAAAACTAATTCATCTGAATGCAATGTACTCCAACACATGGATGCATTGGTAGGCTATAGAAGAAGAATTTAAATGCAAGTATTCAGGGTCTTGTTTTCAAGATTAATTTTTTTTAATTTTTAAAATTTTATTTTTCAATTACTGTATGCATATAATATTTTGTATTTGTTTCAGGTGTACAGCATAGTGGTTAGACAGTTATACTAAGATTAATCTCTTTTTGATTTGTATTTGGTGATTAAAAAAATCTAACCACCAGGAGGACATTGTGGAGAACTTAGTTTAGATACCTCAAAGATAATTACATTTCTGTGTGTTTTTCTTGCAATCCTAGATTCCAAGTGGCTGTGAAGTGTTGGAAAGATGACATCTCTTTCTACTAGAGTGGTATCACAGTGCTCTGCCAGCCTTAGACAGTGCCTTGTGACTTATTTTTTGTTGGTTTAGGAAGCAATTTATTGGCTTTGCATCTAGGCATCTGTGGAGCTTGAAGCCACAAATGGAGTGGAAAATCTTATTTGATGTTGTGGTTCTCAGAAAATAATAACTAGAGTTTGTGGTTGCAAATGATGGCAGTATTGGAGACACAGTGGACTGACCATTAGTGGGGGTGCTGTTACCAGTGACACAATATCTGGTGGGAGATTTGGTGTCAGTTTTTATATTACTTTGTCTGTTTTTTCAGATACAGTATTTATTATTCTGGCATACCACAAGTTGATTGTGCTTCTTGCTTTGTTTGTGGCTTATAAACTGCTCCTGAACCAAAACTTTCCGTTGGATAGTTCAACCAATACGTAGTCAGTATGCAACCTTTGATCTTTCAAATACACAAAGAATTAAAATTCCAGGGCCATTCTAGGCATGAGCTGCTGATCTGACACCTGCTAGATCGTTGCTTGTAGTGCAGTGCTGATGCCACTTAGCTATGGCTGTAGATTCTACTTTTATTTTTCTCTATATGGCTAGATCTAAAAGGATATGACAAATTCACCTTCTCTGGTTCGTATTCTTATTTCAGTGTTGATGTTTTATTACAGGGGTGGACAAAATAGGTTAAATTATCAGCCATCATTACCTAAAAGATAAATCATAAGTAGGGCTATGAAGTAATAGTAATAATAAGAAGAAAACAGATACTACAAATAAATGACATAATAACTAATAAATAATAATCTAATAATAAACTCTGGCATACTCACAACTGTAAATCTAGTTTTGCCAACCTCCTATATATTTCCTTCTACTCTTCATGAAAAAATCAGTGCAGGAAGGATACTACAAAAGACCTTGGCAGAGCCTACATCTCACACCCAAATAGAAAAGTGACTGTTGGGCCATCATCTGGGTTTATAAAATATGACTGCATTGGTTTAAACTGATTTTTATAGGTTTTCCACTGATATTTAACCAAGTCTAAGGCCTACTGCTAACCCAGTTCTCCCTATCTTTTAGCATAGCTGAACGTCAAAAGTGATATTTGTTCACTCTAATAAAGTGAAAACTTGGGTTGTTGACATAACATTCTATATTTATGAATCTGTGACCTGTACTTTGTTTGAGTATGTATTTATGCTATTTAGGTTTGAGGAAAGACTCTGGGAGAAATATTTAATACCTCAGTGTCTGATTATGATATCAATGTTGGTTGGATGCAAGAGGGACATGCTTTCTCAATTCTTCTTGTTGCAGAATCTGTAAAGACCAAGTTGATCAATTGTTGAAACATTTAATAGTATAATGATTAGTATTTAAGGTAGTGGAGTTATGTTAACAATGAACAGGGAGTTGTTTTTTTTTTCCCTCTCTCATTCCTACTCCCAGGCCCTAAACAGGTTTTCCACATTCAAAAATAGTAGTGTGGCCCGGCTGATGTGGCTCAGTGATTGAGTGTTGACCTATGAATCAGGAGGTTACATTTTGATTCGGATCAGGGCACATACCTGGGTTGTGGGCTCTATCCCTAGTGGGGGCTGTGCAAGAGACAGCTGATCAATGATTCTCTCTCATTATTGATGTTTCTGTTTCTCTCTCTCCTTCTCCTTCCCTCTCTGAAATCAATAAAAATATATTTTTAAAAATAGTATGGTGAATTTAAGCTGGTTGAAAAGATTGTTAGGAAATAAGTATTTTATTTATTTATTTTTATGATCCATTTTATTTTTATTTTTTATTGTTAACACTATTACAGATGTCCTCCACTTCCCCTCCCTTTGCCCACCTCACTCTCTTCCTCCCCTGGCCTTCACCACACTGTTTTCTGTATCCATGGGCTATGCATGTATAAGTTCAGGAATGTTTTGGACTTTAGTAGTATAATATTGGTAAATAGAAAAGCCGTTATCATACTTCTCACGCTGTAAATATAATCTGACTCTTGGCTTTGTGAATGTTTATACTCACAGGACCTGTCATAAATACACCTGAATAATTGATTTATTTTGTTCCAAAAGTGTTTTTCCAATATCACATTGTGGAGATACAAAGGAAAGCCTATAGCAATATTCTTGACCTCAGTAATTTGTTGGGAAGTTAACATTTATATGTGAAATTATATTTTGGTTGCTTTCCAGTAATCTCGTGGTCCAGATGGTCAGGAAGGGGAAAGATTATTACTGGTGAATACAGCCAGGAAAGTTTCATGCAGGTGGCAAGAATGTGGATAGCTAACATAATTTTCCAAACTATCTGGCTATTCTTTTCAGAGTATTTTATGAAGCCTAGAATAAGGGTTGTATGTTTCTCCTTATAGAGCAAACATGCTGTGGAAATGTGTTGTTAAATTCATTAATTCATGTAACGATCATCTATTGAAAGCCCATTGTGTTTTAAGTATTGTTTTGGGAATATTGTTCTCATGAAATCAAGCTCCTGTCATACCACCTATAATTGCAGGATCAGCTGTTAATGTTTGAAGTTAGTTTGGACCTCCAAAATCAGATAATGAAATTGTTATTTATGTAAATATTAATACTGATAAATAAAATATGGAGTATCACAAATAGTTGCTTATAAAAGAAAGTACTTGGGTATTAGGAATTTGCATGTAATAAATGTTTTATGAATTTGCTTAAGTAAAGTTTTAGAAGAAATGGCTCAAGCAGTTACAGCACCAATAGCTGTTTTGTATCAGGCACTGTGATGGGTGCTGGGAGGGTCATTTTGTAAGTATTTTCTGCCCAAGTTCTGGTGAGAATAGACTCCCTCCGGTTTTTATAGTCTTGAGGGCATTTGTGGGTCCCTGACACCAGAGATTCTAATATTGGCTTCTCATTATGTTAGAGGTTCCTGCTACTTTGAGGGTGGAGCAGGCGGGGAAGGGAATGCCTATTCTTTAGCCCTTAATCCTAAAACCCACATTGAATCCTTTTATATCTGCTTCACAGGATTGTTAATTACTATTTTCTTTCTGTTACCCTGTGCTTAGTAAACTATTAATGCAGTACTTTGACATCATTATAAGTAAAAAGATGAGGGGGAAACAATATGGGTTTTAAAAGTTGGTAGGCCACTGTCACTAATTCATGAAATATTTACTGTTCCTTTTTTTTTTTTTAAGAACAAATGACAAACACGAGTATCTTCATTTAGACCCAGAAACATATGCTTTCATGGAACTGAGACTTTAAATATACTTTTAATATTTAAAGAGAACAATCTTTTTTTTCCAAGTAATTTCCCTGAAACATCAACAATAGAAAGAGGGAGCAAAACTTGCTAATTTGGGGGAGACTCAAAAAATTGCTGGAAGGAGAATAGTTTATGTTGTGAGGAAGCAGACTTGATTGCTTTTGCATGTCAACATTTTTCTCCTTCGACATTTCCATTATAATCATCTTCTAGGTACTGAGTCTATAAATCGTATTAATATTGGAAACAGACCAGAACCAAGTAAAGCAGAAATATCCATTTTTGGACAAAGAAGTTCAACAGTGCAATGAGAACCTGAGCTTCCTTAGTTGTAATCAAAATCGGATTTAAGGCAACTCCACAGTTTACTCAGGGTAATGGTTACCTGGGGAAGCCTCTGGCTTCTGGTCTCTAGCAGTGGGTTTTATTCACAATGGCTCTCTCACGCAGTCCTCAGAGTAACAGCCTGCCAGGCACTTTTAGGGCACCACTCCGTGGGCCAGTGATCATTTTCTGGGCCACTCTAGGATCAGGTTATATTTTTATTTATTCCGAAAATACCACTTGACAGGCTTCTGTGTGCTAGATATTTACTTTGCTCTTTGGGAAAATTAGTAATATGTGATCTATGCCCTCCCAGAATTTAGGACAGTAGGAAAATAAAGCATTAATAGCTTGTTTTATTTTTTTTTATTTAAAAAGTTATCCTGTATCTTACCACTCTCCACCACTTAATTCCCCATAAAGACCATTTTGAACTTTTAGCCATTTCTCCCATTTCTGTAAAGATCATAACTATCTTCCTACTTCTTTATTTTTTTTTGTATTTATTTTTTTTTTTTTCAGAGAGAGAGGGGAAGAGAGAGAGAGAAAGAGAGAGAGAGAGACATCGATTTGCTGTTCTACTTATTTATGCATTCTTTGGTTGTCTCTTGTATGTGCTCTGCAGATCCTCTCTTGGCCTTTTGTACAACTATTGTCCTGGACTATACAGCTGTGTCGTCTTGAGAATTCCATTTGCTTCTTTTCTGTATTGGACCTAGTATCTCTAGATCCCATAACCTTTTCTCTTGGCCCATGTTTTGTTAAGAGTATGTCATCCAATAGATGCCAATAAAAGGAAGCATGTGCTGGTATGTTTTTCTTTTCCTTTTTTAAAAATAATAATTAAGCAGTTTGGGAGGAATTGAGAGAAATGTGGGGTTAAAGTGTTTCTTTACTTTCAACTATCTCTCTATATCTCCTCTTGTTTTCTCACTTTCAAGAGTACCAGCTGCCTCCAATTCCTGTATCCCAAACTGACTTACCTCTTAGATTCTTTTTCCCTAGGCATGTTAATGTTGTCTTCTGTCACCCAAAGTTTGGTTGAGATTTCTTTCAGACTCACCAAAAGAGATCTTCAGCAGTAGTAGATAGCTGCCAGAATGATGATGGAATGCTTTCTTTACCCATAGATGCCAATAGAACAAAAATAGAAAATGTTATTATGCCCTCCAGTTAAAATCCATATATTTGAAAAATGTTTTCTGTTCAACTTACTATTGTCAAAACTGGGTTACATTGGTAGAGTTATTTTTGCAGAAATTAAAACTTTTTAAAAAGTAATCATTACTCTAAGGCCATTAATGTGTTTAAAAGATTGATCTGATTCCCAGGTAATCCTTTGATTTCTATTTTGGTAACTGTGAATAATACCCGCTGTGAAGTAATGGGTAGGGATAGCATTTCAAACCAGCTTAGTTTACTGTAAACCTAGCAGTTCTGAAAAGAGGAAGAAAAAAAATCCTAGATTGGACTTTTATAATTATTAATATTATTTTTTAAATGTATTTGGGTGCTCCTACATTGGCTGAATATATGTTTACCAGAGTTATATCCTTTTGTTGTATTGATCCCTTTAGTATTATGAAGTGGCCTTCCTATCTTTTGTTATGGCCTTCACTTTGAGGTCTCTTTTGTCAGATATAAGGATTGCTACCCCAGCTTTTTTTTTCATTTCCATTTGCCTAAAAAATATTTTCCCATCCCTTCACTTTCAGTCTGTGTGAGTCCCTTGTTCTGAGGTGGGTGTCTTGTAGACAGCATATATATAGGTCACATTTTCTTATCCATTCAGCCATTTGATGTCTTTTGATTGGAGCATTTAGTCCATTTACATTTAAGGTTACTATTGATAAGTACTTGTTTATAGCCTTTTTTATTTTTTGTGCCTGTGTTTCTTCTTCCCTTTTTATTTCTTCTTTTTACAACAGTCCCTTTAGCATTTCTTGCATTGCTGGCTTGGTAGTGATAAACTCCCTTAGCCTTTTTTTGTCTGCTCAGCTCCTGATTTCCCCTTCAATTTCGAATGATAACCTTGGTGAATAGAGTATTCTTGGATTCAGTCCCTTGTTTTGCATCACTTTGTATATTTCATTCCATTCTCTTCTGGCCTGATGTGTTTCTGTTGAGAAATCATTTGATACTCTAATGGGGGATCCTTTGTAGGTAACTGTCTCTCTCTTGCAGCCTTTAAGATTCTCTCTTTGTCATTAATGTTTGCCATTATAATTACAAGGTTTCTTGGTGGTGGTCTTTTTGGTTTCATCTTGTTTGGGACTCTCTGTGCTTGTGTGACTTTTTTCCTTCTCCAAATCAGGGAAGTTTTCTGTCATTATTTCTTCAAATAGGTTTTCTAATCCTTGTTCCTCTTCTTGTCCTTCTGGCACCCCTATTATACATATGTTATTTCATTTCATGCTGTCCCAAAGCTCCCTTACGCTCTCCTCCTACTTTATAATTTTTTTTTCTCCAATTGCTGTTCAGATTGGGTGTGTTTTTCTGCCCTATCTTCTAACTCACTAATTCGGTCCTTCACTTATTCTAGTCTGCTTTTGAAACCTATTATGTTTTTTATTGTAGCTATATAATTTTTGATTCTTACATAAGTTCTTGATTTTCTCATCTATTTGGTTTATGAACTGTATGACCCTTACTCTAAATTCTTTTTCTGACATATTGCATGCCTCTGTTTCATTTAGTTACTTTCTTGACATGCCCTCATTTACTTTCTTTAGGGGGGTTGTGTCTTTGTCTCCCCATTTTTGCTACCTCTTTCTGCTTGGGGTTTGAGAAGTTGAAGACCCTATCAGGGCAATGGTCCAGAAATTGTTAGCCCAGAGGCTGGGTCTGCCTTGTGTCTCATGCCTTTATTGTCTCTGCTCTGAGTTGTATCCCCTTCTCCAATGGATCTGGTCCCTCAGTTGTCTGCTTCAGATGCTTGGGGTGGTGGGAGTGCATGCACAGTTCCTCTGGTGTGTGACTCCCTGTGAGGACCCAGAGCCCTCTGGCATGCAATTCTCTGTGTGGCCTCGGCACCCATGGCAAGGTGGTACCCTAAGACCCTCTGGCAGCGCATTGCAGTGTGGTCCTGTGGCCCCTGGCTGGGCACACTGACTTACTTCGGGTCGCGTGGCAGCGCTCTCCTATGGCCCAGAGTGAGGTGTGTGCTGGGTTTCTCCAGGTAGCCCCTGCAGGACTGTCCAAGGGGCCGGAGAGAAACAGGTGCTGGTTGCTCTGGGTTGCACAGTCAGAGCTCCCCTGTGACCTGAGTGGGGCACACGCTGGGTTACTCCAGGTTTCCCCGGCAACAAGACCCTGGGCTCGGGGTGGATTGGGTGCAGGTTGCTCTGGGTCACACAGTCCTTGCTTTCTCGTAGCCTGGAGTGAGACACTTGCTGTGTTGCTCCAGCTCACCCCTCCTCAATGTGGAGCGGGGGCGGGTTGCCCTGGGTCGCTCAGTCTGCACTCTCCTGTCACCCCGAATGAGGTGCATATTGGGTTGCTCTGGATGGCCCCGGCAGGACTTTCCTGGGGACCTGGGTGGAGCAGGTGCGGGTTGCTCTGTGTCACCCCTCCCGTGATGGGGTGAAGCGGTGTGGGTTGCTCTGGGTCACCCCAGCAGGGCTGTCCAGGGGGCCTGGATGGAGCAGGCACCGGTTGCTCTGGGTCCCACAGGGTGTTCTGGATCACACAGTCCCTGCTCTCCTATGGCCCAGAGTAGGTTGTACTCTGGGTTGCTCTGGGTCACCCCGGTAGCAGGTCCCAGGACTCGGGGTAGAGCGGGCACTGGGTGGCTCCTGGTCAGGCTAGCAGTATGGTTCTGGGGTCCAGGGTGGGGGTGGGGCACAGTGTTCCCCCTGGCTTGCACTCACTGTGGGGTCTTGGAGCCGCATCCTAGGATGCTGGGTCCCAGCGGACTGGTGAGGAGGCCTGGTGAGGGAGCTCACTCTGGCAGCGTGCACTCCCTGCAGACATCCGGGAGCCTGCTAGGAGGTACTGCCCTTTTAAATTCTTGAGTGGAAAGCATTCTTTCTCTTCCTTAATAAGTTCTGATAATGTGACTCTTGCTTTGTTTTTCTCACTTACTTGCCTTTATTGTGGGCTCGAGGCCAGACTTACTAGACTTCTTGTCTCGCACAATGTTTTCAATATTAGTATGGGTGAAGGAAGGGGATGGGGAGAGCATAAAGAATACGGGCATAGAAGGGAAGGTTCACAGGTTAAATGAAAACAAATTTTGCATTTATCTTATTTGTTTCCTTAGTATTGTAACAAAACCTTTTTATTTTAGTTAATAATTCATATTAAGTATAAGGTACAAAAATTGATGTGGATAAATTACTTTTCACAATTGCCATTTGGAACTAAGCATTTTAAAAGAATAGGCTACTATAAGTTCCTATTTATTTATTTTTGGTTTATTCTTTTAAAGTTTCTCAATAATTGGTTCTTTCCCCAGGCTAGGGCAATATAGATCCGATAATTTTCTAAAGCAGTGCATGCAAACTTATATGCAAGCAGGTCACCTGGGGATTTTGTTAAAATGTAGATTCTGGGGTTGTGCCTGAGAGTCTGTATTTTTAATAAGTTCCCAAATGCTGATGTTGGTGGTCATTTCACAATACTGACTAGCAAAGGTTTAAAATATTGTAGATATAGGAAGAATACAAAATTTGTTGAACTTCTAGAAAGATGCAGTGGGAGCCCTTGTATTACTGGCTGCTACTAAGTCATCTAAATAGTACTGGATTTATTGCTTCTTATAGATTTAATATGCTTTTTATTATTTGTAATATTCTGTTTAGAGGTGATTCCAGTACTATATTTCTATTTATTAATATGAGAGTTTTATATATTAAGTATATAAACTATATTCCCCTAGTGTCTTTAAAGAAAAAAAAATATTGTACTTGCTATGTGCTTAACTTTGATTTATGGCATACAAACATCTTATCTATAGCTGTTATTCATTGAGATTCTATTGTGTATACTGTGTTATGGTTATAAAAACATAAAACCATAGAATAAATACAAATTTATAACTAGTTTCATTGTAATGTTTGTTCCTGTGCAGTTAGATATTAGCAATGAAAAGAGGTTAATACTTCTTTTTAAAATTTGTCTTCTAAATAGCTCAGTCGCTAAAAGAATTTGCAAGACTACTCATCACAGTAGAAGAAGAAAGGAGAAGACTGGTAAGTCTGTTACTCATTTCTTAAGAATAATGCTTTGTTTGGATTTAAAAAAAAAGAATAGATCTTTTGAATTAGGCTTAACCATAGCAGACCTTATAATGTGATGCGTGTACTAAATGTTACAGAAAAAAGTTGTATGATGATCAAATGTTGCTAATAAGATAAGCTATTTCTACTTATTTCATTTTCAACATATGTATATTATATCCATTTTGTTTTCCAGTTAATTTTTCTAATAATTAAAAATATTGAACCACCTGCCATTATGAAATCCATTCTAATTGAGCAAACTTCTAAATAACCTTAGTGTTATAATAAAGACACATTACAAGTATTAAAGGCAATTCATGATTTGGGTGTTGAAGGCTGGGATGATTTTGCTGGGCTGGGAAAAAAAGGGAACGCATTCCAGGTTGACGGATTAATTTATGTGGCAGTATCAGGAATGCATTCCAGGTTGACGGATTAATTTACGTGGCAGTATCAATGCTTGGTTATTAGTAATATGTTTATCCATTTACAAGTATAATTCATCCCCATTGTGTTCAAATTTCTGTGAAGGCCCCTGTCTATGACCCAGTCTTTCTATATGTGTATGGAAAAAATAGTATGATATACCCCAAGGGTTGTTGTAAAGTAATACCTGGAACATAATAAATGTTAATGGTGCTGAAGATGTTGTCAGTTACGGTGAGGGCTACACACTTCTTTAAGACATCATCTTTGATATCACTGTACTTCAGCATTGTGCTGGGGAATTATAGGTAAACATAAGTAAACTCAAATGTGGACTAAATGTGCTAGAAATGCAGCACAGTTTGGTGTCATGTGCTAAGTGGATAAAGGAGAGCAATGGCTGGAAATTTTTGAATAGCAAATGAGAGGACCGGTATGGGATTTAGGAGAGATAAATTTGGTGGCCATGTTGACAAAGAGATGAGGTGTGGAAGAAATATCGGGGAGAAGGGGTAACCATATTTTCTTAGAAAACATCAGCTTACCTTGCGTCTGGTCTCAGTATCATAGAGAGAGCCATACAGTGTGATCTGGACTACTAGTGGAGGTGACTTCGATTGGAGTCTTGAGGCTAACTAGGATGCCTTTATGTACTTTATACATAATCCTCACTCCAGCTGTCTGAGGTTACATAATAGAAATCGAATTTCCGTGGGGAGATGTGGGTAGTGAGTGCACTATGACCCAGAAGAACAGATGCTGATGGAAACAGGGAAAGAATGGTTAGCGATATGTGCAAATAAAGAATTGGAAGTGGCCTGGAAGCCAGGGGAATATTCAGTTCTGGGTGAGTGGGGTTGTGATTCAGATCCTGTACAAGTAATGCAGAAGAGCGATAAACTAACTAGCATGAGCTATCATTTTAGAAAATGTATTAGTTGAAGAGTGTGGGAAAGTGTGTTGTAGCTTGCAGGGAGGATGTTCTTATAGCACTGAGGAGACCTAGAGGCACCTGGGGAAAAGCTCTTCCTCTGAGCCGGGAGAAAAGGAAGAGAGGTTTGGTTAAAACGGAGAACTTCGGACAGTTGGTTGGGCGGGTGGAAAAGAGTGTTAGGAAGGAGTGGTCATTTGCTCTGAGAGGAGTTTGTTGAAGTAGTTTAGAACAATCTCTGTCTCTCTCCCTCTCCTTTCCTTTCTCTCTAAAAATCAATCAAATATATTTGGGAAAACAAAGAAAGCAGAGAGGACAAGCATGACTAGTTATTAATGCTGAAGTTTCACTATTGACAGAGGAGAAGATTTTGAGAGAGGACACGGAAGTTGTTATCAGAGTGGGAGTTGAAACATACTGAACTTGGCAGTGGAGCTGATCTAGATAATGAAGTTAAGATGTAGCTGAGTGGGAAGCAGACCTTAGGAATCAAGAAGGCTGAGCTCAGAGATTTGGATGTTTTATGAGCAGGATCTTGAGACATCCAATATGATGACCAATATGATCACAGGATAAAAGACAAAGACCAAGGAGAAGAAAAGGCTGAGGAATGGGGTAGAGTGTCTTAGAAGCCATGGAGATGGGGATTAGATCAACTCTGGTGCTTCAGAATTCATCATTATTGCCTTCAGTCATATTTCTCATGTTGGGGCAAGGAAGAAATTCTTCATTAATGAGTGAAGTCATATTGTGGTTTTTCTTGCTTTTCCTGTTGTTTCAGAGAAGGTCTGGAATAAAGAATGCAAAATAATGAGGAAAAACCTCTACAGATAAAAGCCTAATTGCATTTCCACAAAGAGTCTATTAAAGAAATCAATAACACACAAATCTAAATACTGGAGTGATTAATCAACACTTTTAGTCACATGATGTTAGTACAACTGAAGGAATAGCTGGTAGCAGATCTTGTATAAAGATCTTGTAGAATTTGTGTTTTAAAAATTAGTGATTCATTTTAGAAGTAGGATATTTTAAGAATATATACTAAGAAAGTGTAAAGGAGTTCTGTAATTCATTATAAAGCCTATGTTTTTCAGTGATAAATCATGACTTATATGATTGAATTTGACCAAAACCTAAGTATGTCAGAACAGTGACAAAACAAAAATAAAAGCTCAAGAAGATGAAAGAGGACACTTAACAGTTTAAACAAATTCTCATGTCACCAATGAATTACCATAATTAGATGAATATATCATCTGGGTGACCTAAAAAGTCTAGTTGCTGAAAAAAAGAGACCAAAGAAAATATTGACCTTTTTAAAGAAATGGAACCTTTTAGCTTTTTATTAACTGAGTTTCTTAAAAAAAAAAAATTCTGCTAAAGCCAACTAAAAATACCTAGTTGTAACACAACAAACAAGTGAATCAAATAAAGTAATAGGAAAATAATTTGTTTCAGTTACTAACATACCAACAGAACCACCTAAGGAAGCATGAAGTCTTAGTTGAGTCTTTCTGGAAGAGCTCTCTGCTACCTCAGGGGGTAGCAGATGGGACTAGAGGTATAAATTTAAAAGTCGACAACATGTAGAGGGTATTTAAAGCTATAGGATGTATGAGATCACCCAATCTGTGAATGTGCAGACAGAAGAGAAAATGTGGGAGAATTGCACCCTGAGGTGGTTGAGTCCAGAGTTTGATCAGATGAGGTAAAATCAACAAAGGAGATTTAGATCAGTAGGAGAATCAGGAGAACGCTGTTGGACAGCTTGCTTAAGTCCCATTTATTCACTTTGCTACAGTAGGGTTGTGGAAAGATACTAACTAGAAACTTATAGGATGTGGATTCAGTGGTTCTAGCTGTTCTTCAGGATAGAGGGTCCAAATTGTCTGACTCACTCTATGCTACTCCTCTACCCCTGCCTGGGGCCTTTACTTTATGGGTACTTTTAGTCCCTAACTTTGACAAATGTGTGTGTGTGTGTGTGTGTGTGTGTGTGTGTGTGTGCCCAGAGTGAAATAGTTTTTTTAAGCTATATTTTTATCACTAATTGAGGAAGCCTCAACTTCAGGATATTTTAGCATATGTTAATTTGAAGAATTTATACAGATGTACTTATTTCTTATAGTTTTCATTTTGATGAATATAAGAAACTTTTTTTAAAAACCATGATCACTTCCAGCATTTAGCACTCATATTTGACCTTCGACGTGTAAGTTTACAAATTTGCTTTAGGTTTGCCAGGATTTAAATTCTTTCTATTTAGTGCCAGATTACTTTTTTTTTTTTTTAATTCTTGGGTAATGAAAATACTTTTCCTGAAATGGGCTAGGTATCTGGGTATTACTTTGAAACAAAAAAAAAAAATTATGAGAGGCTGGGAGGGAAACTCATAACCTTAACATTCACTTTATAAGAGAATTATAACTTCTGTTTTCCTTTTTTATACTTTCTTTAAAGCATAAGCAGGACTAGGTAACGGTTAATTGGAAGTAGACACAAAATAGTTTTAGATCTAACGTAAGTTACTTGGGTTATTGGCACAAGATTTTGAGCTCTTATGTCTCAAGAGATTAAAAAGAATGTATCTGAGATACCCAGTATGTTAGACACTAGTCATAGGAAGGTATAAGCACCTGAAATGTGTTAGAAATATAATTCAAGGCAAGTAAATCATTATTGGGAAGATAGATAGCTGACCCTGAGCGTTTTCAAGGTACCAGGCACTGCTATGGTAATTGCTTTATATTTTAAAACAATTTAATCTGCATAGCACCTCTCTGAGGTGACATTATTAATACAACCCCTTTTTAAGTTTTTAAAAAACATCTTTATTTATTTTTAGAGAGAGAGGAAGGAGAGAGAGAGAGAGAGAGAGAGAGAGAGAGAGAGAGAGAGAGAAACATTGATGTGAGCGTGAATCAGCCATTGGCTGCCTCCTGCACACCTCCTACTGGGGAGCAAGTCCTCAATCCAGGCATGTGCCCTGACCAAGAATTGAACTGACAACCTTTTGGTGCACTGAATGGCACATAACCATCTGAACCACACCAGCCAGGGCTAATACACCCATTTTAAAGAAGAGCAAACTCAAAGAATATAGTCAGTAAATGGTATGCCACAGTTTACACCCAGGTTTTGGGCTCCAGAGACTTCACATATCCAAAATGTTTCAAACGGAAACTGTTTTCATTAAAAATTGGAGAATAATAATAGCAAACAAGTATTATTAATATAGTATGTGAGGTGCTCTATTACTAGTACTAGTAAATGCTCTAGGTGTATTATTTCAGTGTCTTACAAAAATTAAGGAAGAATGCAGGCATTTTAAGTGTTGAATTGGATTACTTTTCAAAATCTTTATCATATTTAAACAGGCACATATTTCAGCAAAAACTTAATCCATTAATCCGTTGACAGTTCCCCTATCAAATTTTGGCACATGAGAACCAAAAATGTTGAGTAAATCTATTTTAAGTCTTTCTTACCCCTTCTGTGAACCAAAGATTCATGAAATTGGAGAATATCGTAAATGTGGAGAAAACTGCATGTTCCTATTTCCACTGATGAAAGATTTTTGCTTAGTCTTTGCCATCCATTTTTGCATTGCTCATATGCCATCTGTAAGTGCTATTGATTAATTTGTGCTTCTAACATTAATATTGTTATAAACTGAAGTCCAATGATCTGTGAATAATTATTATCTGAGACACATGAAGCATGATCTATTAACATTCCACATGCATGAGTATGGGTTTTATTTCTGGTATGTCTTAGGTGAACTTTTATTAGATATAAACTTTAGGTATGCTGGCCTACATACCGACTTTTTTAATACAGTGATTTCACCTGAAACTTATAAAAGAAACATCTCATGTACATAGTTCTGATTTTCACGTTTATTGACTGGTGGAGGCTTTCTATGACTTCCCTGATTCCCAGTTATCTGATGAAATTCTGAGTTAGCAGATCACACTGCCACTATAGTGGATTTTCTTTTTATCAGTAATTGTCCTAGTACTTATTTGTATTTTTTAAAAGTTTGCAAAGTGCTTTTTTGTATCTTTTTAAAAAATCCTTACAGCAATCCTAACCTGAGCTCAGACTGTACATGAATGACTCAGTATAACAGATATCACTAATAAGTGGCAGTAGAAGACATAGGACTCAGTGTCAGGTCTTTGGACTGGACTTTCAGCTCTGCTTTGTTATATCCTGTGTCTTCCCCTTTTTATATAAATTTTAGACATAAAGAGGGAGAGGCCTGAGGCCTGATCTCTTTTGTGCTCCCCCCACCCCCTTGTATATATCATAGCTTCTTATTTACCATTTCTCAGATTGTTTGACCTAATTCATTATGCTTAAGTCTAATAGAGAAGTAAACTTTCTTTAAGTAAAAAGTCATTAATTTAATGTGAAGGACTTGAATAGGGTGCTTGCTAGGATTTCAGAAAACACATCAGTGTTCATTTTGGGCAAATTTTTGTCTTTTGATTCTATGACTGGAAAAGGACTCTTGATAAAAACTAGGAATTCCGTCAAAACTCTAAAAATATCTCAGAATAGATTTGACATAGTGGTCAGACAGTGGAGGCTATCCTGGCAGCTTGCCTTTTAGTCATTTTGCTGCTCGTTAACACTTCTACCCCAGAGTATAAGAAAGGGGATGAAAAGAGATAAAACCAAGACTCGATCTTTATGCTTCTTATTAGCTCTTGCAAAAGCACACTTGGAAAGGAGCCTGCACTTTCCCCAGTACAATTAAGGTTTGTATGCTATTGGCAGTTGTGGTCGTAACTAGCTGTCAGCCGAGGGAGCTGAGTGAGAGCTCATTTTTAAAGTTTGTATTTTAGAATGCCATTTTCCTTACCATTTGGACATGCATTTTTTTCTTGTGACTGACACCATTCTCACAGCTGGTATTTAATGAGTATATATCAAATTGCTAGATTTCAAGATTTGTAAATGAGTACGTGACAGTAAGCATCCAAATCTTTATATTTTCCTGTTTCCCAAGACCCCTTTATTTTTTTAACATTAACCTTGACTGTATGGAAGGATTTAACGGGAACATTTCCACCAGATAGTGCTATTTTAAAAGCAATCAATTTAAAATAGGATCCTGGAATAACTAACTTACGCATTCTTTTCATTTCTTTTTCCTGTCAAGATGTAAACTGAACTGAATATGTCGTTTTCAGTTTGTTACTCTGGCATAAATATTTGGGTGTTAGGTGTTTGCCGCTTAAGGCTGTGAGTATTGAAGTGAGCAGCAGTAGCCAACTGGACACAGCCTTGGTGCTTCCCATCTCTTTCCTCCCATCTCTAGTTCTTTCCTCTGCCTGCCTTTGCCCTTTATCCCAGGTGTATAGGCTTTACTTTGGAGTCAAAATTGTACAGCATATTGAAATATTTCCATTTTTACCTCTGAACTTTCAAAAATACATTTACCCTATGGAGTCAAGCCATCATTTTTCATTGGTACAGTTGAGGATGTGCTAGGTCTGTAATAAATTTATAAATCATGCTTTGATGATGGTGTGTGTGTGTGTGTGTGTGTGTTTTCATAGTAAGCAAAAAGATGCTTTGATATAAAACGTAAATACAGTATATATAAACTCATTTTGTAACCATCTCCTGAAAGATTTTTAAGACCTAGATGGGACACTTAAGTTTAAATGGTGGAGAAAATAAACCTAAGTAGACATAAAGTAGACTAGAAAACAGCTGTAAAAGGTATTATGAAGGGAAATTTTAAATAATGTTAACAAAGCAGTGGATGGTTGGGAAATATCAGTTGACCAACCAAAATAAGACATTGTGGTATTCAGTGAGCAAAAGGTTTTTGTCTTTGTTTATGATTAAACCATTCACTACCAAAGGAATTGCAAATTTAATTACTACTAAGATAAGAGAATTATAGCTCTCTTAATTAAACTTTTAAATTTTGATACAATTATAAATTCACATACAATTTTAAGGAATCCTTTGTATTGTTTGCCCAATTTCTCCCAATGGTAACGTTTTGTAAAACTATAGTACAATTGCTTATTCATTTTACTTTAGTTATAATACTAATTAAAATAACAAGTTATTCATAAACTTGCTATTTGTCTTAGAATCAAATTCTTGCAGGGCAAAAGTCTGCTCTTAGTGGATTCTTATCAAGATGCCTGGTGTTATTTCTCAGTGAAGATTTGTTATGTGTGTGTCACCCATAACATTCACTTGCAAGGCAAACAGACTTGGTTGGGAAGACACTGGGGCATCTCATTTATCTGTGGAAAGGGTCATACTGTATGTGGGACTCAGTAACAGCCAGACTCATGAACTCAGGCCTCTACCAGGCTTTTTTATCTGTGCCTTTCATTTGCTTATCAGCTTCATTCTCTTCGTTGGCTTCTTCCACGTGGCAAGTCATAAACATTGCCACTGGACTGGACTGGACTGGACTGGGCAGAAATTGTTTTGGGGGGCGGGGTGAAGGGTTGTCTAGTTTCCCATGGTAACCTGAAAAAAAGAAAACTTGTAAAAGGCCTCTGCATGTGTTTCTCTGAATATCAGCACTTTTTTCAAAAACAAGGGAATTATTGTGATTTGGATAATCAGCCAACTGTTGTTTATTGCAGCATGTTAGTGGCCTAAGAATTTCCAGTTAACATTGTCATTTGAACAGAATATGATGGTAGTGAACTGTCTGAAATTTTTTAGGAGTTAAAGAAACATTATATTCATTCATCTATACATTAGAAAACTTCACTTTGCAAAATAGAAATCAGACAAGGATGTGTACCATTATTTGAATTCAGTATTGTTTTGGAGGGCCCCTGATCTGTGAAGTAAAATAAAATCAAAAGCATAAAACATCTAAGACTTAATTTTGTTTCTCCCATATAAAATCCTAGATTATATAAAGAGAACTTATTATAAATAATCAGAGCCTAGCCAGGTTGATAGATATAAATATATTTACATATACCACCACAAAAATTTGCTACAAAAGAATAAGATACTTACGAATAACTCAACAAAGGAGGTGCAGGACTTTTATATTTGAGATTACAATGCCTTATTCTATCTAATAAAGACAGAATATGCAAATTGACTGTAACTCCACGACAAAGATGGCGGCGCCCACAGCCAATAAGGAGGGCATATGCAAATTGATGCGACAAGGCGAGAGGTGGAAGGCAGCTCTGGCCAGAGCGAAGGCGGTGCCGGCAGCCAGGGGAAGGAAGGCCCATTCTTGCACGAATCTTTGTGCATCGGGCCTCTAGTTTTAAGATATTAAAGGAGAACTAAGTAGAGAAACAGTAGAGTGAGTCTGTGAAAAAGGATGATTTTAACTAACATTCTTTTTTTCTCCCAACTATACTAGACAAGAGAATTTACTATAACAATTTAACTTACAACAACCTGATTAACTTTTTACTAATGTAGTGGTAAACCACAGGCCGGCCCTGAAGATAATGTATTTTCCCTTTTTACTTGGAAAATATGGTCACCTTATGAATACTTTATTTGAACCATATTCCCACACTTCTTGCCAATCCTTTGGACCTTTAAGGTATTTTCAACAGAAACACTGCTGTTTGAAAAATGGATGTACTTTTCAATGTATAACCATATCTAACTACCTTGGTGGCAGAAAAGTGCACCCCATAATAATTTCTATATTTCTATTTTAAGTCTCCCATGGCAAAATAAATTATCCTCATTGATCTGTGACTTTTAATTCTGTTCTCTTTATATTTCACCCACAGTATAATTTCTGCTCGTCACACATAACAGAACACTATTTAAGGGATGTAAACAAAATGTATTTTCCATAGTCAGCATGAAACCAGAACACAAAGTTGGGAAAGTCTTCATTCCAATTAATTGTTGACAACAAGTGAAGCACTAAGCCCCTTGGGATTCTGTTTTCTTTTTATAAATGCAGAGTGTTCTGTGTTTCTCAGACCTTTTGGGCCAGATCAGTTTTTGTTCTGGATGTCTGTCCTGTGCATTGTAGGATGTTTACTGACATCCTTGGCCTCTGTGATCTTGAAGTACCCTTCCCCTCCCCCCTACATTATTACAACAAAAAATGTCTTCAGACGTTTTGCCCTCTCAGAGGACATCCATGTATAGAGGGTATTTAAATCCACTCTTGAGGTGGGATGAGGTTGTACAGGAATGAAAGTAAATAAAGTGATGAAGATAATTGACAAAATTGTAAATATGTAGAGAATTTTGAGTTAATAATTTCAAGAAGAGATATAAATGTCATCAAGTTTGAGATTTTAAAATCATGCTAAAATACACATCTACACTAATAAAAGAGAAAGATGCAAATTGACCATACCTCCGCTACACCCACCAGCCAATCAGGAGTGAGTAGGCAAATTAACCCAACAAAGATGTCAGGTTAATTTGCATACACAGGCACAGAGTGAAGACTGAAGACTGAAGGCTCCTCCCATGGCTGGAGCCAAGCCTGAAGGCTGCAGGCTTGGCTCCGCTGCAGCCCGGGTCCTGGGTGCTGGAGGAAAACTGGTGCCGGCAGCCAGGGGAAGGAACACCTATTGCACGAATCTTCGTGCAACGGGCCTCTAGTATAATTTATAATCAAACCCACAAAACTGAAACTTTATACCCATTAAACAACTCCCTATTTCCCCTCCAATGGCCCCTGGCAACCATCATTTTACTTCTGTTTCTATGCATTTGACTATTCTATATTCTTCATATAAGTGGTATTATGCAGTATTTATCTTTTTGTGATTGGCTTTTATCACTTAGCATAATGTCCTCAATGTTTGTCCATGTTGTAGCATGTGTCAGAATAATTTATTTCTTTTTCAGTGCTGAATAATAATTCATTGTATATATATATATACATATATATGTATACATATACATATATGTATATATATGTGTGTATATATATATATATATATATATATATATATATATATATATATATATATATGTAGCACATTTTGTTTATCCAGTTTGTTGATGGATGCGTGGGTTGCTTCCACCTTTTGGCTATTGTGAATAATGCTGCTATAAATACAGGTCGTGTAAATACCTCTTTGAGACCTGGCTTAAATTCTTTTCAGTTTTTTGATGAACCCACCCACGGTGTTTTCCACAGTGGCTGCACATTTCCGTCAAAGGTGCATAAGGGTTCCAGTTTCTCTACATTCTACGTAACACCTACCCTACCCTTTATTGTTTTCTGTTTTTGTGACAGTAGCCATCCTAATGGGTATGACAACTTTGGGGTTTAAGTTTGCTTTCTGATGTGGTTGGAATGCACAAGGATATATTCTTTATATCTATGGATTTATAAGGTTAACAGACAGTGAATGTTTTAATGGAACAGGAAATGTTGACTGTTTCAGAAGACACTGAGGCAGAGTATGCTTTGTCAAAACGTAAACACACACACAAACTTTTTTTACCACGTGTTTTAAGTTATTAAATGACCAAGAATGATGACTACTGTGGAAATAAGAGTCTATTCTAAAGTATGTTTATAACAATGGATGATTCAGTCATTTGAAGATTCATTATTTTAATTGGCAACAGTTAGGTAACAGGAATTTCCTTTACCTTTTAGTCTTCTCAGGCAAAGTTTTACTGCCGGCTCCAGAGAAGCAGGTTACAACAATAAGAACAGTTTGATATTTTCATGCAAACCTCTGTTTGTGTTGTAACTGGAGCTTGAGTGGGGGTGAGATGAGTCAGAGTGGAGGGTTCAGGCAGCTACTTAGGGTCTTGTCCTGGCCCCGTTGGCATGTGGGGACAAGTGGAAGGGTGGGCCTAGAACAAAAGGAGGAGGAACAGCCATTAGGCAACACTAGCAGGGTTCTACACTGTAAAAGCCTCGGGAGGCCCATCTCATCAGAAGTGCATCGGGCCGTGGGGAGAGACGTGGGACCTGGCATTCAGAGCAGAGTCACTTACAGTTGGAGGAGAGCAGGGATTCTTAGCTTGTCACTACTGACATTGGGCTGAATGAGTCCTAATTGTGGAGGACTCTCTTGTGCTTGTAGGATATTCAGCAGCATTTCTGTCCTCTACCCACAGAAGTAAGGCTATATATTATGTTGCTGCAGCATAAATGAATCTTTGCGAGAATTAAATGACAGAGTTGTATTCGAAGGTCTGAAGATTTGCATATTGGGAATCACTACCAGGTAACACCCAGAATATTCTGAAACAAAGAGAAAAGTTGAGAATTCTTAGAGTAAAAGGTTCATGCTTGAGGAGAATCAGTTCTGCATTTTTAGCTTCTGGATTGGTCTGAAATGGAAATTGTCCAGATGTCTGGTGGCCTGGACACATGAATATTTCCCCCTAAGTTCTTCAGACGGGTTATCTGTAGGATATATATCTCCAGGCATTGGTGCACAATGGGAAAATTTAAAAGTTCAAGTCCTTAGGGTAGTAAAAGTAAAATAAAACCTATTCCTCATGTTTCAGTTTTTATTTAAGTGGTTTTGTTAGCTTGACTATGGTGACTCCATTTTGTTTCTTCTTTCTTTTCTGAATTACTTTTGTTGAATAAACATTAAGACTGTATAATTATTTGTTAAACAACCTCAAATTACCACAGAGCTTTTCAACTCTGTATCCAAATACAGAATAATGAAGCTGATTAAGGTTAGATCATAAATGACTTAATTTTTAAGACATTGAACTACATTTTTTCCTGATACTCAGGAATTCTTACTTTACAAATGTTCCTTTTTGGTTTAGTTGCACAGTACTGCTTTTCTATCCTTGGCATTTTTCCACTTGTTTTTGCATATTAATATTTGGATATTTCTATATGATTTTTCAAATTTTTATTGATAATTTTTGGTGCAGGATTTCAATCTGCTAATACTCCCATAACTTTTGCTGGCAGTAGATATTGAAAAGTACGAAAAAGCTACAATAAAGTCTTGAGTTCTTGTTCACATTGCTGATCCTTAGGAAACACCTGCTATTTACCCAAAGGATTGTGGTTGTAGTTACTTTCTCTAATTTTGCAGATAGCTCTTAATTTTTAAAGACCACTGTCACTCCAACTTCTGGGCTACCACTGAGCTTATTTGGTAGTTCTGAAGTGGGGAGAGTTAACAAGGGAGGAAGACTGAAGTCACAGTATGATGTCTTAAAGGCGTTTCGAGGCTTGCAGCCGTCCTAGTTGCCCATTGGAGATGCCAGTTGGAGAACATTGTTCTCATCTGTAGAGGGACTCTTGGACATTTTTTGCTACTATTGGGAATGATAATGAACGATAATGATAATGATAAGGCATTTGTTCAAATTTCCCTGGAAAGTTTTAAAGAGGCTTTAAAAAGATATGAAGAAAACTTGAACCTACCTCATTCTTTAAAAAGAATCTCCATTTGAAGAAGGAAAGCAACTTGTTAATGAGTGTTATAGCTGATGGGTTAGTTTGTGCTGAGTCAAATTTATGATATTGCTGAATAGTAGGTTGGTATTACTTTAATCCATCCATGCCTCATAACTGTACCTCAGGATGCCCAGTGTACATATAGGCAAATATTTGGGATTTAGAGCAGAGTTAGACTTTTTAGTTTTAGTAATGTAGAGGTTGAAAGTGGTTACTTACTACTTTTGTGATATATTGTTGATTACAGCTTCAGTTTTTAAATATGACTATAACTGCTAATTTTCATATTGGTTCAGTGCATAAAAGTTTACTGTATGGTTGCCAGGAATAATTTGTAATAACTGCATGGTGTTTTAGAACTACTTTTTACTAACTGTCAGTCATCAGATTTTTAAAAAATCATTGTTATTAATTGCTTCCCTTTTCAGCTGTCTGGGAGATGTGAGAAAGGGTCTGACTTAGCCTTGGAGTAAGGCCTACTGTCTAGTTACATAGAAAAGCTTAACATAAACCTGAAACATTTAGAAAACACTGGCTTGTTGAATTGGGATGGAAATACAAAGGGGATCTTGGAGGTGGAGAGAGATGGGTATGGAGTGAGGTAACCAGACCTTGTGGTGACTAGGACAGTTTGCTTTGAAAAGAAGCAGGCAGACTCTAGGCCCTTTCAGGTGGCAGATCCAAAGCCCTGACTCTGCAGGGAACTTGATGTAAAGAGACGAGCCCCTGGAGCCAAGTGTGGCCGAGGGAAGGAGACTGGAGTGGGACTGGAGCAAGGCTTCTTTGTTACGTAGTTTGGAAATACCAGCATTTCCCAGTTTCCACATAATTAAATTTTGAGTACTAGTGAACTGTTGGGTGGAGGCAGAGGGAGGATGATTTTTGGCAGGCTGTTCAAAACGAAAGAATCATCTCATTGTTTGATCAGTGTCAGTAAAATGTAGCCAAAAAAATAGTGCTTGTATGCATGGGCAAGTTATATTCCCCCTCCCCCAAAAAGAATAGCAAAAAGGAAAAGAAAAACAAAGAAGCAGCAGACATATTCTCCCCCTTTTATTGACTTCTTTTAAATCAACTTATCCTTTTTTACCACCTTATTTTTCTACTTACTATTTTTTTCCTATATATTTACATTTCTTTTACTTCCAATGCAGTTCGAAGCAACACTTTGTTATGACAACTGAAGCATCTTGAGCAATGTTTGTGTATTCACTCATACTTTACCTTGATCAAAGCCACATTCTTCAGTGGCAAATGATGGGCTTATTTCCAGTGACTCTAGATTTAAATCATTTTCAGAGCAGGAACTGTATTTTTTCTCTTGATTTCTTCATCTAGCTAGATGCTGCCACTCATTAGTTTCTCTGCATTCTTGATGACTGTCCTCGAAGTACTGTCCTAGGGAAACTAATGAGTGAAACATCTGTCTGTGTGAAGACGTTTTGCCATTTGTCTAGAAGATACTCCTTCCGTTGGCGGTGGCATGAATGGCACTAGGTGTTAGACCTGTGGCGTCAGACCTGACCTGGGTTCAGAAACTGGGCATTTGAGTTCTAGCTAGGACAGAATTCAGAGCCAGGACTCAAAATAGAAGAGAAAGCTTATTTAGAAAGTCAGAGGTAGAAGAAATGAGTGGTAGAAGAAATGGGCTTAGGAAACAAGTTACAGGGGCAAAAGAAGGCGCCCTTGGAGCTGAGGAGAGGGAAGGGTAATGAAGGTAACACACATTTGGGGGGGGGGGGGAGAAGGAGAAGGGAATAGATGTGGGCATGCTCCAGGGAGGGAGAATGTGCTGGGTCCTCCATTCTAAAAGCTTTAAAGGGTGGAGAATTTAGGGGAGGTCCCAGGAGAGGATCTCAGTAGAAAATTCATCAGCTTTCCAGGTGGGGTCTTTCATGGTCGTGGTCTCCACTGATTGGTCAGAGCCAGGCCAGGAGTTCATTAGTCAGTGCAGCTGGTCCTGAGGTCAGCTGCGGGGTCCGGACTGCTTGTCTGGTTTTTCTGCTTTGCCAGGCCTGAGCTGAAACGCAGCTGAGGACTAGATGTTATCCCTGACCAAGTGATATGCTCGGGGAGGAAAGGTTACCCCTGGGGCAAGATCCTTGTTTTCCCGGATTTTCCCATTACTGGGCACCCGGGGCTTTCTGCCCTGGTGGTCTTCTGTACCTGGCCCATCATCCTTGCTCTGCTCATGTCTAACTGCTTACCACATTTCCACAGGGCTTAGGAACTATCTAGAGGGTAGCATTTGGTACTCTTGAGTTGATACTACAAAATTCACTACTTGTCCAGAACACAAATATTTTTAGTAATTTAGCTCTGGAATAAAATTTGGAATTTCCTCATAGTATAACTGTAATTCATTCTGAATTCACTTGCAAATTTTATTTTGTATCTTTAGAAAAGCCTTAGCATTTCTGATAGCTGAGTATTTCTTAGTGTTTTTTGTTCTTTATTTTTCTATCATCATTGCCCAGATAAGTTTCTGTTGAATCATTGGGGAATTATGAGATTGGCTAGGGGCTGGGTGCATGAAGTTTTGGTCTCCTCTTATAGCAATAACGAATAAAACCAATTTCTGTTTCATTGTCATTTTCCACAACTCATTCATTGCCTTTTTTTTTTTTTTAACACTAGTTAATTGGATCTCCCAAATTTCCTTCTGAAAACAATCCTTCAATTTCCTCAGTCATGGCGGAAATGATCAAATTGTTTCTACAGTATTTGTAAGCTGTACTGCTATAATCTGAAAGACTTCCAGGTGCCTTGAGAGGAGCAATTGTCTATCATTATAAAACTAGAGGCCCGGTGCACAAAATTTGTACACAGGTAGGGTCCCTAGGCCTGGACGGTGATCAGGGCCAATCTGTGGGGACTGGTGGGGCAATTGGGGGGGCCCCAACTGGCACCCACCTTGGCCAGCCTGGTGCTGCCCACTCGTCAGCTCCGCCCCCTGCTGCCGCTGCTGGTCGCCTTCCTCTGCGGGGCGATCAGGGGGGCCCCCCACTGGCACCCGCCTTGGCTGGCTTGGGGCCTGCAGGCTGGGGGCAGCTCCTGCATTGTGCGTCTGCCCCCTGGTGGTCAATGCGCATCATAGCGACCGGTCATTCCACTGTTTGGTCGATTTGCATATTAGGCTTTTATTATATAGGATGCTTTGCCCTGTGCCCCTGTGAACTGTGTGGAAAAGGATACACAATTTTCCTTTTCCCAGAGCAGAAAGTTTTACAGTTAACAAATGTAATCATTTATGACCAAAGAGTTGGAAATCTTTGGATAATTTAGTAGCAACAGGAACTAACCTTTGAGAATGAATAAACAAGAACTTATATGCATATATGCATAACCCATGGGCACAGACAATAGTGTGGTGAAGGCTTGAGAGGGCAGGAGCGAAGCGGAGGGGATCATTGGGGGAAAAGGGGAAGGATATCAGTATCCCTTTAAATACTGATGGAAAAAAGAAAGAATGAATGAACAAATCCATGCCTAACAGTCTGATACAAAAACTATAAATTTGCTTGGTTGGCCAAACCTGAATGAGGGTTAAAGATGATTTTAGAAGTGGCCCTGGCCGGGTGCTCAGTTGGTTAGAGCATTGTCCTGATACGCCAGGGTTGTGGGTGTGATCCCCAGTCAAGGCACGTACAAGAATCAACCAACGAGTGCATAAATAAGTGGAAAAACAAATTGATCTCTGTCTCTCTCAAAAATGAATGAATGAATGAATGAATGAATGATTTAGAAGTGGAGTGCTTGCTGGTACTCTCATTCAATTGAGGAGGGGCCTGGCACGCACACAGGTGACAGCGACACAGCTGGCAGGGTGAGAGCCATGGCCAGGGCCCCCAGTTTTCCATCTCTTTCACTCTGGTTACCTTCCCACTGGACTATACAGTCTCAAAGCTGTGTTTTTCTTGCCAGCAAACTATATTGTGGCAAATTCATTTTAGATACTCAGCTTGGAAGCCCACACTGTGGGTAGTTTCACACTGAAATAAGAAAGAATTAGAAACCAACATTCCATTTAGGTCAAGGAGTACCGTTTGCTTCGTTTAATTTGGTTTGTTTTACTATAAAACTTACATAAGCTCTCGCCCTGAGAGACAGCATGCAGGGATGCCTGTTTGGTTTTCGCTTCACCCCAGGCTTCTCCGAGTCGCCGCGGGACCGCCGCTAGCTTCAGAGGCTCCTCCGGGAAAGGATATTTCAGCGCTGGCGTCGTAGCTGAAGTCAGCGCAGGCAGTGTGACAATAGGTTTTCTTCCTTGGTTGGCTTCCCTCCATCAGATTGATGTGATTGAGAAACTACCACCACATATGGTTCAGCTTTATATTACAGAGGCCGGGTCTGGTTGAGCCCTGCAGTTCCCTAGGGTCTTAATTGGCCAAAACACCCAAATCACCATTTTAATCCAAGTATTACTAGAGGGGATATTTTCTTTGGAGTGTTCTGCAAGCCCTTGAACTAAGCAGCAGCCAGCGAAGGCTGAGATATTTTTCTAACTGGAAAAAGCCTCTGTTGCATTAACCCTTAGCTCATGAATCTCGTAGACTGTCCGTTTAAAATATTGAGATCATTAGGTTACAGAATATACACCATTATCTATTTGTCTTCATAAGCCCCGCCCTCTTTTTAGAAGCTCTCCCTTTAGTCCTATGATTTGTCTCTAGTAATCCTTCCCCACCCCCCCTAAATCCAAACCCACATTTAAAGGTTATAAATGTTATTTTTTGCGGGTATTTGAACAGAATGTGTTTATTCTGATGATGATTTCAAAAGCAAAATTCTAAAGCGAAGATGAAAATCTGTAAGCAAAGCCTTGCAGAAAAACATAAGGGCATAATTTGGCCAAGAATTAACCACTAGTTTGTTCGAGTCCGTTTGTTGTAATTAAAACAACGTTTGTGCTTTTACACACTAAGCATTTCTGGAGGTGGGCGGGAATGGGGTGGGAGGAGAGGGAGCCCGGGAGCCTTTGGAAAGAAAGCTACAGGGCTGTTTGTGAGAAATTTCCCAGGCCAGCATACAGTTATTGCTCAGTTGTTAGGTGGCCACATCTTTTCTGCACATGCTTACATAGTTGTGTGGTCTGCCCTTGGCCCTTTTTTTCCAAGTTAAAGTTTAATGGTGCTTACTTTAAGCTTGCCCTCATTGTTTTCATTCATAGACTACTAATGACTCAAATCCTTTCTACCAGACGGGGATGACAAGGGAGGTTAAGAGAGACAGTTGAGAAATGAGAATGAAAGGACGGAGTCATTAAAATTTCAGAGGATCAGAGCACAGAGAATATTGCACTCGCTGCTGGCATGGAATCCTGAATGCAGATCTGGGAAGGACACGGATTCAGGAACTAGTTGTGTGTACGATGGTGACTTTGTCAGGTTTTTAGAAACTGGGAAATGCAGCTTGGTGCAGAGAAAAAACTAGGGGCTTACATTCTCTTAGCTGAGACTGCTGTTAATCAGTTGTATCATTTTGGATGATGGATTTAATTTTGAGGTCCACGCTCTGGAATATTCGGATTTTAAATAAATCTTCTCCCTACTCCATGAGTTATGTATAAACTTAAATAGTGTCTATGAAAACAGCTTGAAATATGAGTTTTTAGTAACTTGTGCCTCTGTTGCACGTTTTGCAGTCATTGCTTATTTATTTGTTTTTCATTATAAGCGATAGGCTCCTTGAGGCTGCATTGCTTGTTTCAGGGTCCTTAGTATTCAGCACAGCTGGGTTTAGTCATTATTATGAGTGAATGTTTGTATAAATGAACTAATAGAGAAACAAAGCAAAACAGTTAATAGGATTGGGGGTATGGCACATTAATCATGAGAAATAATGTTGTAATTCTGAGTATAACACTAAGAGAAGTGCTTGCTGGAAAAATTTTGGAGCAGTGATTTTACTGATAAAATTAAAAATGGATGGCTCCTGGAAACTTGAAGTAATTTGTAATTAAGCAGCTGGTATAGACTAGCTACTCTGATTTAATAATTGTTAAATTGTGTGAACATAGATTTCAAATACTTTGTATTCATATTATATTCTATGTTTCTCATACATACCTTGTTTCTAATCCAGTTGGATGTTAATTCTGATAATATAAAGGGTTATTAACACAACTGTAATTTAACTTTTTAAAAAATCAACTTTAAAAAATCAATCTTTATTGATTTCAGAGAGGAAGGGAGAGGGAGTGAGAGACAGAAACATCAATGATGAGAGAGAATCATTGATTGGCTGCCTCCTACAACCTCCTGGTTCATAGGTCCCTGCTCAACCACTGAGCCACACAGGCCGGGCTGTAATTTACATAGGGCAATTGACAAAACCCATTTAGTATCTGGAAATGTTAACTCTAAAACCATGACGTGAACGGGATTAAAGTTCATATTAGCTATTCAAATAAAAACAACAAAATTTTTATTATATCAGAAAAAGCGCTTTTACTATTCATTTAGTGACTAATTTGTTTGTGAAGATGCTTGGATCTTGGCGTCCGGCTTGTGTTAGCTCAGACGGAGAAAATGTGAACGGTGCTTCCTCTTCTCCAGTGCTCTGCGGGCTGCTGGGCAGTCCTTTCAGGGATGCGATGGGGACGCTCTGTATCCATTATACTGCCTGGCCCTTAAGTCTCTCTGGAAGTGCCCCTCCCAGATTTCTCCTTCTGTTTTTCATTCTTTCGTTGCAGTCTTTACAAGTCCAGCCTGTGTGGGCAGGCACCCTCGTTCAATGTGCATGTGTTTTGCGGCTTCAATTTAGGCAGCTATTTTTGAAAACAGAGCCTTTTGGGTATGTTTATGTATTTGTTTCGAGATGCTCAATGTCGCTAGAGAGCTCTGCAGATAATAGGATGGGGAAAGCCATGCGGTGACTGAGGTTCGTTTTTTGCCAAATGTTTCAATTCACTAGAGTCTCTGATCTCTCCCATAGACACTTACATTCAGGATTAAGGAGTCCAGGTTGATGGATGAGTTATTTTTTATTCTAGTGGGTGAAATGCTGTTTTTCTTTACTCTCTTTTTCTTTCTCTCTCTTTCTCCCTTTCCCTTCTTTTCCCTTCCCTTCCCTTCTCTTTCCTTTCTTGGCTTTTCCTCCCTCCCTCCCTCCTTCTCCTCTCCCTCCATCCCTTCCTCCCTCCCTTTCTTTGTATTCTTGAGGATGTGATGTTGAAGGAATCTGTGTAACATTTATGCCAGAGTTTTGCTGATTGTGTGTAGAGCATTTTAAGTAAATCTTGTGGCTTGGGGTAGAATACATCCTATAATTTCCTGTTGGGGAAATGCATGAATCAGATTGTTATTAAATATGTATGGTATCCATTTTGTGGCCTGTCTATAGTTTGATTTTGAAATCCTAAATTGACCACCCCTGCAACTCAGGATGCTTCTGGATATGTTTCCTCCCTCCGGACTCCGGTGCCTCCCACTTAGAGGTGTATACTCTGGATAACCAAGGTAACCTCAGCGTGTCCCAGGGGCAGTGCCATAAGAACGTGAGAATTACACTGAGTTACTTAATGCACTTCGAAGAGCAGATATGTATAACTTTGAATAATTTGTGGCCTTCATTGATGAGCATAATTGAGCATTTATTGTCATATTTTATTAAACTGAATTTATATCTTATCAGCCCTTGAGTGTTAATGAAATTGTATTAAGAGTAACAGCTCGTGTTTTACTGGTTTACTGCCGCCATGTCTCAGATTCCATGCTTTCCAGACCCCCAGCATCCCTGTTCTTACCTAACAATTTTCGGAAATCCTCAGGGACCGTCTCATTCCCTCCCAGAGAAATTCCTCCTGCTGATGTCACCTCTGCCTGTCTGAAGCACGCCGTTCCTTTTACTGCTCGGCTGGGGAAAATGTTTTCCCACTGGCTATGCAGAAGTGAGATACCAGAACGTTGTACAGATTTTCAAAGAAAGCAGCAAAAACGAGTGACACAGGGCTCGTATTCCACGTGGATAAACCGTGGTGGTTATGGAGTGATTTTGTGAGAAGGATTTTTTGCGTGAGCTCTGCTGTCTTGCATGTGGAACTACTGGTCTTGGTATAAGCTTCCTGCAGTCATGGGCACAGTAGTATGATTCCCACCCTGATACTTAGGAAGCTGATGGAACCTGTGACACGTGGAGTAGGCAGCTGAGCTCCTCGGGCAGTGAGTACATTCCTAGCTGAAGGCATGTCAAGGGTGCTTGGATACCAAGGACGCGTTGGGCAACTCAGGGTGGAAATTTTACCTGGAGCCATTTAGAAACAGGAATCATGCCAAGCGGGAAGGGAACGCCATGAGTAAGAGGCCATGACACAGACCCCTGGTCAGGAGAGTGGCTAGCCAAAGCAGAGACACTGACTGCCCACATTAGAGAAGTCGTGGATGGAGGGACCCTCTAGGGAACGGAGTCTCTAAGGAACCTGTGAAAATACCCACAAGACAGGGGTGGCTGTAGTCATCTCCATGGCCAGAGAGCAAGAAGACTTTGTTTTTAAGTGTTGAGCAAGAACTCGCCTGTAAGTTACCCCACAGCAATCCTGGAAATGTTTAGTAGCAAAAAGAATGGGAAATGTGGTTTGTTTGAAGGAAAAGAAGTCAGCTAGAGCCCACCTTTGACAGATGATAGATTCTCCCATACACCAGGCGGGAGTGGGGGTGTGGGTGGCGGGTATAGAGGCTTTCCTTTCCTGAATGTCCAGAGAAGTCATGGGGACCATCTGCTGTCTCCTCCTGAGAGCAGGCGAAGGACTGCTCCCACTGAGCAGATTGAGAGGGACAATGGGAGATAAAGGTCACCTGTCTTCACGGAGCCCTGCTATTGGGGGTACCTGTTGTGTTTGACACGATCCACCCCCAGGTTTGTTTTTGATCAAAGCTGACATATAATCAGTGGCAAAGCATGAGGGTAATACCTTTCTCCCTCTGTGTCACACGCTGTAAGAGGATCCCAAAGGATTTACAAAAAAATTTCTTCAGTGCTTTGCAAAGTTCAATGGAAGAGTTTTTACAGGCTTTACTTAGCGCTTTCTTTATTCCAGGCCCTGCAAAGCTGAGCCAGGGACAGGCTTGAGAAATTGCTGTCCTACAGACTGCGCTGGTACGAACATGTTTTATACTAGAGAGTACATCTCAAGTTTAAATACGCTTGTGCACTGTGTCTCACCAAGAGGAGGACATAGTAAATGACATTTCCCAGGCTTGACCAGCATTATGTACAATGGCCTCTTGAAAACACTGCCCATGACACAGCAGCACATTCAGGAGGGTGGTAAATGAAAATACCAATTTAGGAAAGGATACTAGACATTTATGATTAATGCTAGAGGCCTGGTGCACAAAATTCGTGCACTCCCAGGAGTCCCTCAGCCCAGCTGCTCCCTCTTGCAGTCTGGGAGCCCTCGGGGGATGTCCGATTGCCACTGAGGTGGTAGAGGCTCCCGCCACTGCCGCTGCACTTGCCAGCTGTGAGTCTGGCTTCTGGCTGAGCGGTGCTCCCCCTGTGGGAGTGCACTGACTACCAGGGGGCAGCTCCTGCGTTGAGCTTCTGCCCCCTGTTGGTCAGTGAACATCATAGCGACCAGTCGTTCTGCCATTCGGTCGATTTGCATATTAGCCTTTTAATATATAGGATTGGCAACCTGTGGCTATAATCTGAGTGCTTTGTTTGCTGCTGTAATTTGAAGAATACAAGTGTTTCTTTTGCCATGAACTGAATGGTTGCTACTGAAAGTGTGCACCGTGAAGCAGCAGCATCAGAATCAAATGATCACCTGTTAGAAATGCAGAATTTCAGGCTTTGCCCAGTCCTACATGGGAACCCGCATTGGAACGAGATCCCAGGTCTGTCCTGTGCATCTTAAAGTCTGAGAAGCCCTGATCTGGAGATAACATCCCAAGTCATCTCCCATACCGACATTCTTGTCCGATTGTTGCTTGGGTAGGATTTCAGCTTTTGGTGAACAGAGAATGAACTAGTTATCTACTTGGCTCAGCGCCAACTATAATAGTCATGTCAGACAGTGGGACTGTCATCTGGCATTGTTGGGAAATGGTGCCCAGGCAGACAATTTGTCATCCCTCGCAAGGTCAACATCCTGCTGAGAGCAACCTCCGAGGGCACCACAGGTTACTATTTCAGAACCAAAGGGAAAAAGCAGAGGGAAACATTTTTCTTGGAACGTAATT
Organism: Eptesicus fuscus; assembly: GCF_027574615.1. Lineage (NCBI taxonomy): Eukaryota > Metazoa > Chordata > Mammalia > Chiroptera > Vespertilionidae > Eptesicus > Eptesicus fuscus. The sequence continues at coordinate 17,902,138 of NC_072485.1, read as the reverse complement.
TTTTTTCCCCCTTCTCAAAATACTGTGAGTAATGAATGTATGGGGCAAGGGAAATATGTATGGGGCAAGGGAAATGTGGGAGGACCTGATTTATAAAAGTGCTTTTAAGTTCTGTTAGTTGGGATTTTCTGTGCGGGCCTGTTGGAGTCATATCTGCCGCCGCGGAATTCTTTGGCCCCTGTGTTCTAACCATGTGAACTCGGGCACATTGTCGAAGTGCCAAAGCCTGAGTTTCCATGTGTGTGAACTGAGGTCAGTAACACCTATGCCCTGCCTGCAAGGCTATTTCGAGGATTAAACGGGCTGTGCCCTCTAAGGCGTGGTTCTGTTTACTGTCATCAGTGTGTGCTCATGAAAATCATTAGGCTGTTAAAGAAGGGTTTTTATTTACTTATTTAGTTTTTACTTATTTTAAAAAATTTATCCATTGTTGGAAGTATGACAGCTGCCCCCCACCCCCATTTTTTACACTATGGATTTCTGAGTTCCTAAAAAGAAATGCAACAGTTCAAGGACAGTGTACATAAATATTAATTACCAAGAACACAGAGCTGACTTAATTTAAAAGGAATCATCCACATTATTGGGACATTATAGCGCTGTATTAGAAAAACTGGTGTGTTTTTGTGGGTGTCGAGAAAATCCCAGACAGGACGTTGTTGTAATGTGGCTCCCGCGTGTTTCCTAAGCGCAGATGGGCATGGGGAAGCTCAGGCTCCTGCCCGCTGAGCTGCTGCTCCTGCGAAGGTCTCGGTCCGCCCGCTGGTGCTGCCCTCCCTGACGGTCGCTTGTGAAGAATTCTGTGTCTGCCCCTCGGTGCCAGGGCACCAGCGCCTATAGGTGGTTTTTGCTTTTTCTGACCCACTGGGAAAGGACCGGGAGAGGCATTCTCAGCCTAAATATTTCAACTATAAATAGTGTAAATGTACCAAGAGCTAATTTGGGCACATGGCAAATACATTCGTCACTGGGAAAATGCACTCCATGCCGCCTAGGCCCTAATTATTTTAAGATAAAAACTGACATAAAGGTGAACTTTTAGAACAAAATCCACTTGGAAACTGAGGAATTTCTTTTTCTCGTTAACCAAATAGACCATTCAACGGGTGATTTGCCTTTTAGTGGACCTGGAAATTGGTCTCTGGCCTCTATTCGGCCCATTTCCCCTTCTGCAGCCTGAGCTCTAAGCTGGCCCTCTTGTCACACGGCTTTGTGAGTCCATGTCCAGGCCACTCAGCAGAGTACTGGACTCCCTGTTAGGCACATGGCTCAGCCGGCACACTTAGGCAAACAGTAAGGGTTTAGGGTTTCTGTGTGGACAGAGGCAATCTGTTTACTCTGCCAGGACTAGACTGGAAGGACATAGATGTCTGATGGCTCTCCTGCCAGGAGCTATGGGATGAGGCTGACATGTTGGGCAGCAGCTTGGAGACTGAAAAAAACTATTTTTTTTGATGCTTTCTTTGAATTTCTGGGTCATCCAAACCTGAAGTTTGGCATACTCCTAATTCTTCTGTTACGTGGATTGATATGTTTCTGTCTCATTTAAACCCCGTTAAAGTGGGTTTTCTACTCCTTGCCATTGAAACCTCCTAACTAATACAAGAATTAGAATAAAGCTCGCTGAACACAAGGTGCAGACAAAATCTTTTAGGATCTTGTCATAGTAAGCGTCATGAATTCTCTTAGGAATAAAAGTTCAGTTAAGGGATGTTTGCTAGAATCTCTGACAAGCTTTTATTGAATACTAGAGGCCCGGTGCACGAAAATCGAAGTCCGGGAGCCCTTGGGAGATGTCCGACTGTTGGCTTAGGCCCGCTTCCCGTGAAGAGCTGGCCTAAGCTGTCAGTCATACATCCTTAGTGCTGCCAAGGAGGTGGGAGCCTCCGCTGCGCTTGCCAGCTGTGAGCCCGGCTTCTGGCTGAGCGGTGCTCCCCCTGTGGGAGCGCACTGACCACCAGGGGCAGCTCCTGTGTTGAGCGTCTGCCCCCTGGTGGTCAGTGCACATCATAGCGACCGATCGTTTGCCTTTTGGTCGATTTGCATATTAGCTTTTTATTATATAGGATTGCAGCTAACTCCAGCCGGGTTTCTCACAAATTATTGATTATGTTCTCTTTCTGGTACTCTTCCTTACCTCTCCTTTTCTATGCTATCTTGAAAAGGTTAGCTTGGTCAGATGTGGTACCCTGCAGGGGCACAGTATATGGGATGGAAGGAAGCAAACCTGCTGTAAATAAATTTATTTCACTAAAAAAAAGGCTGACCCTGAATCCAAGTAATTAATTTGGACATATGGCCTGGAAGATTCTGAATTGATATGCTGAGCAGCAAGCTGGATTCCTTTTCAGTTTACCAGAAGTGAAGTGTGTGCTTGCCATCACAGCCAACTACAATGTGGGTTTTATATCCTATAAGTACAGGATGCTGGCAAAAATCTAATTCCACCTTTTTTTTTTTGCATATTTCTACATCTTAACTTGTCTAAATACCTATTCTTTTTTTTTTTTTGTCAAAGGTAATTTTGACTCTTAATGTTTTGTCTCTACTGTAAAATTGAACATTGAAAATCAAGTTATCCACAGTGGAAACTGAGGTTTGTACATTGTGATAGAAACAAACAGGACCAGCCTGTTGCTAAAATTTGTCAGCCTTTGGGAGTTTTAATGCTTTCTTAGAGAATGTTACTTTGTTCTCCCTACTAACTGTGTTTTCCAATACTTAAGAATATATGGATAAGTATATTCCAAAGCTGTGTAACAAACCAACTCAAATGTTGGTGGCTTGAAATGACACCATTTACGTTGCCCGTGAATCTGTAGTTTGGACATGCTCAGTGGGGACAGCTCATCACTGTTCCGCTTGTAACCTGGGATGGCTTGAGGACTCAGGGCTTCAGTTGTCTGAAGGCTCATTCACGTGTCTTCTGGTTGATGCTGGAAAGACTCAACCAATAACAGGAGGCTGGCATTGGGTTCCTTGGACATTTTTCTCCATGTGTTCTCTTCAGCAAGGTACTGTAGACTAGTCAGACTTCTTACGTGTAGAATCTGGACTTCCAGAGGTCATGTCCCAAGAGAAAAGAGAGCCAGGTAGCAGCTGTTCTGCCTTGTTTGACCTCGTCTCTGAAGTCACACAACCACTGCCTCATACACGGAGAAGTGAGTCACTTAGACCAGCCCTTGTTCAAGAGGTGGGGAACTGGCTTCCACTGTTTTTGTTTGTTTAAAGATTTCCTGTGGGTTTTTAAAATGTGAATATTATACTATATTTTAAGTTTGTTTGAGTATGGGGGCTATGTCACAGTGCTTAGCCAGACTTTGAATGCAGTAGGCGTGGAATAAACTTTATTTTTGGACAGTGTATGCAGTGTACACTTTTACAACTTTTATTGGAGTATAATGTACATACCATAAAAATGCATTCATTTAGAATAGATAATGCAATGGATTTTAGTGAACTTACAGAGTTGTTCAGGCATAAATACGTTCAGTTTTAGAACATTCTCATCACCACAGTGAAACCTCATGCCCTTTTACAGTCAGTCTGCAGTCCCACGCCACAACTACTCTACACTCTGTCGTTCTAGATTTGCTTTTTTGGAATATTTCATATAAATAGAATTGTACATTATGTATTTTATTTTTGGCCTTTTTCGCTTAGCATAATGTTTTTGAGGTTTATCCATGTTGTAGCAAGTACTTTATTCCTTATTTCATTGTCCGGACAAACCAATATTATTTAACCATTTACCAGTTGATGGACATTTGAATTAATTGTACTTTTTGGCTAACCATGAATGATATTGCTGTGGACATTTATGTACATGTTTTTATGTGGACATATATGTTCATTTTTGTTGGGTAGACACCTAGGTGTGAGATTGCTGTGTTGAATGGAAAATGTATGTAACTTTTTAAGAAAATGCCTAATAGTGTGTTTTTTTAAAGTATGTCCACCATCTGCATTCCTGCCAGCAGCTTATGAAGGTGCTTGTTGAAATAAATGTTTTAAAAGTGCTTTAAAGGTATTTTCTGGATCAAATGAGAGCAGATTTGTAGATTAATTTAGTTTGTGGGCAAGTATATCTCTTGCCATTTTCAGGAACAGATGAGTGAGGATGGCCACTTTCACAAGCCAGATGAAACAGAAAAGGAAGAAAAATAAAGAGGGAAGGAGCAACACCCCATCCTTCATCCTTTGAACAACCACTGTTTCATTTTTGTTGTTGTTGATGATGTTTTTAGTTAATATAGGTTTTCTTTTAAATTTGAGTTAATTGACATAATCAGAGGTGTATAACATTACTTGATATTTGCATATGTTGCCAAGTGGTCAACACAATATATCTAATTAACATTGATTACTGCACATAATTATAACTTTTTTCTTGTAAAAAGAACTTTGAAGATCTCCCCTAGCAACTCTCAAATATACAGTGCAGTATTATTAACTATAGTCACCATGCTACACATTAATTACATTCCTAGGACTTATTTTATAACTGAAAGTTGGTACCTTTTGACACTGACTCATTCCTCCCAGCTCCACCTCTGGCAACCACCTGTCTGTTCTCTGTACCTATCAGTTTTTTTGTATGTTTTTTAAGATTTCATATGTAAGTGAGTTCACATTGTATTTGTTCTCTGCTTAAATTACTTCAACTTAGCATAATGCCCTCAAGGTACATCCATGTTATTGCAAATAGTAGGATCTCCTTTTTTAAATAAAAAAAAATCTTTATTGATTCATCCATAAATGGACACTTAGGTTGTTAGGTTGTTTCCATATCCTGGGTATTATAAATAATGAACTTGGGAGTGTAGACACCTTTTCAAGTTAGTCTTTTCATTTCCTTCGGATACACACCCGGAAGTGGGATTGCTGGATCTTACAGTAGTTGTATTTTTAAAAATGTTGAGGGACCTTCATGCTGTTCTCCATAGTGACTACACCAGTTTGCATTTCCACCACGAGTGCACACAAGGCTCCCATTTCTCCACATTCTCTCCAACACTTGTTACGTCTTATCTTTTTTGATAATAACCATTTTAACAGGTGTGAAGTGATAAGATTTTGATTGCCATTTGCCTGATGACTATTGATGTTGAACTCTTTTCCATGCACCAGTTGGCCACCCATATGTTTTCTTTGGAACTGTGAATTCAGATCCTGGGCCAGTATTTTCATGGGATTGTTTGTTTTTCTGCTGTTGAGTTGTATAAGCTTTTATATATTTGGGATATTAACCCCTTATCAGATATATGATCTACAATTATTTTCTCCCATTTGGTAGGTTGTCTTCCATTTTGCTGTGCAGAAGTTTTTGTTTATTTGTTTGTTTAGTTTGATGTAATTCTGATACTGCTGTAATTAACCTAGTTATTAATAACAGGAAAGGAGCAAAGGGACGGTGAAATATTATAGGCATGTCATTTGGGCATCTTTACCAGGAAGCTAAAGCTTTACACTCCCCAGGGATTCACCAGTCTATTCCTGCCCTGCAGATCTCTGGGGGGAAGGGACTGGGAAGAAAAGATAGACACATGCCCAGTAAAGTTGGGGTGATGTCAGGAAGGCGCTTGTCAGTCACACCTGGGAACAGGTCATTGGCCAGAATAGGCGTGGCCACTGCAATGGTATGAAATTTGGGATATTTAATCCCCAGAAGAAAGTTATCGTTCTCTTGGGACTCTTGTTGCAGGGGGCATGCTTTCTTGACTCCCCTCCATTTGCCCACATAGCCCACAGCCATGTGGACCCCCCACACACCGGACTAATGGACTGCAACTAGCCCGATGCTGAACTGGACCCAGCTGCGATATGGAACAGAAACTTTGGGCATTGCCTTTGCTTGTAGCTCTACTGAAACCCCAGCTGTACTTCCTCTACAATTGGACCCAGGGAAATGGGACTTTGGAAACCCTGGGATGAAATTTCACAAAAATAAAAGCCACTCATCCTTGTCGTGCAAGTCTCAGAAAATTATTTTTCTCAAGACACCATAAGGACTCCGCACCCTCCTCCTCACCCCCGCACTCAGTGGGAAAAGGGATACCCCAATTTCCCCGATAACAGTTTCATTTGTTTACTTTTGCTTTTGGTGTCAAATTTAAAAAATCATTACCAAGACTGATGTCAATGAGCTTATGCTGTTTGTTTGTTTCCAAGAGTTTCAGTTCTCATGTTCAAGTCTTTTCATCCATTTTGACTGATGCTTGTGTACCGTGTAATATAGGAGTTCAGTTTCATTCTTTTACGTGGGGCTGTGGGTTTCACCTTTGATGGGAGGAGTGTTAATGAATTTGAAGATACGTTTTAAAATGAGGTAGATAGATTTTTAAAATTACGTTACATATTAGGAAGTTGTGACAATTTGTTGCATATGATGTTGTTTCAAGGGCTCAAAATCTTAGGTTTGGAAAAATAAAATTACATATTCAATTTTTAATAGTTGGCCAGGTCAGTGCTTTCTATATGGTAGGCACTGTCTTAGCATTTTACAATTACTCTCATTTAAACCTCTCACGTCATCATTTTATATTCTGTATATACACTCCCTTTAGTCACAGTTATACATGAACACTATAATCTAATTCAATCCTTAAAGATTCTTTTCTACCACACCTTACTAAGGCTAAGGTGATCTTCACTTTGTGCCTCACATTCTTGCATGGGTTTTCTGATGGTGGTGCTCGTTACTCTTAAACATTGCTTTGCATTGTATCTCTCCTTAAGATCAAGTTTTCTTTGTGGCTAGTTTTATTTCAGAGATTTGAACAGATTAACATAAGATTCTCAGATACAATGATGTTTATATGGAATCTCATGGTAACAGTACATATAACAAACATAGTACATATATATGAGAAAGACTATCCCAGAAGGGATGTGATTTAGATATGTACTTAAATATATTCTATATTATTTTTATATATTTGATTGAATTTCCAGTTGATAACAAGAGCTTAATTGCTCTTTCCTGCTTTTGTCTTCCTCCTTGGTTTAAACCTGCATTTGCCAAAAATAAATCTAACTTTGAGTTTCAACAGTATATTTGAATGTTTCTCATCATATATGTTTAGTTGTGTAGTTCCAGGCCTACCCTACGCCTGTAATTACATAGTTACTGTGATCATGCAGTCAAAGGAAGAAATCTTTTATGAGATTTTGGGTCATTCATGAAAACCAAGACAAAATAGTAGATGAGAGCATACTTAAAGAGTGACAAATCATTAGGGCTTTGAAAATGACTTGTGAGAAATCAGTCAAATCTCACTCTTTTTTTAAAAAAATCTTCGCCCTAACTGGTTTGGCTCAGTGGAAAGAACGTCGGCCTGCGGACTGAAGGGTCCCAGGTTTGATTCCGGTCAAGGGCATGTACCTTGGTTGCGGGCACATCCCCAGTAGGAGGTGTGCAGGAGGCAGCTGGTCGATGTTTCTCTCTCATCGATGTTTCTAACTCTCTATCCCTCTCCCTTCCTCTCTGTAAAAAAACAATAAAATATATTTTTAAAAAAATCTTCATCTGAGGATATTTTTTCCATTGATTTTTAGAGAGTGTGGAAGAGAGAGAGAAAAAAACAAAGAGAAATATCGATGTGAGAGAAACACATTGATTGGTTGCCTCCTGCATGTGCCCTGATCAGGACCAAGGCTAGGGAGAAGCCTGCAACCCATGTACGAGCCCTTGACCAGAATCAAACCTGGGACTCTTTCGTCCGCAGGCCAGTGCTCTATCCCCTGAGTCAAAATGGCTCAAATCTCATTCTTTACAAATGAAGAAACTGGGTGTCAGAAAGGTCTAGAGACTTTCCTAAGATCATTCAGCCAGTTATTAGTAGAATTTAATCATCTAATTTCATAACCCAGATTTTTTAAAAAAATATTCACAGATCATCTTTTAGTTTTTCATGCTAATGAAATTTAATAGGTTGTATAAAGCAGTGAATTAAAACTTGCTATGGTTCCTGAGAAAAGGTTAGAATGTTACATTATTTAGACCTTTAAAGGTAGAACACAAAACTTTCCGTCACGGAATATCAGCCCTTTGCTAGGTTAAATGTCAATTTTTAGGTCTGAAATTCATTGTGCAATATTTATGATGTTAGGAGAACTCTGAATTAAATTAGAAATGTGAAGTATAGTTGGAAAATATCACTTTTAAATTAGTAGGAATTTATGTTTCATTTTTCACTCTGCCTTTCCCAGTTATTTAAATTTACAGGTAAATTTTGCTGTAAATGGTGCTTTGTAAAACTTGTTATGTATTTATGCTTTATTGTTTATTATAGAATGGTTTGGGTTTTCTTTTAAATATAAAACCTGATTGAGACATGTAAGTGTTCTTTAAGTTCAACTAAATGAGAAACCTCAAAATATACATACATTTTTTAAAAAAATGTACCAACTATATGACTTTTAGAACTTAAAACACCATGCTATTATTTTCAGCCTGTCACTTGTGTACAACTTGAATGTTACTGATTGCTTTCTATTTTCTATTCTTTAGAGGTAGATATATCATAACTAAGTATTGGTTCTGGTAAAATATTTTTGGTTTTAAGTTTCTCATATTTCATGAGAAACACTATAATTTGCATTCCTTTGTCATTATCACTTTCTGTATTTCTACAATGGTGAACATAGAAGTGCTCTCATTGTTCCACAGTAATGTAATTTAGTACCTTAGTAATGTAGATAGTATGTTCCCTAGCTAGGTTGGCTCAGTGGATAGAGTGTTGGCCTGTTGACTGAAGGGTCCTGTCAATTCCAGTCAAGGACACGCACCTCGGTTGCAGGCTTGATCCCCAGCACTGTTTGGGGTACCTGCAGGAGGCAACCAATCGATGATGTTTTTCTCTGTCTCTCCCCTTCCCTTCCATTCTCCCTAAAAATCAGTGGAAAAATATCATTGGGTGAGGATTAACAAAACAAAAAACAAACAAAAAAGAAAATTTTAAAAAATGTTAACCTTATTTTGAAATAATTTAACGCTTAGTATTTGATGCTTTAAAAAAAAAAAAACCCTTTGACTTTATATGTTAATTTTAGAACATTTGAAAAAGAGAAAATTTGACCAGGATCATATCTACTACCCCTTGGCCCCCATATACTGCCACTTGGAAGGGTTTTTTAAAAAGGCCAGGGGGAGTATTTTAAAGCAGAGTAGCTGAGGCATTCATCTTTTACGATTGTAATATTGTGTGTGTGTGTGTGTGTGTGTGTGTGTGTGTGTGTGTGGTAGAATTTGTGTAAAGCTATCTAATGAAGTGCCTAATTGTTTCTTGATAATGCAGAAGAGTATTTAAAGTTATCCTTAAAGTTGTATTAAATTAAGGAGAAATATGAGTTTATTCCAATTCAACTAGCTACAAAGCAGTAAGTTCGTGTTGGTTCTGCTCTTATTTATTTGGCCAATTTTAAGCTCTTTGGGCTTTAATCTCCTTACTCCTAGGAGGGACAATCTTAGGTATGGTTAGCTCAGTGCTTCTCCTTAGCCCTACATTACTTTCTATCTAGTTTAGCATTGACCTGTGAAAAATAGATTCAGTTTGTAGATATGCCATAAAATAGTCTCCTGACAAGTCAGGACGTACACACTTTTGTGTGTACATTTACTTTATAATTAGATGACATTGAATGTGATCACTGGAGGTCACCACTCAGGTTAATTCAGGTACAAAAATCCCCTTTCTTTGCACTCTAGAAAGTAGTTGCTTTAACTTTGTAAGCTCTTGTCTGTGTACAGTCATAGATAAGATCTGTGAGTATTTGGGTTTATTTGATAGGAAGTTCTTAGCAGTTAATACCAAAGGGTTTTTCCATAGTTCTTTTTTATTGTTTTTTGGTTTGTGCAGCAGTTGAGTTCAACTTAGAGGCAGAACTTCCCTTCAACTCTCAGTGGATTTCACTCTTCTTTGCAGTGACAGTGGCTTTAAAAACCTCAAGAGGTACAGCACTTTCATGAATGGTAATGGCATGTAGTGCAAATATGAAGTCTGTTGACACTATAATTTGCATTCCTTTGTCATTATCACATTCTGTATTTCTACAATGGTGAACATAGAATAAAATCTATAAAGTTCATAACATGTTTTTGAAGGCTTTCCATGCTCTGGACTCTTCTTTAATCTCAGACCATTCTCTATGCTTTAGACATGCTGGCCTTTTTTTCCTTCCATGAACATGTCAAGCATGTTTCTGCCTGAGGATGTATACATTGGCTGTTCTCTCTGCCTGAAACTCTTCTAGATCTTTGAGTGGCATTTGGGGGAGGTGGAGAGTTCTTTATAATCCATGACTCATTTCCCAGGTACCTCTTTATTGAGCCCTTTGCTTACCACACAATTTAAATTAGTATCCCTGCTGCCATCAACATTTGTTTTCTTCACTATCTGGTATTATCTTGTATAATTTTTGCCTATTTGATGGTCTTTCTGAATTCTAATAGTGCTATCAGAGCAGGTCCTTTGCATTCCAGGATACATATTTGCTTGAACTTATTTATTAATTATAGCCTAATGGTTGAAATATTATAAACTAAGTCGTTGGAAATTTCTAGGTTTGGTTTACAAGCTATTCACTTGTGATTAATTTTAAATTTTCACCTGAAAAGTTATGAAGAATAGACTATGTTGCTTATGGTTGGACAATACCCTTCCCTGGGGATGTACCTATTAATCCTGCATTCACTGTCATCTACATATGTACACTGAGAATGAAGGTGTTAGTACCATGGTATGCTTGATATGAACCTGAACTATAATAGCGTTGTCATTAGTTTTAACAAGATCCTATTCACATTTGACACACATGTAGATATAGTAGGCAACTATTTTTTCACCAACCCTATTCTCTCTCTCCTTGGACCATCCATGACACTGAAATCCTCATCATTGGATTGTCCTGCTGTCTTACATGTCCCAAGGGCAGATAGCTTTTAGATGCAAGAAGCAGCTGAGTATTTGTCAGTAAATCACATTTGCTAGTTGTTAGGAAGCATGGAGAAAGGTCTTGATGCAAGAAAGAAACCTTAAAGGAATATTTTATCGGGGGACCAAAGACTATGGTAATGGTTGAAAATATTTAGGATTCAGGTCCCCGGGAGCATAGTCCTTGGTGATGGGTCCCAAGGGGAGAGACGAGGGAATGGTGCTACGTGGCCTAAATAAACTCACTAGGAGAAAAAAGGCCAAACAGGGCCTACGTAGGGGTAACTGAAGAGGTAGAAGTTTCTGAAACTGCTTTTTAGTTTGACCTAGGCTCGCCCTTGTTTCTGCCTTTTGGCCCAAGTGCTCTCATTGTTCCACAGAAATGTAATTTAGTACCTTAGTAATGTAGATAGTATGTTCCCTGGCTGGTGAGCTCAAACACCCCGAGAAGCTGTTTTTTTCATTCCTCATTCTTTCAAGAGTGTTTATAAGCCTAATTGAAGTTTTGGCACAGGGTAGCGAGGCATCTTCCAGTGATAAGACAGCAGCCTATTGCTTATTCATCCCTAATAAATATCTAGGGATAGGCTGTTTTGCCAAATAGCACTTAGCTTGCCCATTCGCCCTGCCCTATCCCCAGTGCTTATTCAAGATTCATTTCCAAAATTATAACTAGAGTTGATAAAGAAGCCTAATAAGTTCCAGAAGTTAATCTCATCCATTCATTTTTTAAAAAGCAGAAATTGAAAATTTAGTGGTATTAATAACCTTTTATTTGCATGGATAGTGAAAATCTATAACCTGGTCTACATTGAGTGTCTGTTAAATCCTCACTTTCCCCAAAAGAGGTAAGGTGGGGAGATCTTACTATTGAAATCCATACACTTCGTTTTTTCTCTTCCTCAGTGGTTTCAGGACACTTCACATTCAATTAGCACATGAATGAATGGACTACTGTTTACGACTGAAACCAGTATATGAATAGGAAAATGACATTTAGTTTGCATGAATGCAAAGTGCAGTATTGTCCATTTTATTCCAGTGATTTTGGCATTTTTTTTTATTTTCTAACTTCCCTTCCAACTCCTTCCCACTTGCACCCTCCACCCCACTTTCAGCCAATGGGTGTGTGCCAAGAAATGTTTTTTTGGCCTATAGCGGTTTGCCTCAGTTTCTGCTCTAAGCCCTGTAGGGTACAGAAACGAAAGCTGGAGACATAGGTGTTTTCTCAGAAGTACTCATAATTTGGTTGGGAAGACAGCCCGGCACGATGTGGCCTGCAGAGTTCTGTGACCTGCTGTGATAGTGGTCTTCCTGTGGGGACTTGAAGAAGACCCTTTAAAACGTGCCTGGGGAACGTTAGGAAAGGTGACACTTGGGCTGAGGTTTAAAGGATGACTAAGAGACATTTACTAGGTGTATTGGTTAATAATGGCGGATTTTGTAATCAAAGAAAACACAATAATTTCAAGAGAGACATCAAAAGTGCTTTATTCAAAGTAATGTCAATTGCTAGCTACACATTTCCCCCATCTTTCAGGTAATTTGTGGATACCGTTCCAATAGAACTTTTCTTGTTTTGAGGCAAACCATTCAGAGACCCAATTTTCCACTTCTTCATACGTTTTGAAGTGCTGCTCAGAAAGTGCGTGTGCCATCAATCGGAACAAGTGGTAATCTGAAGGAGCAAGGTCTGGTGAATACGGCGGGTGGGTTAATACTTCCCAAGCAAGATCTTTTAACATGTCTTTAACTGGTTTTAAAGTGTGTGATGGTGCGTTATCATGACGCTAAATTACTTTGCCATGTCTTCTGGCACATTCTGATTGTTTCATGATCAAAGCGTGGTTCAAATTCATTATTTGTTGTCAGTAGTGATCAGTATTAACAGTTTCAGCTGGTTTTAGAAGCTCATAATACACCACACCTTCCTGATCCCACCAAACACAGAGCATTGTCTTCTTTCCAAAGCGATTTGGCCTTGCAGTCGATGTTGATGGTTTACCTGGATCAACCCATGATTTTGTGCATTTTGGATTCTCAAAATAAATCCACTTTTCATCGCCAGTCACAATTCGATGCAAAAAAGACTTTCTTTCGTGCTGTTGAAGCAACATTTACTGATGATTTTTCGGTTTTTCATTTGTCTTTCCTTCAGTTGATGTGACACCCATTTTCCTTCCTTTAAAATCTTTCCTATTTCTTGTAAACAATTGGAAATTGTTTGCTGAGCAACATTTAATCTTTGTGCAAGTTGTTTTTGAGTTTGACACGCATCGTCATCCAATAATGCTTGTAATTGTTGGTCTTCAAGCTTTTTCGGTTGATCTGGACGTTCTTAGTCTTTCACATCGAAATCATCACTTTTAAAGCATTTAAAACAGCGTTCACAAGTATCTTGAGATGGAGCATGTTCACATAAGCTTCCCGAAGTATACGATAACTTTTTCTTCAAAATAAAGTAATGAGTTAAAACTTCCCACAAATGCTCTTTTTTTGGCACGAAATTCGACATTTTTAAGCGTAAAAATATCTATGATTTTAGCACCTTCAGCAAATTTGACATATGACGTTTTGAAGCTTGTTGTCAATACAACAAAATAGCATACATATCAAATCACATATATATATATATATATATATATATATATATATACATATATATATGTGTATATATATAAAATCAACATACGTGTAACTCCATCTATTGAAAAAAAATCCGCATTATTCACTGGTACACCCAGTAGATGAGGAATGGAACACATGAATCAGGCAGGGAAAACTCTGGAAAGGTGACAGTGGGATCTAGGGTTTATAAGTCCTGTTATATGGTCAAAGAGAAGACTTCCTGCATGGGAATGGCAGGAAGAGGTTCGTGGAAGGAAGGGCGGGGACCCTTCATTAAGGATCTTGGGCGACTGGGCTAAGGAAAGGCTTTTTATATTGAAGGTTGTGGAGAGATGATAAAAGCTGGGAAGTGACGTCCTCTGTTGTCTAGAGACCATCTGGCAGCTGTGTGGCAAATTAAATACCGGTGGGTTGGGAAACTGGGTGCTGAGAGGTGTGTAAGGTGATGTTGCCGTAATCCTGGGTGAGGTTATGGGGTACAAGGTAAGGCAGTGGGCAGGTCCTGGGTTGGTTTGTGAAAGACCCAGGAGAGGCTGTAGTCCGGGATGGGGGAGGGTTGGCCGAATTTGGTGTCATTCACTGAGAGGAGACAAATTGAGAGATTGGAGAAGGCAGGGGCCTGAGTGTTTATTAGATGCCTGTGGGAATGGGACAAACACTTGGCTTATAGACAGGGAGCTCAGCAGGTCTGGGCCGGATACACTCTTTGTACACCATCACTTCACCTGATAGCCGAAGCATGAAACTACGTAGGTCACCCGTGGATGGGGGGTGTAGCGTTTTCTCTTATCTTGAAATGTAACAGAAAGGTAAGCTAGCTGAATCTGCCTTTGCCTTTTTTTACTCTGCAAGAGCATTCTTGAACGCCGATTAGATCAAAAGGCCCCTGGGAAGTGTCCAGATAAGGAGCAGGTTTCCCAGCAGCAAGTCTCCCTGAGCATGTCAGCGGGGCATCTGAGGAGCTAACTTTTCTTCTCCACTAAATACAGAATCCCTTAATGTTTAAAGAAGAAGCATAAAAAGAGAGAAGAGCTTGTTTCTCCGTACGTTTCATAATCATATAGGGTGACTAAGGCGCCCCATAGCAAGGCCCTGCCGCTTGGCATCCTATCTGGTCTTGTGCATCATGACGGATGCGCCAGCGTCGGAGCGTCTCGGGCTGCCTGCTGCTGTCAGGAGGAGAGGACTTTCCAAGCGTTATTTTCTGGGCAAGAATCTTAAACATTCTTTTAGGCAGTTCTATGACCTGAAAGTAATTCAAGCCATAGCCTGAGCATAGGACCGAAGAGGTCGGATGTTAATGATTTATTAAATGATTATATTTTCTGTTGGGACATACTTTTCATAGATAAGAAAAAGTGTACTGTTATGTTGTATGCCATGCATTCATTGTACAAAGAACTTCTCTAGTATTGACAGCACTCATTGCACATGATATAAGACCTCACAGAAAGGGCTGAGAAGAGGGTCTTTGCTTCCCTGGGTAAGAAAGATTTTTTGACAGCTGTTCAGTGTGGAAAAGTGGCCCGTAGTTTATGAGCAGACCTGGCTTTGGAAAAGACCAAGGACAAGAGTTATAACATATGGAACTTATTTGAGAAGTAATTCCTAGCTATGACTAATGGCCTGTGCTCAAATTCCTGGGAAAGTTTAAAAGAAAAGCTTTGCAAAATAAATCATATCTCTTGTTTGCTAAATTGTAGGACTTAGATAACTTTGGGGAACTCGTGGACTTCTGTAATTCTATATGGAAGCTCTGAAGTTTTCTCTTTTAATTAATTTTTCCTGGTTTTATTTTTAACAACCCTGTGATTCAGTTTGTTGGTTTATTCCATTAAGGGATTATTTATTTCAAAAAGATTATTTTTCCTTCCCCTAGCCCCCAGAGGTCCTTAAGATATTCACATTAAGCAGTCACTACAGGGGTAGTTTATAGGAAAGATATACTTTGTGTGTGTGTATTAGCTTCTGGTACAGTGTTGGTTTTTTTTTTTACTGTACAACTTCCAATTACAATGTTTCCTGTGTTTATTTATATCAAGATAGTATGTGACATAAACAGCCGAGGAAGTGTTGTACCAGGGAAGTGGATTAGAAGAACAGTACTACTATGGATATGTTTCAGAAAGAATACCCCTTTTTTTTCATTCCCAAACTTTAATTGGGTAGAATTATGTGGGGGAAATGCTCCTATTTTAGTTAATAATTGCAGTAATCCCTTTCTAAACTCTCTGTGTCCATGCTGATTCTTACCTCACCATTACATTTTTTACAACTAAGCATTTCATAAGCCAAGAAAAATCATGATTACTTAACTCAGCTTATCTTTTTTATCACACATAAATATGGCATTAGCACAACAATGAAACTGTTTGGGGACGCAATCAAAAGTGCATATCACTTTTCAAAAAAATATTTTCAGTAGGGGAAATATCTGCATTTCCAGGTTTAGAAATTAGAAAATAAAAAATCTCATCACTAACGCTGTAGCTTTTTACTTATTTGTTTACTTATTATTATACTTTGTTTTCACTTTTTTAATGATAACCATACTCACATTCCTTATGACTTTATTTGGGTGCAAGACTCATTTTTGGGCCAACAGTTCTTTTGAGTCCCAATTTCAATGTCAAACAAAGTTCCTTATGTGTACATGTCAGCAATGATATTTCAGTTCTGGATGGTGGACAAATGGTGGTGATGCAGGTCCGACCCTCTCTGGTTTGGTCCTGGGCAACCTGCACTGATGCACAGCTGCTGACTGCTAGCGTGGCAAGGCGTCGTCAGCGTCTTCCATCTCTGGATTGCTTCTCTTCTGTCTTCATAGCTGGAGTAGTCCTGTCAATTCCTCTCTGTTGCAGGAATCCACATGGTCTTGGAGTTGTTTTCTGAAAATATACAAACATATTCTCAACCAAAAAGAAACTCACTACAGACTAATTCATTTGCCTCTCAGCATAACCATTATGGCTTGTCTCATTTTCGGTTCTTATAAGTGTATTTCTTGTATCACATGATCTCACACATCTAGGGGAAATAATGAACAACATAAACTGATGAACAAAAACAGACCCGGAGACAGGGAAGCATCGATCAGACTGTCAAACCTCAGAGGGAAGGCAGGGGAGGGTGGGGGAAGGGGGAGAGATCAATCAAAGGACTTGTATGCATGCATATAAGCCTAACCAGTGGTCACGGACAACAGCGGGTTGGGGGAATACGTGGGGAGGGCTTTGGGATGGGAATGGGGGGATGAGGACAATTATGTGATATCATAATCAATAAAGAAATTTTTTTAAAAAGACTCATTTTTGGCCCTGCAGTGTATTCTTTATTATCTGAGAATGGTGTAATTGGTATAATAGAGCATTGGGAATATGGACTGGAAGTCAGGCTGCCTGAGTTCACGTTTATGGCCTTGGGCCAATTACTTAGCTTCTTTGGGTCTCCCTTTCCTTATCTGAAAATTAGTACCTTTTTTCATAAAGCTGTTGTAAGAGTTGAAGAACTCTCAACAATCGTTGTGATGTGCCTACTACTCCATAACTTATTTCCCCACTTCTCTGATGGGGGTGGCCTGTTTACCTTTCTCCTCTGTGCTTTTAGGCATGCTAGTCTATAATTTACTCTCCTACCCTAAAACCCCTTGCCTGGTTTCCACCTAAAATCTAACAAAGCCATATTATTTTGTTTTCAAGTTTTCAGCTCAGCACATCAGTGAAATCAACCTTTAAAGAAGGAGTAGTTAAGAAAAAAAAATAAAAGGAGTAGGGAGAATTTGGCTCACTGAAGGCAGGCTGGGAAGAGATGCACACAGTGGCTCCAGAGCCGCTATGAGCCTGCCCAGCCCACTGCTAGACCCCAGCCCGTCTTACTGCCTGAAACAGTTAGGTCCCCCTCTTCTAGTCTATGTGCATCCCCATCCTACACCGTTCCTTCCTCCCTTCTCTCCTCTCCCCTCTCTTCCTCTTTCCTTCCATCCCATCCTCATTATTGTAAAATTTAAGAAATTGCTTATACGTTGGGATATCTTAAATTTTTCTTATGATTTTAACAATCTGCATTACATAAATATTGAGTAATAATGATTCAAATACATTAACGTTCAGCTCCTAAAATGTGTAATGCCTGTAAAATGGCTGTAAAATTTAATGAATTTTCATTTCTTTTATTAACGCACAGAGACTATTAGATGTTTGCTTAAATTCACAAATGAAGAAATTAAAACAGATGAGTGATTTAGTTTCTCTCCAAAGGTAGCCTTAGTACTGAATACCCAGGAGGGTACAGGGATAATAGTAAGAAGAAATAGCATTAAAAGGTCAGGGGAGTAAACATTGAATTGCATAAATTATCAATTTGTTGAAGGTTCTTCCACCGGTCCTCAGACATTGAGTCACTTTGATTCCTCTAAGCTAGGAGATAAGACCTGGAAAAAAAATCTTGAAGCCGTAATTGGCTCAGCTCAGAATATATAGTGTTTCTGAATTTTAAGGTTTGGGAAGTGTAAGGAGAGTTATATTTTCATCTGAATGAGAACATTGATACACACGGGACAGCTGTGCTATGGGAAAATCTTCGGCCATCTCTTAGAGTGCTAACGAACGTGAGAGCGGCATTGGGACCTAATAGCAGTGACACAGAGGTGCACAGGTTCAGATCTGGGGTTTCCTGAGAATGTCAAAAGGCACAGGATTGGATGAAGTAACCTCACCAGTGTCTTTGCAAAATGCAGGAGTGGCTAATTAATCTGCTGAAAGAACTGAGCTTATAACATTTATTTTATCTTTTGGAGCCTATATTCTCAAAGGTCAATTTAACTGCAACATTTTCCTTGTATGACCTTTGAAGTATAATGTAGCCACACATTCTATAGAAGTGCTTTGCTAAATATAAATTTTTTGGTCAAAATCAATAGAAAAGTATTTGTGACAGGAACGTATGTGCAGGATGTTGGGGAGTGAGTAATTCCAGTAGCTTTTAAGATGTCAATTCTAATTTGACCCTTTATATATCTTATTTATAGCTAAAAAGCAGTTTGACCCTTTTTGCTGATTTTTAAAAAGACTTCATTATTGTAAAGTATAAATGAACAAGTAGTAATAAGAATGGCCATAAGTAGACACAGGTTTGTGAGGAGACTACGATAGGTTATCGCTGGTGTTTATGAATGTTTTCCACAATGCTTGAATGCTTTACAGTATGCCTAGTTTAACCTCCCATTAGAGATTGCCGGGTAGGATGAATGAAGCACAAGTAGTTTCAGAACAGCAAACAAGCTAAAGTAAGTAACTTACCTTTCTGGTTCAAATAACAGTATTCAGAGAATTTCATTTGGTGCAACCTAGAGTTGTGACATTATTAGATCACAGTGGATTATATGAAATCTTGCAATTTACTCCTCTCTTTCTCAGATAGATTCTGTGAAAATGGTCAATTCTGTCTTAGATGAATGCTTTTCTACTCGCTTATCTTGTGTGTATAGATGGTTTTATTAAGAAATAGCAAAATTTTTATTCAGGACAGTCGTAAGCGCTGGAAGCAGAGGATTGCCTGCTCTTCTTTGCCCTGGGACCACCTTGTTCCATTGAGGAAACCTTGACATCTGGTATGTGCTGGGGGGATTCCACTCCCTCACACTGCACAACCCCAGCCGCAACTTCGTAGGCATCTTACAAAATGATATTTTCATTAATAGTGGCCTGCTCAGAAGAATGAATTAAATAGGAAGCATGTACCACTTTATGTTAATAAGCTCTTATGACCAATATCCATAAAACATAAATTTTAATCTTTGTAAACAGGCTATGAGATAAATGCATATTATCACGTTCATTATAGGGAAACTGAGACTTGGAGAGTTTGAATAACTCGACCAAGATTGCACAGTTGTCAAGAATTAAGTACAAACTAGTGCACTCTCCTGGAGAATGTACTCCTTACACTCATCTCCTGGAATAAAAGGGGATTCATATAGCACCATTCTTCAAAAACATAAATTTCTTCTCCTACTCTGTTCTTATAAGAGAGGTGTTATTACTGATAAAGGGAAGGAAAAGATGAAAGTAATATTAAATTTAAGTTGGATCTAAACCTATGTGGTCCAATGGGGTGGGGATCATAATGGAACACTAGATTAATAAGTAGAACAAAAACATTCAATAGGGAAGCAGCAAGCGACATTCAAGGTAGAATTTAATGGATGACTGTGGTACCCAGATAACCTTACATAGCACTTAAAATTTTTTTTGGGGGGGATAATTTTTAAATAAAGACTTTTCTGAGGAGTAATTTGTTCATAATAAATGATCTAAATCAGATGTACTTAATCTTTGATCTCCCATTGTTATATGAAGGTCTTGGTCACGTGCCCATCCTCCACAGGGGATGTGAGTTTGGGCCTGTGAGTTCTAGTTCAGAAGAGCTGTGGGTGTACTGACCTAGTGAGGGAGTGTCTCTTGCAAAGCTGTGGAGAGTTAACGTGACCAGTGTCCAGGAATGAGCCGCTACCCAGCCCTAGACCACTTGCCAGAGCTTCATCCTGGGAAGCTGTTTGGTAGGAAGGGACGGGACAGGGGTTGGAACAAGGCAGAGATACTTGCCTATAATTCCCAAATTAGGACTCTGGTCTGATTTTCCCAGTTGCAGAAAACAATGGGGAAATGAGCTGTTCTTACCTCAGAGACTGTTTATAGATAGGTTCATCCACTCATTATTACATACCTTTGTGATCTCTCCACTTTGTGAATTGGCTGCAAAGACATCTCAACAAGAAATTACTTTTGCTGTGTAAATTGCGTGGTCTGTTGTAGCCTCTCAATCAGTTGCTTTAGACAGCACTGTGGAGTAGCATTAAGTCTTCTCTTCAAAACCTTAGATGGAGTCTTTCAGTGCTTTGAAAGTTTGGGGTACAGAGTTGTAAGCTTAACATCCTGGCGCTGTAGAGTCTGTTGCCTGCTATTGGGACGCTGTAGGCATTGATTAGTGGTGAGCTTCGATTGGCACCAGCACTGGAGCCCACGCCTGGAAAGGGGCGAGAAGTAAACGTGGAAGGAGAGGTACGTTCCGATTTCTCCTGGTGCAGCGCCACTTGTTTCGTTGGCCAAACACGTTGTGCTAACCTTCTCAGCAGGGAACAGCAGGCGCTGAAAGTTCCTATAGGACAGCACTGGAAAACCCATGGTCTAGAGAAAATTGTAATTCATGTATACCTAGAGAAATAAAACCCCAAACATGTTTGGACAATCATCTGTCTAACCACATAAAAACATTGCTAGCCATTGCTTTTGAGTAATTTATGAGCATTCCCTCGTGGCTGTTTATTAAAACCACTTGAAATAGCAAAAGAAAAGTGGCAGGAAACTGAGTTGCCTGGCTCCATGTAACGCACCCACAGTTAAAGGGTGTCTATGAGCTATCGGGGTATTGTAAGCCATTATCCAGTATCAGATTTGCTTCTCTGCTATACAAAATAAGTGAAATAGCTGGTAATTATTTTTAAATTCAAAATGGACCACTATCCATAAAAAGAAATTGTTTAAACCCAAGGTTTGGGTAATGGTTAAAAAAAAAACACAAAAGCACAGTTTAATAAGTTAATTGTATCTTAATTACTGAAACAAGACCTTTTCAAGAACTTACAGTATCAATATCTAGGGAGAGTCATACTGAAATTGCTTTTGTATTTTTCCTAAAGGGTCTTTCTTAGTAAGGTCATGCAAAGTAACACATTCCACAAATATTATGGGATCTTGAATCTCTTGAACTCTGTGACATGATTTTCCCCCTAGAGTTACCTTCTGGAAGGAGTTTCATCAAGCCTCTTGCGTAAATCTGGAGAGAAAGAGTTCTGTGAGAGCCAAGATTGCGCATTTCTCTAGATTTTTAAAAAAGAAATCCTTGTGAATGTTAAATCACCAGGGTTGCACCCTGATTCACATTTTTTAATGATGGTTTTCCACCATTTTGTATATCATTTTCTTTTATTTTTCAGTAGCAACAATAAACCTTTATAACATACCAACATTTAAAACACCTCCTTCACGTTACACTTGGATTACTTCGGAATGGAAGAATCCCGCCCACGTGATGGGACAGTGTGTGGGGACGAAAGGCATGCGTTCCCTGGGGACGTACAGACCCGAGGGTCAGAGGCAGCCACATTGGGTTGTACGTCCACTTTGTGCCTGAAAGTGTTGGCATTTCCATTTTGATCTCTTGAATTTAGACTCACATATTGTGAGCAGCAGCCCATTGACTGCATACAAAAGAAGCATCATAGTTCAGATGTAAGAACACGTACGCTATAACGGCTTTGGAAACATTAAGCCCCTGCTTCTCTACTATTGTCGATGGTATTCTGAACAGGCACTGTTGTGTTAAATTAACTTGGATTTCCTTTTCTACCTTTGAGTAACCACATTTTAAATCCTCTTGGGAAGTTCTGAGACTGCTTACAATATTTTGGACACATAGCAGATAGGTATTGCGAATTCTGTGAAGAAGTGAACATTTATTGAAAGTCTATAATATGCCAAGTCTGTGCTTGTTATTTATAAGATATATATTTTTTCTTCAATTTTTATAAAAACCTTAAGAGATATAGGGATGAAGATACTGAGTCTTAGTGGTTTTGGTGCCCAGATTCAAATGGAACTCTGGCTAACTTGAACACTCACATTCCTAATACATTCCAGATGGTTTTTAGATTTCAAACGTCATTTCTCACATAAAATTGACTTTAATCTCCATATTGTGAAGACCTTTGCATAGTACTTGCTATATAGTAAATAGTCAATAAATCATATCTGTTGTTCTCTATCACTCTTAGATGTTCCCTCCCTTCCTCATTTTGCCAATTTATTGCCTCCAGAACTTTATTTTTTAAAAAAATCTTTGAGTTTCAGATTAATAGAATGATAAGAGGAGGAAGAAAGAGAAAAAATATGAGCAAGTCCAAAAACAACAGAAAAAATAAAGAAATACGGAATAGAGATAGGAAATAATACTTGCTCACAGGATGGTTAGGTAATGATCACATTTAATTTGTTATATCTCCTCAGGTTTTATTTTATTCTCAGGTCATATGTAGATAACAGCAACATAAGGGGTTTGTCAAAGATTGAAACTACTGGATATGAATATGGTTGCCAGTGTCTTAGTATACCTCCCCCCTCTCTCTCCTAATCCTTCCCATCCCAATAAAGAACATTTCATTCATATTGATTAGTTGTACTAGTACCATTTTGAGGTGGGATATTCTGCCAAAGTAGTTCTTTGAGTCTTCCCATAGCACAAAACTAATAGTTCCAAAGTGAAATTCATTGTCTTAATTCTACTCCACTAAACATACTCCCTCTTTTTGTGTGTGTGTGTTTTTTTTTTAATCCTCATCCAAGGACATGCTTAGAGAGAGGAAGGGGCAGGGGGAGGGAGGAGGGCAGAAAAAAAAAAGCATTGATGTAAACTTTATGCCACTTTTAATTTTTCTCCCTTTTTTCCCCCCAAAAAAACACCTGTCTCTTCAATTCCCTGCTACTCATCTGTCAACACGGCAGGCACCTGCTTTGGTTCCTCACCACTTCTAGCTTGAGCTCCTCTCCCAGCCTTTAGCTGGCATATTATACCTTTATCTCTTCGTTCTCAGAGTACCCCATATATTACTGGCTTGGCTTCTCAGAACAGGTTTTCTTAACATTAAAAAATATCCTCTAGCCATCTGTATGTGCACTTTGCAGAAGTGTCTGTTTAAGTCCTTTGCCCATTTTTACATTGGATTATGGTCAAGGGACATATAAAAACATACTCAAAGTCACTGATCATCAGATAGATGCAAATTAAAACGACAATGAGGTATCACCTCACACCTGTCAGAATGGCTGCCATCAACAAATCAACAAATGACAAGTGTTGCGAGGATCTGGAGAAAAGGGAACCCTCGTACACTGCTGGTGGGAATGCAGACTGGTGCAGCCACTATGGAAAACAGTATGGAGTTTCCTCAAGAAATTAAAAATGAAAACTGCCATTTGGCCCAGTGATCCACTTCTAGGAATATATCTTAAGAAACCTGAAATACCAATCAGAAGGAATACTGTATTATACACCCCTATGTTCATAGCAGTGCAATTTGTTATAGCTAAGATCTGGAAGCAGCCCAAGTGCCCATCAGCAGATGAGTGGATAAAAAAGCTGTGGTACAGCTACACAATGGAATACTATGCGGCAGTACAAAGGAGGATCTCTTACCCTTTGAGACAGCATGGAAGGACCTGGAGAGCATTATGCTAATCGAAATAAGCCAGTCAGAGAAAGACACATGATCTCACTCATATGTGGAATCTAATGAAAAAAATAAACTCATCAACAAAATAGACCCAGAGACATAGAAGCATAGAACAGATGGACAAATCTCAGAGGAAAGGCAGGTATAGGTGGGTGGGTGAATGGGGAAAGATTAACCAAATAATTTATATGCATATATGCATCCCCCATGGACACAGACAATAGTGCGGTGAAGGCCTGGGGGAGGGGATGGGTGTAGGGTTGAAATCAAGGAGGGGGGGGGGGAAGGAAACATCTGTAATACTTTCAACAATAAAGATACATTTTTTAAAAATCCTCTGTTCCGAAGCCAACAGTCATTTTAATGTTCAGGCTGCTTTCCCTGATTATGGGTGTAATTCACCCTTTCCATACTTATTCCAACTGAGTGAGTTACTAATAATGTATACTCTTTTCTCCAGTTAGAGAATGTTCTTATTCATTAAGAATAATGACATATTGCTTCTTTGGAGCCTGCTATGTGCCAGAACTGTTGGACATGCTTCACATTCATTCTGCTACTCCCAATTGTAAAAAGTTAAATGAGGGTTTTAATATGTTCAGTGCACTCACAAGTAAGATCGACTTTTAATGAGTGCTTAATAAATGCTCTCTTCTCCTACACTCCACCCCACTTCCCACATGCCATGCTGAGTGCTACCCTTTTGCCTTTGTACATGGTGTTCTCTCTTCCTAGAATATTTTTTCCTTTTGGTGTATCCAGTTCATATTCACTATCCAAACACTGCCTCGACTCATTCAGTTCTCCTGGGTCTTTCCTATTGTCAGAATACTAATCTCACCTAATAATAGACAAACATGTAAATTGACCGTACCTCCGCTACGCCACCAGCCAATCAGGAGTGATATGCAAATTAACCCAACAAAGATGGCGGTTAATTTGCATGCTCAGCCGCCTAGTGACGGGGGCGGGTGTAGGCGTTCTGCCCCACCCCCAGTCTCTCAGGGCCTCTGGCAGTGTGGGAAGGTGGGGCCGGAGCGGAAAGAGGTGGCTCCTGGAGCAGAAAGAGGCGGCTCTGGGGCCTGAGCAGAAAGGGGCTGGGTCAGAGTGGGAAGACGGTGCTGGTAGCCAGGGAAAGGAAAGCCCATTCTAGCACGAATCTTCATGCATTGGGCTTCTAGTGTATTTATAAGGAGTTTGACATGGTTTGCCTTGTAACTCCCTTTTGTCTTTCACTTTTTCCAAAAATTTAACAGCGCTTGACAGGCATCAAATACTTGTTGAATGAATACATTCTCCCCTTCTCAAGTAGACATCAGCTTTCTGGAAGGGTTAGCCCAGTCCTTAATTTCTTCTCATCATCTCAGATCTCAGCGATGTGGGGGAGTCCAAGACGTCTGTCGTTTGGAACTTTCATGGGAAAATACTTTTTTAATACCACGCACATAGATACACTTCAACGAAGAGGGGCAAAAAAAGATTCAGAGATAGAAGTCTGATAAGTAGGTAAATTCAGAATGAGATTCATTATCTATGTTTTTTGGGCAATATTGAAAGCTGTAAATTTTGAGCCCTTATTGTATGTAAAACACTGAGCTAAGTGTTTTACATTCATCGTCTTAGAACCAAATTGTTGGATGCATGATGCAGCTAATGCTCAGAAGGGTTCCCTAGCAGCTTGTAAGCAACAGAACCTGGTTTAAACCCAGGTGGTTTTTATTCTAAACATGTGTCTCTCAGCGCTATACTGTATATCATCCTATTCAGCCTCATTGCTGGAGTTTTCAGCCCTTGAGAACTATCTCCCTGTTGAAGTTCACTAAGTTTAAATACATTAGATCATGCTTTTGTTTCCAGCATAAACATTCAGTACATGTTAGCCTTTATTTTTGCCATTTTCCAATTTACACTGAACTGTTCATGACATTGTCTTTTCCCCTTATGCAAGCTTCACTTTAAAGGCAGAATCAGCTATTTATTATGTCTGCGAGCTCTGGATATATATGCGTGTGTGTATATATGTGTTTGGGCATCCATGAAGGCGCCAAGGATTTAGAGAGTGAGAATGAAAAGTGAGCTGCTTTGCTACTGTTTCCAATCAGCTCTCTCATTAGAGGCCTGCAGTGTATCTGCAGGGATGCCTGCCTGAGCTCACAGGGGGAAGCAGGTGATGGATGGTTCCAGACCCTCAGTGTCTCAGAAAGAATCTTGAGTATTGATCTATTTTGTGTGTTTTTACAGCATAGGATTTTAGGCTGTCTTTTTAAGATCTCTCATTTTTCTGCAAATTGGAGAATGACAGAACCGTGGAAGGAATTAACACTCTAGTTTTTACTTTTGTGTATACTATCTCAATGCATTTAGGTTCTGGAATTTAAGAAGTAAGACTTGACTATAGAATAACCAGTTTAGTGAAAATAAGTAAAACCGTTTGGTTGGAAGTTAAAACTTTTTATATAATTTCAGACATACAGAAAAGTTATAAGAATAATATAAGGAACTCCTGTATACCCTTTAACCTATTTTAAAATAGAGTGATGTATTAAAAAATCTTTTTTTAATGTTAGCATTTTCTAATTATACTAGAGGCCCAGTGCATGAGATTCCTGCACTGGGGGGCAAGGAGGGATGCCTCAGTCCGGCCTGCACCCTCTCACAGTCCAGGAGCCCTTGGGGGATGCCCCACTGATGGCTTAGGCCTGCTCCCTTGGGGAGCCGGCTCAAGGCTTCTGGCTGAGCGGTGCTCCCCCTGTGGGAGCACACTGACTACCAGGGGCCAGCTCCTGCATTGAGCATCTGTCCCCTGGTGGTCAGTGCACATCATAGCAACCGGTCATTCTGCCATTCGGTCAATTTGCATATTAGCCTTTTATTATATAGGATAATAGATCATGTTGTTATCACAGTGGTAGAAAAAGATTTTGTTAACTAGGCCTGCTCCCTGCCACCAGGTTTCATCCTATATAATAAAAGCCTAATATGCTAAGTGTCCGGTCGGCCATTCAACCAATCAAAGTGTAATATGCTAATGATATGCTAAGGCCCCTCACCTGCTTGCTATGATGTGCACTGACCACCAGGGGTCAGATAGTTCACCGGTCGACCAGTCACTATGACATGCACTGACCACCGGGAGAAGACACTCTGACTGGTAGGTTAGCTTGCTGCTGGGGTCCAGCCGATTGGGAATGAGCGAGACAGGCTCAACATGCCCTGGAGCCCTCCTGCGGTCCCTCCCCAGCTGGCCAACCTCTTGCGTCCTTCCTGGACCCTGATCATGCACCAGTGGGGTCCCTTGGCCTGGCCTGCGCCCTCTCGCAATCTGAGCTGAGGGTCACACCCCTCCCCCGAGTGCATGAATTTCGTGCACTGGGCCGCTAGTTGAGATATAAATGACATATAACACTGTGTAAACTCAAGATGTACGCGTTGGTTTGATATATTTGATACTGCAAAATGATTGCCACCATGGCCATAGCTAACACCTCCACCCTGTCACATAATTAACATTTCTTTTTGTGGTGAGACATTTAACCTTTTGCACTCAGATGACAAGTGTGACTCCACACGGTTAGCATTAGAATAAAGGAATCGAGAAAAAAGCAAGCGAGTGCAAAGGGTTAAGATCCTATGTTTAATTTTAATGCTTCATAAAGGGTTTTTTTAAATGGAGATTTCCTTCCAGCATAATGTTACTGTCAGAAATGTTTGTCTCCTTGCATTCAGTCCCTGGCCCCCATACTTTGAACCCTCTCACAATATTCTTACAGATCAATATTAAAAGATTTATGTTTTAAAGTTTTAGGGGAATCCCAATTTGGAGTTTGAGGCTAACATACTGTTCATTGAAAATAAATCAGATACTATTTTAGTAGGGCTGGAAATATGAGAACATTCCAGCAAATCCCAAGTGTAAGAATTATACTGAAATAGGAAAGAAAAGTGAGCCTTATTTTATTTTGCAGTTGTAGAACTATAATATTCTAGTGGCAAAATGGAAGAGCTTTTTTATGGTTCAGTTTTAAAATGATGTTTGAACTGACTGCATTAAAACAGTATAATTAAAAGTATTTGTAAATTTACTATCCAATATGCTGTTTCTTAGTTATGTCTTAGAATAAGGAAGTTAAATATTTAACTAAGATTTTACCACGTGTACTTGTTTTCACATTATTTACATTATGTTGGAACCAAATGACATAATTTGTGAGAACAACTTAATTATAAAGTAGAAAAATACTACAACATGCGAGATATTTTTATTTCATGTATAGACATGAACAAGAGAAAAAAAGCTGTTTATTTAAATAAGGTGAATAAATGAGCCATCTTTTATCAATATTTGCATGAAATTATACCTAATTTAATTAATTTGCATTTTTAATTTCAGATTCAAAACGCTAATGATGTATTAATTGCTCCACTTGAGAAATTTCGAAAAGAACAGATAGGCGCAGCAAAAGTAAGTGTTCCATTTTATTATTCTTCAGATATTCTCCTGGTAATTAAAGATGACATAATTTCAGATGTTAACATTTTGATATTAGAATGACCTTTTAAAAATTCTGTACGTCATTTTTAACTTTTGCACTGAGCCTATTACAAAGACCGGCATTTCTTTAAACATAAAAGATCTTCTTCTTCTACTGAATAGAGAAAAAGTCAGCATCAGTGAGTTCCTTCCATTACCACAATTGGAAGGAAGTATTTGAAGAGGGGTGAAGTTATGGTAAAATTATGAGCTTTGCTCCAACATCTATAAAATAAAAATTAGGCAGAGGGTATATTGAAAATTCAGGCAGTTATTATCAAAAAACTTTTATTACTTATTAGAGGCCTGATGCACGAAATTCGTGCAAGGGTAGGCCTTCCTTCCCCCGGCTGCCGGCACTGACTTCCCTCTGGCACCCGGGACCCAGGCTTCCCTTGCAGCCCCGACTTCGTCTGGAAGGATGTCTGGAATGATGTCTGGTCTAATTAGCATATTATGCTTTTATCATTATAGATTGTATTTTTTCACTATTAAAGAAAACGTGTTTGTGGAAAAACCTTCGACATGTTTATCAAGCCTTTGCAATGATGTTTAGTTGATTATGTACCAATTAAAATTTCCCTGAGCCTAATATTTTTTGAAATTTACTTGCACCCTTTTTCTTAGATCTGCATTTTAACTACCTGCACAACATTATGTAAGGACATAAACTTTAGGGTTTCCAAAATGGAACTCATCACTTCACCCATTCTTTCTCAAAATGTTTTGGTTTTCTATGTCGTCAGTGACATAGCCCTTCCCCATGCCAGCAGTACTATCCATTCTAACGCAGAATTATTTTTCCTCCTTTCCACCTTCTCTTCTGTCTGAAATATTGAAATAGCTTACTAGTTGGTCTCCACACGCGCATCCTACTCTGTTATCTACCTTCCTGCCTGTCATTCTTGGATAGTGGATCTCTTTGAGAGACAGTTTACTCCTGATAAGGAACGCGCTCCATACCGCGCCCATCTGCTGCATTCATTATACCTCCCTCCTCGGGCGTAGTTGCCTGCTCACCAGTCTCTGTCCATGGATTTGCCCAACCTTCCTCTCTCCCCAGAACATTTCTTCCCCTTGTTGAGGTCTTGCTAACTCTCCATGGCTGATCACCCAGCACCAGAAAGAAGCCTCCCGTATATAGGCCTCATTCATTCCCCTCCCAGAATTGATTTTCCCCCCTCCTAGAATCCAGTAGTCCTTATGTTTATTTCCTGTAAAAAGCTATCACAGTCTGCCCTGAATTAGATTTTCATACATTTCTTCACTAATTATGAAAAATGATCAGTTCCAGGAGTAAGCCGGAACTATTTTTGTGTTAATTAATGCAGCAAATGTTTATCAATGTCCTGGCTGGCCTCCTTGTGGCAATCCTGGTGTTTGAGATGAAGGGATACAACTGTACACAAGACAGGCATGCTCCCTGCACTTGTGTCCCTTATTATCTTTTGTGGAAAACAGACACCAAACTAATAGCAAAGGCACTGATGCAGAAGTGCAGGGTGCCTCCCGAGAGAGTAATGAATGGGACTGACCTTGTCCTGAGAACCAGGACGTGCTCTCTGGAGGAGGGACTGGTTAAGCAGAGAAATACATAAAGGATGAGAAGGAAATAGCCAGCTATGGGCATACAGGGGTGGGAGGGGGACGACCTTCCATACCTTCCTGAAGAAGGAACAAGGTGGGGATGAATCGAGGCCCCGAAGGAGGAGAGAGGCTGGCATTTTAAAGGAAAAAGATCCAGTGTGTTCGGAAAATAGAGGACCGTGGGAAGAACGGAGGACGTGTGCATTTTTAAATATTACTCTAGTTGCATGTCATGCACCGACTGGAGGAGGCGGGACTGCGTTTGTGAAAACCAGTTTGGGGGCTGTAGGACAGTGGCTTTAGATTCAGAAGGTGATCGTAGCGGTGGAGACCAGGGGCGTATTTCAGAGGTAAAATGGAAAGGGGTAGGAAATGGGTTACATAGTTAGAAGTGAGGGACAGGACGTTTCCGAGGTAACGCCCAGGGGTCTGGGTTGCATACTCCAGTGGTTTTGCAGCTACTTACGGAGACAGGCAACGTTGATGTTTGGATGGCAGGATGGTGATTTTGGCCTTTAGACATAATGAATTCGAGGTTCCTCTGAGACATCCACGTGGAGACGTTGAGTTGTCAGGTGTATAATCGGATCTGAATTACAAATACCATACACCTTTGGGAGTTATTGTTCTCTAGGTGGTAATTAAAGTCATGGGGGGGGGGGGGTAGAATAGATCCCACTGGGAAAGAACAGAGCGAGAAGAGGACCTACGTTCTGTATAATCTGAAAACTCTCAACATTAGTGTTTGGGGAGAGAAAAGTCTACGGTGAAAGGAATGGGCAGAAGAAGGAAGAAAATAACAAGAATGTGGTATTCCTGATCAAGGAAGAGTCTTTTCAGGAATAGAAATAGCTGATCTTCATTGACATTTACATTGTAGTGATTTTCACTGAACTATTACGTCTGTGATCTAACTAAATCCTCAAAGCAACCTGTGTGTTACACCTGTTTTACCATGAGGAAAATGATGAGTGAGACTATGGAGCTAAAATCAAGCCTTTTTACTTCACAGCCTTGATTTACAATATTTCACGTCATTAATTTTTATAAAACTTGATGAAAGAGCTTTGTGAAAAATCCTTTTTATAGTGCAGGATATTTCAAGTTTTCTGGCCCACCTAAAATAGTGTATTTCATTTGTGTATGGATTATTCTTTTTGTTGTTGCTGTTGTTTTTGTTGATCCTCACCCGAGGATATTTTTCCATTGATTTTTAGAGAGAGTGGAAGGGAGAGGGAGAGACAGAGAGAAACATCGATGTGAGAGAGACACATTGATTTGGTTACCTCCTGCATGCACCCCGACCAGGGCCAGGGAACCTGCAACCAAAGTACGTGCCCTAGACCGGAATCGAACCCGGGACCCTTCAGTCCGCAGGCCGATGCTCTATCCACTGAGCAAAACCAGCTAGGGTTGGATTATTCTTATATGAAGGTTTAGATTAGCTATAGTTGTAGTTGAGTAAGCAGTTACACCCATTTTATTTTTCAAACATCTTACTTCTTGGACAGACCAACTGAGAACACACAATAGTATACTATGCCTTTGCCCACTCATTAGAAGGTTAAACCTGTGGTTAAATGAATTCAAATGAAATCTTGAGCATAAAGATTATTATATGTGGTCCTTTGGTGATGGTGATTCTGTGTCTTTTATCTGCTTGATGCTCTTAATGCTCAATTGTTTCTAAGCTGCTAAGTAGTTGTTTTTTAGTAAAGTGAATAAAGAACAGGCATTTTTCTTCTGACATATACGTTTGAGTCATTTTCTTTTCTTTTGGAATTGCAAAAACATTGTGGTAGAAGTAGAAATCCTTGAAGATAAAATTCACTTTTGTATTGCTTTGCTCCCTGTTTTACTTAGGTATTTTCTTACTTGGTAAATAAAGCTAATTCTACAAATGACACTCCGCTGCTTTCCACAGTCTTTAGAATAGAGGTTTCCATAGTGTACTCAGGCCCACGAGCCAGCTGGAAGGCAAGAGTGTCTATTAAGTTAAGTGTAGAATCTTCCACTGCAGTCAGCAACCTCCTTCGCTTGGTCCAAGTGGAAAACGCTGAGTCAAAGTGGCCCTCTCCTCACAACCAGATGATCCTATTTAACCGGAGTGGATCAAGGCCATGGACCACAAACGTTTCCTTTGTAGTGTGTTCTGTGGAGCTTTGAGACACCTGATACTTTGCTATTGAGGCCCTGAGTGAGTTCCAGTTGAGGGGGAGAAGCACCAGGCATCTGTGAGAGGCATTAGAAAAGGTTAATGATGGGGTCGTGGAACTCAAGGACAGAGGCGGTGGGGCCTGCTTTGTGAGTAGCTAAAGATTAGAAGAATTATCTATAAACAGTTGTTAAGAATGTATTTGTTTAAGGGTTCTGAGTCTATTGGTATTCGCAGAATGAAACTGTATTGCAGGCCTGGCCATTGCATGTGTCAGAGTGTGGGATGGAATGTTCCGTTTCTTTAATTTGGCTGAACTGAATTCTAGAAATGAGTGGAAGTGGAAGTGGGTATTCAGAGCTGTTAATGCCAGCTAGAATTTTGACAATATGAATATATCGAGAGCAGCATTATAATAGAGCAGGATGAAGTATTTCTTCCCCCACTTTTTGTATAAATTTCATTGATTATATGGGAATTCTCCTCCTTGCTCCCAGAGAGAATCAATTGTAAGTCATATCTGCATTTTCCACACTTGTTTCATCACAAATGAGCTCTTACCAATCAAAGACAAATCCATTATAGGTGTGTGTGTGTGTGTGTGTGTGTGTGTGTGTGTGTGTGTGTAAACATATATAGAGAGTTTCTCAAAAATGGTCCTAGCCAGTTTGGCTCAGTGGATAGAGCATCGGCCTGTGGACTGAGAGTCCCAGGTTCGATTCTGGCCAAGGGCACATGCCCGGTTGCAGGCTCAATCCCCAGTAGGGGATGTGCAGGAGGCAGCTGATCAAGGATTCTCTCTCATCATTGATGTTTCTCTCCCTCTTCCTTCCTCTCTGAAGTCAATAAAGAAATATATATTTTTAAAAAATATATACACACACTTTTAATAATTATAAAGGCAGTGTTTATTAAAATGCATTTCAGCCCTAGCTGGTTTGGCTCAGTGATTAGAGCGTCGGCCGGCAGACTGAAGGGTCATGGGTTTGATTCCAGTCAAGGGCATATACTGAAGTTGCAGGCTTGATCCTGGATCCTGGGGGAGGCAACCAATTCATGTGTCTCTCTCACATCCATGTTTATATCTCTCTGTCTCTACCCCTCCCTTTCATTTTCTCTAAAAATCAATGGGATAAATATTCTCAAGTGAAGATTAACAACAACAAAAAATGCATTTCATTTTCAAAACCGAGCTATCAGCTAGTAAAGTATGTATACATTTTGAGGGGACACCCTGTACAAACCAGACGACTAGATATTTTAAGAGATGGAACTGACTTTCAGGAGACCAAGTGCTCATGTTCCACGTATAAATAGACTGGGCATGTTGGTGGCCCAGTGAGGGCTAGAACGTAATTCCTCAGACCAGTGTCAACCTAAGAATGTCCAAACCTGTAGAGAATTTTTAAAAAGAGTTTATTTGAGCCAAATCGTTGACATGCCAGGAAGCAAGATCTCAAATGATTCCCATAATGACAGTTTGTAGTTTCTTTTATATATTTGGAATTAAGGCAGGAATGTAAGGCAGATTACATGAAGTTGGGTAAAGGCAAAGCAGAAAAATCTCTATGATAGGATTACAGGATAGTTAACAGGATCATGTGCTTTTTTTGAGGGTGGTTATACTTCTGAGTGGTCTGAAAAAGAGGCATTTCAAAGGCATAGAAACAATGGAACAAAGGACAGGACAAGCTTAAGGTGAAGATAGCCTTTTTATAGGCTTTGGGTGTGACTACCCACCATGATTTGCCTAGTTAAGAATTGATGCTCAGCTTATCCTGTGAGATTACTTTGGGTTACATGTATTACAGCGCCCAGTTTTCATCCACACCAGCAGTCTTTCAACTCCTCCAGGCTGCTCTTTAGAGTACTCCTTTGTTAGATTTTTTTCTTTTTTGTTTTGTTTTTCCTCACCCAAAGATATTTTTCCATTGAGTTTTAGAAAGAGTGAAAGAGAGGGGGAGAGACACAGAGAGAGAAACATGGATGTGAGAGAGACATCGATTGGTTGCCTCCTCCATGTACTCCGACAGGGGCCAGGGATCGAGCCTGCAACCAAGGTACGTGTCCTTGACCAGGAATCGAACCTGAGACCCTTCAGTCTGCAGGCTGGTGCTGTAATCACCAAGTCAAACTGGCCAGAGTCATTTTCTTTACCTTTAGCAAAAAATGACTTAGTGTGAAATTTCTTAATTATAAAATTTTTTCAAATATGTTCACACTTGACCACTTTGAATCAAGTGAAGTTAGTATAGTTCCCTTGATTTAAAAATTCCCACCATACAGTAGGCTCTCACCACTGGTTTCATTAGAGATAAAAGAGGCTTGAGTATTTCTCTGCCCATAAAAGTTAAAAGATACATTTTTATTTCTCTGGGAAATGTTTTTCAAGACTGGTTTTCATCTTTAATTAGATCTTAAAAGAATCATATGAACATTCCTCTATAGGTTTTGTGTGTGTGTGTGTGTGTGTGTGTGTGTGTGTGTGTGTTAATCCTCACCCGAGGATATTTTTCCATTGAATTTTATTTTTTTATTTATATATATTTTTAGAGAGAGTGGAAGAGAGAGGGAAAGACAGAGAGAAGTATTGATGTAAGAAAAACACATCAATCGGTCGCCTCCTGTATGAGCCCAGACAAGGGCCCGAGCTGGGGAGGAGCTGCAACCCAGATACGTGCCCTTTACAGGAATCGAACCTGGAACCCTTCGGTCTGCAGGCTGACACTCTATCCTCTGAGCCAAACTGGCTAAGGCCCTCTACGGTTTTCATACAAAAATAAACAATATAATATTAGTCATTTCAACATAGAACTTGATTCTCTTTACATTGATTTCATATTAAACACTGTGATGGAACCTGATGATTTTTGTCTATTTTTTTTCTGTCTATAGTAGAGTTTGGTTCTGTCTTTCAACATTTATTATTTTAAAACATAATTATTTTAACATTTAATATCTAAAAAAATATCTATGAAGCATTGTCACGATTAGTTTTTGGTATAGCCTTAGATTTATTTTCTTCATGTGGAAAGTGGCTGCACTCTAATTTGTTGTCTGAAACCTACAGATAACTTAGAGAGAACCCAGAAGGATTAAGATGTTTTACTTATTTCAAAAAATAACATTATTGTCACTGAACTGAGTTAGTTATTTAATTTAATGGATAATATTTTGGATTCACGATCAGAACATTCAAAATAACATGGTTTATAGGGTCAGCGTATGGATTGAGGTCACCATAGTTTTCCTCCTGTTGGCAACAAGTCCTAAGAGAATAGTCAGGATTGGTTTTTCATGTGCTGCTGATGGGCACTGAGCTGAGTCTCTGTCTCCTGGACAGCTGCTGTCTAGCAAGGACTGTATTTGGGACTGAATTCTGTGGGCAAACTATAAGCTATTTAATAGTTGTTTTGAAACTGCTTGTAATTCCTTTATTGTACATCCAGTCAATAAACCCTATTATGTTATACAGGGTTGCAGAATTACTGATTTTTGTCATTTGATTTTTTTAAACAATAATAATACTGCCCTTTATAATAGTTAACCAAGTAC
Source organism: Eptesicus fuscus (assembly GCF_027574615.1). Classification (NCBI taxonomy): domain Eukaryota; kingdom Metazoa; phylum Chordata; class Mammalia; order Chiroptera; family Vespertilionidae; genus Eptesicus; species Eptesicus fuscus. The sequence continues at coordinate 17,866,463 of NC_072485.1, read as the reverse complement.
TGCCCTAAACATTTTACATGTAAATTCATTTAATCCTCATAACCAACATATCAGATAAGAAAACTGTTAAATTCACTTTGTAGATAGATCCAGAGACAAAGAAGCATTGAACAGACTGTAAAACCTCAGAGGGAAGGCAGCGGAGGGTGGGTAGGTTGGAAGAAATCAATCAATGAATTTGTATGCATAGGTATGCATAACCCATGGACTCAGACAATGCGGGGGGGTGAAGGCTTGGGGTGGGAGGTGGGAGTGGGCTAGAAGGGGTCAGTGGGGGGAAAAGAGGACATATGTAATACTTTCAATAATAAAGATTTTTTTTTAAAAAGAGAAAGAAACTGAGATGTACAAAAGTGAAGTCAATGGGGTGAGGTCACCTAACTAGTAAGGTGTAGAGTCAGCTTTTAATCAGAAATGAGATAACGTCTATAGAGTTCTTTAGTGGCACCACCACATATTTGATACTCAAGTGATATTTATTCCCTTTTTTAAAAACTTCTCAGACAAAGAAAATTGGCTGGTTGGCTCATTTGAAGAGTAAGATAGTGTCATAATTATTTAACAGCAAGTTCTATAGAATTATATAAACAAGATAAAAACTTAGCCCTTAATACTTGTAGGAAATGAGAACTTGGATAAGACAATTACCTCTTTAAAGCCTTAGTTTCCACATCTGAAAAATGGAGAAAATAATAGAACTATCTTCATAAAATTGCTACAATAGCACGATTTGACATTTTATATAAATTGCTTTGCATAATTCTTCTACATAGTAAGCACTAAGGCATTAATTGCTTTTGTTTTATAATTAATAACAATTATTGCTATTATATACTTTTTGTCCATATTAACCAAAGCACTGCAGTAAAAATAAGGTAATTGTTCATCATGTAGGTTAATTTCTTATTTTGTTTCATGGACAGAGAGAAGCAGCGCTGAGTTGATGGTTAAATAGTGATAATGGTTCACAAGGCTACTATGCAAGAAGGCTTTAGATGGACATCACTCATAATTAATAATACCATACAATTTATGGATCACTATCCTATATAATAAAAGCCTAATATGCAAATTGACTGAACGGCGGAATAACCCACAGAACGACTGGTCGCTATGATGTGCACTGACCACCAGGGAGCAGATGCTCAACGCAGGAGCTGCCCTCAGTCGCAGGCCCCAGGCCAGCCAAGGCAGGTGCCAGCGAGGGGCCCCCCAATTGCCCTGCCGGGCTGCCCCACAGAGGGAGGCGACCGGCAGCAGGGGGCGGGGCTGGTGAGCGGGTGGTGCCAGGCCAGCCAAGGCGGGTGCCAGCAGGGACCCCCCAATCGCCCTGCCAGTCGCCTGCAGATCAGCCCTGATCACCATCCAGGCCTAAGGACCCTACCAGTGCTCAAATTTTGTGCACTGGGCCTCTAGTTACTTACAACAGTCTTACAGAGTAGGAAGTATCATCATGTTCACAGAACTAACCTGAGACCCAGAAAGATCAAGAAGCATTGCCAGCAACCCAGGGGTGCCCTTGTCCTCTAGCTGGGACTCAAATCCAAACCTTCTGACTTGGCTTTTGGCACCGGGCCATACCTACCTCCATGCAACTTGTTTTGGTAGTTTGTAGCATATTTTCACCATTCTTACAACATCGGTATAAGGTGAGTATCAGCCCTACTTGACCTCATGGCCATCCCTGGGAAAACAAATCAGATCACATTCCATGGAGACAGGATGTGGGCAGTGGTCTCTGTACTTGACAGGGGGCACTGTACATGTTTCAGTGTCTCTGTACGTATTTCAAAAATTGCTGAGTATCATGCTTTTATGTACATTTCAAACCTGGTCAAGTCATAGGGAACCGCTATAGAGTTAGAAATCTGGATAGGGACATAACCCAAAAGGCATTCTGCTGAAGAATTTAAGTCAATTTATAAATATTACATCATTATATGTTAAATGCGTATATGTGTTTACATACATATATAGACTATTACAATTTTATTAAGTGGCTACTGTGTGCTCAGATAGAAGGATAAGCTCCTATGCTCTAATTTGATTATTATAACTTATAGAGAACATTATCACTATTTTCCCACCTAATTATTCTTACGTTGATGCCTGAAGACTACTATTTAGGAAACATTTTTAAGCTTCCTTACAAGTTGTATTTTTACAAAAGATCCTTATGCTACTTTTTAGGTCAAATATACAGTTTTTAAAAAGATTAATGCAATTCCCAGCGTCACACATAAGTAGTAATTGATGAAATGTAGTGGAGCCTCACTGTGTCATTGTTGAATCCAATACTGAGAGATCTTGAGAGTGAAACCTTGCTCTACACTCAGATTACTTTTATTCTTCAGTGGTCAGCTTCTCGGATGAGAATCAAGCCTTTTTCCTTGTTAAGAAGCCTTCTCTGTTGCAAATCCGGTTACTTACCGTTAACCTGGTGGGAGGAGATACTCCAGGTAACTAGAGAACATTCTCTAGGTCTCTTTCCTTCAACAGGGACAGCAGCGAGGAGTCCAGAAGCTCCCCCTGGAGCATGTCCACAGAGCAGGTTTCCCACGCGAACTTGGTCTCTTCTCTAGGAAACAAGGTGGTTTCTTCGGTTCCAGAGTCGGTGTTTCTATTTGTAGACACATTCTTTTCTCTACCACATCCACCGGCTGCCCTGCGTAGAAGACTTTTCTACGTGCTAGTTTGTGCTTCTGAATTCACATCGTGATCTGTACTTTGGTACTCAGCATTGCTCTACACTTGCTATTTTTCCTGACACCTTCTTTGTTCAAGATCACTGTCTTTTCAGTGGTCCTTGAAGTGGTTGGGAATCCTTATTAGTGATTTCTGGTTTTCAAATTTAGATGTTTAGAAATATCCTGTAACACTTAGGAGACTTCTTATTGACATCAGTGGAAGATTCTAACAAGAGCACAGTAAAATTGGTAACATTCTATTTCACATTTACACTTTAGAATTCAAAGCAAATTGCAGATACAGACAGGAGTACATTACAAATATCATGCATAGGTGGGTTTGTAATATACATCATTTGATGTTAACTATAGAGCTTTTTAAAAAAAGATTTAAAAGATAAAAAAGATTTAAAAATGATTTTTAGAGACAGAGAAGAGGGAGAGAGAAGCATTGACGTGAGAGTGGAACAGCTGCCTCCTACATGCCCCCTATCAGAGATTGAGCCGGAAACGGGGCATGTTGCCCTGACCAGAATCAAACCAGCAAATTTTTGGTGCACAGGATGATCCCCAACCAACTGAGCTACACTGGCCAGGGCCTAACTGTGGGGCTTTGGTAAAATGACTACCACAGGTGAATTCAGCCATCCTGTGTTTAACTGTATACTGTAATAGTGTCTTGTTTGTTGAGAAAACATGCAAAAATACCAGGGTAGTCTAGGAAAGAAGAAGAAGAGATGAAAGATTTTTCAAATCACTTTTATAGAATACTAATTTTTGCACCTTATTATCTATTCCTTGGGCTTGTTACAAATATATTGCGCCAACATTTGATTTTAATGCTATTTTATTGGGCTCTTCCTATTGCCCTCACCTATATTTTATGTGTATTGAATTTGAATTAAAACATTGTAATACACATTGAAGTAACTAGAAACCCTATAAAGCCTATGAATCAGTGGGTTAAATATTTAGGAAACATATAGATTTAAAAACTAAATTATGAAGAACTTTAGACTACTTTCCCTATAAAATTAACTAAAACTTTTTGTCACATCTGAAATACACAAATTTTCGTGTCTAATACACACACACACACACACACACACACACACACATATGGGGCACCCCAATGTCAAAGTCGCCAGGGTCAGTATTTGTCGGGAAGCTCCCATATTTGCTGAATATCTGTTACATTAACTTACTCTTACTATGACATTGTTTCAGCTTACCAAACTCTTGTTTTCTATAAACAGGTCTTGTTAAATTTAGTAGTCAAAACCGAACATGAAGCCCTAGAGTGTATAATTACTATAACATTAAAAGAAGCACCAATGTCAGACAATAGAATCATTTGCCTTTTCACTGTTGATGTCACATTGTTTATTCAGACCTAAATAAAATCTCAGCAGTTCTTAAGTAGAGCTCTTCGATCCCTAATAGACTTTTTGGATTTGATGGTGAGACTTTTACTGTTTCAGTTACTTCATTCCAAAGTAATGAGATCTTTTAGCATCTAAAATTTATTATCCAATATAGTGAGATGTTCTCCTCTACTACCTCATCCTCCTTCCCCAGCCCTGAGTCATTAGAAATTTGATTAGCATGCCATCATCCATCTTGTCTTAAGTCACTGATACAAAAACATTCAACTAGATGGTGTTGACCTGCTTTGTATCAGACACGGTGCTAAGTCTTGGGGATGCAAAAATAAAATATGTTGCTTGCTTTAATGGATCTCACAGTATAGCAGAAGAAGCCCCAAAGAAACAGATAATTGTGATGTATCTGAAATATACCCTTAGTAGTTTCTGAGTATAGTAGAAGAAACAATCCACTCTGCTTATCCCGGGAGGGTTTTGCAAAGACTTCTGTGAAGTTGTATCATTCAGCAGGTGCAATTTAAAGCAGACATTTTCTAGTCAGTGCAAGGTCAACCAGTATCCCAGGAAAAGGAGTAAAGGTCATAGTGGGTATAAACATTATGTGATGTGGCTTAGACGCTTGATGTACTTGGTGTGACTAGAGCTATTTTTTAAAACATGAACCACATTAAGAAATGTGTTTTACATCATAATTGAGTGACTATATATACAAACATACTTCTATTTCAACACCTGATGTAATTTGGTGTTTTCAATTGTCTTCCACTTTAATCCACATCATTAAAACAAATGCTGGTTATAACTTGTGACATTGATCATATAACCCACCTGTATTTCATAAGCCATTATATGAGTAAATACTGGGTTATAGGTTAGCCCAGTGGTCGGCAAACTCATTAGTCAACAGAGCCAAATATCAATAGTACAACAACTGAAATTTCTTTTGCGAGCCAAAGTTTTTAAACTTAAACTTCTTCTAACGCCACTTCTTCAAAATAGACTTGCCCAGGCCGTGGTATTTTGTGGAAGAGCCACACTCAAGGGGCCAAAGAGCCGCACGTGGCTCGCGGGCCGCAGTTTGCTGACCACTGGGTTAGCCTATGTATGTGAGTGGAAGATGAAGTGAAATTAGTGAAAAATGAGGCAGGAAATATTCAGCTGGGGCAGAATATTGCAGAGTTTCATGCTGCACCAAGAAGTATTTTGTTTTATTTGTATGTTTTTTTGTTAACAGAAATCATGATGATGATCATGATATAATGGAAATTAATCATAGGTAGCTCACATATGTTTATTAATCTGTACAGCAGCCCTGTAAGGGAGGAGTTGCTTTCACTCCCTTCGGACCAGTGAGTAAACTGAGCCATGGAGAGTGTAATATAATTTGCCTAGCATTAGGCAACTAGTAAGTAGCAAATCAGGAATTGAACCCAGGCAGCTTTGCTCTAAGGCACATGTTCCTAACCACAACACTACACTCATGTGCCAGTCAAGTCTTGAATCTGTATTTCAAGAAGGTAGTTTATAAGCATTGTGAAAGCTGGAGTCGGAGAGACCAGCTGCCAGCCAATGATTCATCAATATTTGCATCGGAATGCTCACGATAAACGTTGTTCTACGATTAGGGGGTCCAATCATTTCTAGGCACGTGCTGGCCACACAAGGCTTGCTAACTAGAAATCCCCACCAGCAGGAGTGCAAGGGGAGACAACCTCAGGCTTACAGGTAACAATGGCCTTAGACTCTAAGTTACCACTGATTGCCCTCCAGCAAATTACAAACCTGGTCTTTTCCATGGGGTCCAAAGATGAGCCTCATCATCAGCCCTTCAGTTTCCTTAAGGGCACCATCTTTTCATTCTATTCTTTCATTCAGCAACACCTGCCATTGGAATGCATTGCTATTAAGTAGGTCTGAGCTCTCCACTATACCGGATCTTTTCTTTTTTAAGATTTACTTCTGTCCTTCCCTTCAGGCTGGAGAGGCTTATGTTCCCATCTGTGAATTCAGCTGTTACTGAGTTCCAAAGGAAGGGTGGCACAGGAGAGAGGAAATCCACTCTCCTGTGTGGTATTAATAGTCTAAGCACCAGCACCAGCTCAGAGCATGCAACTCAGTAAAGGACCTAGGTGACTCCATTCTCTTTTGCCTCAGGATGGCTTTCCACACTGCACAGTGGAAGGTATCCTTTGTTTCTTGAGCTGAGAATGTTCATTTCTCCGTTTAAAGACCAGGATCTGCAAACTGCAGGCCCAATCTGGCCAGCTGCCTGCTTTTGTGTGGCCCATGAACTATGAATGGTTTTTACATTATAAATGGTTTTTAAAAATTAAAAGAATAGTGTTTTGTGACATTAAGTTCCAATTTCAGTGTCGATAAAGTTTTATTAGAACACAGTGGAGCTCATCTGTGTATGGCGGCTCTCATGTTACAACAGCAGAGTTGGGTGGTTGTATTGGAGACCAACAAAGCATAAAATACTGTCTGGCCCCTTGCAGAAAACATTTTGCAAACTCCTGGTCTAAGGCCTGAAACAAATTTCATTTTTCATCTTCCTGCATTCTCTTAGGTCTTCTCTGATATTACAGACTTAGTCATGTGTGTTTGATGACTTGCCTTCCTGCATTGGGAAATCACAGAATTTATAGTAAGGTTAAGTTGGCTGTGACCTTGAACAGATTGATAGCTGAAAGTCATAATTGTAACATAAACACCAACATTTTTTACTTCCAATATTTGTATCTTCATGGAAATCTTTTACCTTTGAAGCCAAACATATTCTCAGTTTAGGGCTATTGTTTTGCAAACAAGAAGTTTAGAAGAAGATGATAAATATATATATTTTTTTTACCTCTGAAGTAGACTTGTAAGTATTTAAGAGAAGGCCACGTAAAAACCACTTTACAATTAAATGCTTTTGTTTAGGTCTCAAATTGCACCATGAACTCCAAAATGTGGTGGACAACCCAACAATGTTGATTTAAATAAGAATGTGGTAAATCTCATCATAGATTTCCCTTTCTTTTGTCCGTGTACCATGGTTTCTACACTATAAAAAAAAGCAATCAATTAATAAAGGAAAAATTATTATTTTTTTGAGGGGGAATGTGTAGATGACTCATTTTTTAGCCAACATTATTGAAATTTGTGGATGTTTGCATAGACTAAGTGCTAGATCACCAGAAGTACATTTGAAACGTCTATTGAGAGAAGTAAGGTAAGTCTGCCATTTTTATTCACAAGAGTAAACATCTCTCATTGACCTTATTAATAGGTTTGGCTTAACACAGCTTCTTACCCTTTGGCCATTAGAGTACATTTTGCATCGTTCTCTTCTATATATACTCAGTAATAATATGAAGCCAAACTGAATGCTCTCTGGAGACCATGCAGCCCACGTCTGCATTGAGTGCCTGGTGATTTACTGACTCTGAATTAGAGAGATGACCTCTACAATTACTGTAGAAAACCCAGGGAGAAGTGAAGTGAGCTCACTGTAGAAAGATTTCAAGCATTGAAAAAACTTGCCTTTTTTGGTAAATGTGGTTAACTGGTCCCAGCTGGTAATGCTGGTGAACTCATTGTGAGTGGTACTGTCTCTTTAAGCCAAATTCTGGTATTTTTTATCCATTAAAATTAGTGTTAAATGGCATTTATTTAGATTTTCTTGATGTGTCATGGACTAAATAAAATCTGAAAGGACAGTATTCCATTTTGAAAATTAAAGCTCAAATGCGTTGACACTATAAATGTTCTGTTTGTATTTTCTGGTTTATTATGTTGTTTATCCTATTTAACCTTTGGGGGATTTGGGGTTAATTTATACCTTGAAGAACAAGACTACTTTGGAAAGCACACTCATACTTACTTTTTGGCTTTAATATAGTTTTATTTATGCTTTCATAAGTTTACTCTGTACATTAGAATTTTAGGGCAAAATCTGTTCATTACATTTTCTTTTATTGCTAAGTAGCACTTCATGTTGTTGATGAAAGAATGTTATAAAAAAGTTGTTAGTTTATTTGAGCCAAAGTTTGAGGACATACCAGAGGCAAGATCTCATGGTTTGAGAAAATGTTCCAGAGAGTGGCAGTTTCCCAGTTCATTTTATACATTTAGAATCAAAGAAGAAAACAAGTAAAATACATGAAATTCATTGATAAGGAGGTGAGAGAAAGCAAACTGGGGACATTTGTAGGGTTGGATAAAAAGCAAAATGGAGAGGCACTTAGTTTACATTGGTAGGTAGAGGATAGTTAACATTTACGGTAAATAGAGTTGGTATGTGGCAGTAAGATAACAATGAGGACTTTTGTGGTCTCCCGTTCTGGTGGTCTTGTGCTGGTGGTTATGCCTCCAAGAGTTCTGGGAAAGATTACTCTGACATTTCAAAGGTATGCTCTCCTAGCTGGGTAAGGACAATGAACAGATAGGGCTCACTTAGCCAAGATTGACATTTGCTAAGGAAGCCATAGGCGTGGGGCATGACTACACGCCGTGACCTGCCCAGGTAGGAATTTGTGATCAGACCATCCTTTGTGGTTACTGAGCTTGTCAGGCCTGCCACTTAGCCCCCTGAGCTTTTCAGGTTTGCTTCATAGCCCCTTTTTCGTCCACCGTGTTTAGAAAAGACTGTAGACCCTCATGGCTTCTCCTATTATTCCTGTCTCAGGTTTGGCTTTTCAGGGAGTCACCTGTCTTTGGAGAAAAAGCACAGGCTTTCCAGTCCAACAGGCTTTGGCCTGAGTCCTGGCTGTGCCGTGTGAGAGCTTGATGACTTCAGAATAGTTCCTTAACTTTCATTCCAGTGAAAAGGTGATAATGTGTGCTTTGCGAGAGTAAATATATGTGTGTGAAGGTGCCAGGTGCAAACTTGATAATAAATGTCAATTTTCCATTCATTCTATTCCAACAGTGGACAAATTCCAGCTTTTCCTTGGCCCTGCTTTTGGAATATATTTAGGTAACCTGCTTGATCCTCTCTGTCCCTGTCATCAGTTTTTCTTGTGGTAGCAGGCAAGAAAGGTCCTCCATATTCTTATTATCCACAACGAACTCCTGCAGCATCAACTAGGATCTTATGAGAAATGCAGCCTCTTTGGTCCCACCCCAGACTTACTGAGTCCATTGCTTCATTTTCTCCAGATCCCTGGTTAATTCAGATGCACAATAAAGCTTGAAAAGTGCTGCTCTGTATCACTTACTTGGATCCACAGCTCTGATGAGGACTGTGGATCCTGCATGTTGGGGATCATCCCTGGGTTGTAAAGTACTTGCATGACTCCAGAGGGGTGACGTATGATGACTGCTCTCTTCTTCTGTGCTCAACTGTCAGTCAGTTCCCCCAGATGGGACCTTCTCTGCCTATACCATGGTCCTCTCTGAGTGGGTTGTAATTGGCAACTCCTCAGAAAAGGACATTCTGTTTTGTTTTGGTAAAAATAGTAAGTGCTCCTCAGTGTTGCTGTGGGTTTCTTCCTGGGACAGAGAATAGCAGAATTTAGTATCACGGAGCAACACAGTATAAATGTTGGAATTAATATCTCCTGTCTGTTTGCTCATTAATAGCAAAACTCTGAAGACTGAAAAGACTGGATGCCTGATTTGGGAAAATGCATAAAAAAGATTGTTAATAAAAATACTTATTCAGGCTGGAAGAAGGGGGTCTCTGAGAAGGAAGGGGAGGGCCCCCTGTGGGTCTTCGTGGGGTGCGTGACTAACCCCAGAGCTGAGTGGTTCTCAGAATGCAGTGTGTTCTTAGAAGCTAATATCCAGGAGAGTTTATCATGTCTGGACAATACTAAACGTTTTGATGCGAATAGTTTAATACTGTGACAATAGTTTGTGCGTGGTTTTCATTCATAAAATTCATCTCGTCAGTAATGTTACCTTAGGTATCACTAGACTGAGAACTTGGATGGTAGATATTTCCATCCCTGCACTTCCCCTTTTGTTTTATTCACTTCTAGTATGTGGTCATGCCATTATATGTGGTCTTTTCATTATCCTCATTGTAGAATATAAGGGATGGTTTACTTTCTTGATCATAACATAAAAACCGACCCCTTGGGGTTTGTATTAGTTGGTTTTTCTCTAGTTACTATAAATTGTTCAAGTTACCATTTCAGGAAAACATATAACAATAGTAATTAAAACTTAAAACTTGTTTTCAAAGCAGTGACGTTTTTGTTGTTAATGGTTGTGGTTTAAAATAAGCCACATCAGTCCTTTTACTCTTTACTATCCCCAAATCCAACCCAAGGCCCTGGTGCCGCATTCTTTCTTGGACTCCTTCGTGTTTATTTTCAAGGGATCAACATTTAGGAGCTAGGAATTCATTTTCATAAACAATCTAATAAGCCTAATCAACTCAGAAGATGTTGAAAGGAATAATTTAATGCTAGCTAGCAAATTGTTGCAAAAATGTCAAATGGAAGCCAGAATGGAATCACACTTGATGATGAAGCCACAAAGATGAGAATGTCACCGGTGCAGCGAAACAGAGCTGCCGGACTTTGCAGGTTCCTTCCCCCTGTTCGACCTCTCTCAGTTTTTTCCCACCCATTATGCCCTTACTGTAGTGAAATTTATTGTTCACGTTTCAGAGCATTTCTAAATCCTTCCTAGGCACTCTCCTCTAGAGAAGTAATAAAGAGACAAAGCAATTTCTGAATTGGGGAGAGATTTCGAGTTTTGCTATGGGTACAAAGGAAGCTGAATTCAACTGCAAGGCCCGTCCCAGAAAGAATGCTAAACAACAGTGGCTCTTGAAAACGCCAAAGTAGATAGAGAGTGTGGTGGTCACGTCAGGGAAAAGTAGGGAACTTGGGGATTATGTATGCTTTGGTAAGTGTCATTGCAGATCCCAGTTCTTCCTGTCTGCTCCTCCCTGGCCATGAGCCTGAGATGTGGGTGCAGGCGTGGCTTACCTTGGGAACATTTCCTATCTCATCGAGACTGTGGCACATACCCAGTTGCCCTATGAGATCTGGCAGCACTCAAAGATGGCTTGGTTTGGTCATAAATGAGGGAGAATTTATCAGATATCTGCGCCTTTGCTCTTCTGCAGCCATTTTCCTTTACGCCTGATAAGGCACACGTCCAATCAAGGTGAACAGCTCAAAGATTGGCTTATCGCATTTCATTACCTTGATTGCCACCAGAGAGTTTCGGGAGCTACATGTATTGGTTATGCTGTACTGAGTTGATTTCCTATAGAATCTTACAGGACCTTTAATGACAACAGTTTTCTTGGGTTATTTATTTGTCCTGCTGTCTGAAACTTGTACAAAGCAAGAGTCCAATTCCATTTATCATGGAATCGGTTTGAATGAATTGCATTATTTTCACTGCAATATCAGGAACCTTTGTTCTGTCTTCCACTTTATTTTCCTTTTTTTAATTTAAAAATACTCTTTATTTGCTTTTGAGCCTCTGTCTATTTAAATTTGAAATTGGCTCTGAAATCCAATTTACAAATTTTTTATTTTTTTATTTTTGCGTAACTACATTTCTAAAAACTTGCCCTAGTCGGGTTTGCTCAGTGGATAGAGTTTCGGCCTGCAGATCGAAGGGTCCCAGGTTCTATTCCTGTCAAGGGCAGGTACCTCGGTTGCAGGCTCCTACCTGGCTCGGGCCCTGGTCAGGGCACATGCAGGAGGAAATCAATGGATATGTTTCTCTCACATCCATATTTCCCTCTGTCTTTCCCGCCCTCATCCACTCTCTCTAAAAAATCAATGAAAAAATATCCTTGGGTGAAGATTAAAAACGTATTTAACATGGTTTTGTTGTTGACTTATCCTATATAAATGCTTGGATCAATTTTAAGAGAAAAAAGTCTCATTGTTTAAAAACTGTCATTGCCAGCTTTAAAAATAATTTTGTTGCCCTTGCATAAATGAATCTGAGATTATTAATAAAATATTTTAAAATAGGATGACTAGAATGAAAATTAAATTATAAGTGTCTGTTGACATGGTTCTAATTACAAAATGTAAATACTTTTCAAATTGGACAAAAAGAACTAAGTCAGTGCTTTGGGAAAGTAAGTGCTGTTTCTCTCTGAAAGCATCATGCATTGAGCTTACTCTCGGCGGAATAAGTTTAAATCCAAGAGGATAACTTGGCCTTTATTACCTCTTCAGTGGGTGGCGTCTCCTGCATGTATTCAGATCCATAGAAGTTTGAGCTCTGCATTTTTTCATTCTAAGACTTTGTAGTTGGGTAACTTTGGACAAGTCAGCGTTAAAGGATACAGTTCATAGCCATCTCTTTGTATTTTGAAAGAATCCAATGAAATTCTAATGTAAAATGTGTTGTGAAATCTGAAGTGCTATCCAATTGTTATTTTTTTTCCCTTTAAAAGGAACTTATTTCCAGCTTGTCTGTTTTCAAAACAGGCATTTTTTAAAATGTGTTTTCATCTAAGAAGCATAGCTACCCTAAAGGGAACAGGCTTCCTTGAAAAGTGGTGAGGAAAAAAAATTCCTGCAGGGGCTGACTAATATCTGTGGGGAATATAGAACAACATTTCTTCATAGAGTTGGACCGAATGACCTCTTCGGTTTCTTTAAACTCTAGGGTTCTTTGATTGCTTAATTTCTAGTTATTGAGAAGGATCTTTTGTTTTGCTATTCCTTGGTTTGGAAATTATCAGAGGACTTCTGAAAGTAGCTCTTTATTCCTTTTTTTTTTTTTTAATGATAATCACAAAGAAATCCCTTTTGTATCTGGACTAATTTTACTTAGCACAACGAAATTCATGTTACTGTTTGGAGTTTACATATTATTGCAATAGTTATATGTGAAATGACTGTTCATCAGGGTATATCCTCACCAGATAACCCACCTAAAGGCAAATTAACGAAAGATACCAGTATTTGCAGGAGTGCAATGATGGTTTAACTTCTTTGAGAAGAAATAAAAAATAGTGGGCAGAGCACTAAATTAGACTTAGACTTTATGTTGACTGTCCTTGGTTTTAAATGAAGGTTATCTCTCTCTGTGCTGTGTTAAATTGGATAGTTTAAAAGAAAAGCACTAATTAGAAATAAAGAAACCTGGGGGTCATTACCCTGTAGTCCAAATACCTGTCTGACATGTCAAGCCCTTTACAAACCCTCTGCTTAGCAGTCACCCTGTCTTGTAGTTAGGCCAGTGAGACAGAAACTACCTCTGAGGCCATGCATTTCATCCATTCACAGCTCTGTATTAAAGTTCTTACTTATTGATCATGCCATCCCTATTACTGGGCCAACACTGTGCTGAGTATTGGACATGCGTTGATGATAACACGTATTGTGCTTGTCCTCATTCTTCTGTTCAGTCCAGGCTCAGAGGAAGCTCAGCTCATTTAGAACTGATAGAGTCTAATGCTGTTGCCCATTATGTCCTATCAGATTTGTAGATTCTCTCCTAACCTTTAGTCAAACTCTTTGAAACCTTTCATCTTTATTTTCTACTTTTTGAAATAAGGAGATTAGATTTTTTTCTGGGCCTATCTAGCTGAAAATTCCCTATGGTTCTTACGTGGTGATCTTAACTTTTTCATTGGAAGCACTCGTCTGACCAAGATGTGAGCTAGGATGCAATATAATTGTGTGATGGACAGAGATGCCCCACCCAGCTGACCTTCAGGGAGGACTAGCTGTCCCCGCCATAGGAGGGCTATAGTCAGCAGGCAGCCTGCCGCAAGCCATGAATCAGGCAGCCCACACGCAGTGGTTGACGGACAGGACTGAAAAGGTGCAACCTTTTAGACTCACTATTAGACAGTTCTAAAAGATGATTCTAGCTCCAGGGTTCCCACTGCGTGAGTCTAGGCTTTGCCTCCCTACATCGCAGTTACACATTTCCTCTCTCCAATCCTGATTTTAGAGAAACATAGTTTATAAAAATGCTTTGTTACCGCCTCAAGCCCTATATTTTATTAAAAATTGTATTTTTAAAGGCTATTTTCAGCCCTAGCCCATTTTTCTCAGTGGTTAGAGCATTGGCCCTCAGACTGAAGGGTCACAGGTTCGATTCCAGTCAAGGGCATGTACCTCAGTTGCAGGCTCGATCCTGGATCATGGGGAAGGCAACCAATCAATGTATCTCTCTCACATCAATGTTTCTCTCTTTCTATCTCTTCCCCCTCCCTTCCACTACTCTAAAAATCAATGGAATAAATATCCTCAGGTGAGGATTAACAACAACAAAAAACAACAAAAAAGGCTATTTTTGGAGTAGTAGAATCTTTCTCACAGTGAAAAGGATAAATACAAGTAGAGATGCAAGCATTTCAGATAAGAAGGTACATGTGGCCCTGAGCTTAATGCATCAAGCATCATTTGGAGCTTCTTTGACTGCCGTGAAAAATGGCCTTTCTTTTTTAAATGCTTTTCCATAATTGAACTTGGCCTGTATCCCAAGCCCCAAACTGCTTATGAGTAAGTGATAGTTTTGTTCCCAGTAAAGTGCCTTCAAAATAAGAATTTAGACTTCCATTTTAGAGGAAAGTGTGGTTTTGTAAAGTATTACACAGGGAAGAATGGAATCATTGCCCTAAAACAAAGTGGGGGGGGTGCGAGGAGGTATGGGAGGAGATGTGTGTGTATTTGTGTGTTTGTGTATGCTCTTGTTCCTGTCAGTTCTAAAATTCTTTGGTTTGTTTCTAAGATATACTAAGTTCATGTAGAAGTAAAGAAATTACCATTCATGTCGTGGCATTTAAAATTATTCTGTTGACCAAAAGTAACCAATTTCCTGTTTTCTTCATAAAAAAAAAAAAACACACCTTAAAATAACTTACTCCAGGTAAATTATCTCCCAGAATTATAAAAATAATTGATTCCCGTACTCTTAATAGAGGAAGAGGGATTTAGTGTAGTTCTTGAAGAATGTGTAATGTTGTAGAAGATGCAAGAGCAAGTCTCCCTGATATGTGGACAGGTGCTGGTAAGATAGTGTGACGGGCATGAAGACCTTGGTGGTGGCTTCCAATTGTACCATATTGTTATACTAGAGGCCCAGTGCATGAAATTTGTGCACAGGTAGGGTCCCTAGCAGCTGCCAGCTGCCAGCTGGCCCTGCCCTCTGGTCTAACTCCTAGTTGAATTCCTGGTCGAACTCCCAGTCGAGGGGACAATTTGCATACTAGGCTTTTATTATATAGGATTATGTTAGAGTCTGTTGGGTGTGGTGTTTTCACTTTTTTTTTTTTTTCTAACAAGACTTCCAGCATCACCACAGCAGAAGCCAAGCTCATCCTCTGAGTTCCAAAGCACTTGATCCAAATGTTTCTTATGGCATTTACTATAGTAGTTCCTGCTTTGCCTTGTGGCTATTTATATGCTATATTCTCTCCTCTCATGATAAAATCTTCGCAGCAAAAACCATCTCTCAAATAGCACAATTAGAAGATGTAATAAGTGTTCAGTAAATATTTAATGAATCACTGAGGTCAGCATGGTTACAAATGAGGCAAATGAAGATCAAAGAAGTCATCCCTCATTTAATTGGTACATTTGATAAATAAGTGGTCTGGTCTACACTCTGGTTTTCTGATTTAATCTAGTGCCTTTTTTCTATCAACCTATAGATGGTGAAACATGGGAAACGATTTTTCTCTGGGAGAAGAAAGTCAGACTGGTCCTGACAATTTCAATGTCCTCCTCTGTCGTCTCTCTCTCTGGCAATGTGCCTCGTTCGTTCACACACTCATGCTGCTTTTCCTAGCTCCTTGACTTAATTCTCGGCCTTCCTTTTTCACCTTTCCATATCCTAACCATTCTTGAGAGTCCATTTTCTTGGATCTGGGTCAAGTGGCAGATAGCCAAAGCCTGCTTTTTATGACTTTACCAGGCTAAAAGGATGGCGTTCTCTGTCAGAAATAAAGTCGGGAAAGGAATGGAATGTTAAGGAACAAATACACAGAAATAAGACACAAGATGCAGGGGAACTTCAAAGACTTAGACTTAGAAGACCTCAGGGATGGAGCCAGCACCTATGGCAATCCTGGGGGATCTGGGGCAGATTTCCCTTATGCAGCCACATCTTTTGAAAGTCCATGTTTCTGCCTCCATTGATGTCCCTTCATGGGCTAAAACTTAGCTCTCTTGACACTTAAAAAAATAAAAAAGATTTCTAGAGAGAGAGGGAAGGAGGGAGGAAATAAGAGAGAGAGAAACACATCGATGAGAGAAACATCAATTGGCTGCACATCCCCTACTGGGGATGGTGCCTGAAACCTGGGCATGTGCCCGGACCAGGAACCCAACCAGCGACCGCTTGGTGCATGGGACGATACTCAACCAAGTGAGTCACACTTGACTCTTTGAGTTTAACCTCCCCAAGCTGTTCCAAGAATCAGTCTTTTGAAAGTTGTATTGTATTGATTTTCTTTCACAGTTTAATAGTTTTTGATTTTTTTTTATCTAATAAGTTCCATGAGGATTGAGTATTTATTGTGTGCTAAGAACTGTAGTAAATAATTTACAAGAGATTATTTCATTTATTCCTTTTACCAGCTTTATTAGATAGCCCTATTGTTATTCGCATTATACAGATGTAGAAAACTGAGAAACAAAACAACCTGTTAAGGACCCCATGGAAATAAGTGATCAGATGAATTTGGAATTAGACTATATGATTATCGCTAAAGAGGGTTATATGTAATCTATTATATTATATAGTATAGATATATAACTTACTATATTTAAGCATTACTTTATTTTCTGAAATAAATGAGGCAGACTAATGTGTTGTTGTTTTTTAAAATTGGCTAAAATGCTGCTTGAGCTAACCTGTGCTCTTATGGATGAAGAATGGGATACTGGGTTACCAAGGATACTAGCTACAACTAGTATCTAGATGTAACCTAGAGATGGGTGGCGGCTGTTTTTTGAGCAAGAGCTCCAAGTCTTGGGAGGCTGCCCATGTTTCACAGCCATGTCCTGACATCACCGAGGACTCTCCCAGGGGAATGTGTGGTTGATCATGAGAGGACACTCAGCGTCCCAGGCTGACAAGGTAGATGAGCCGTGGGATGCTGTTCCTTATCCACAATAACTCCTGGGTTTTAAGTTGTTTGCTGGAAGAGTTGCTTTGCTAGTTCTTCTGAGGCATGTGTGACAGATGAGAAGAGAGAGCACTCTCAACCCTCAGAAAGGAAACATGGCTCTATCTTAGTCCCAAGTAATTATTTCATAGGCCTTTTACTCACAGAAGAATCAGGAGCAAAACTCTGTGTGGCCCATAGCAAGTTCCTTATCTCTCCCCCCCTCCCTCCACATGCACATTGCTCCTGTTTATATGCAGTCTCTTATCATTAGGTCTAAAAACATTTATTACCCTTCTACCTGGCAGGTACTTTTCTTAGATCCTGGAGGTCCTAACATGATGAGTAGGCAATAACTCAGAGTCAGCAGAGTCATTTGATAGATGAAGTAGAGATAGTTTATGTATATGTCATGGTAAAGGCTAGGTGAGAGGTATATATGTAGGTACAACGTGCTTTGAGGGCACAAAAGGGTACTTGATCTAATGAGGAAGGCCAGCCTCTGGAAGGGTAATGCCTGAGGTGAGTATGGATGGGTTAATGGGAGTTAGCCAGGAGAGGAGACTTTCTGGCAGAACAAACAGCAGGCAAAGCAGGCAAGAGATCGTAATGGTATGTGGAAAGGACTTCCGGTACAGTGGCATTGCTAGGGCATAAAAGATGAAGTTGGAAGTGTTGGGGATGAGACCAAAAGATATGGAAGGGGCTGCTTTATTGAATGCCTTGTTTGCTTGACTAAGGGATGTGGACTTTCTTTTGTAGCTTTGGAAAACCATTCATGTAGAATGTGATAGTAAGAACTGCATTGCAGATTATTCCAACTAAAGTATGAACAATGAATGAGGAGAAGAATAGGTAGGTGTTAATTAAATAGTTTAGCTGAGAGACATCAAAGCCCTAAATTATTGCAGTGGTTTTTGAAACACAGATGTGGAAGAAAGATTTGAAATATATTTTGGAAGCAAAATCATGGGGAGAACCTCTGGGTGTGAATGTTTAGGGAGAGGGAAGAGTCTGAAAGAATGACAGGTTTCCCTAGTAACTAGGGCCTAGTTCATAGAATAACCCTAAAAATGTTCCTGTTCTTGTTTTCTAGCTAGAAGCCTTTGTCATCCTTCACACCTGTTGTTCCCCCTCATGGCCATATAGTCACCAAGTCATGAGCGATTTCATGAATCGGTACCTTTGTACTTACTCTTGTATTTTCTTAACTCAGGCCGCATCATCTCTTGCATGTACCTCCCCTCAAATGTTTCCAAAGGAATCTCCGTTAAAATAAATCTGATCTTTCTCTGTCCCTCAACCTCCCTCCCAGTAAAAACCAAACAAATTCTGAGTGACCTAAATATAAAGTTATAGGGCCTAGTCCTTAAACTTTTTAAGATGCATAGCAATGTTATTCTTTGACAACATACATTTATTTCCCAAATTGCCTTTTTGAACTTGGAACTAGTCTAATAATTTTTTGGTCTTGTCTTATTTACATTGATCATGAGCTGATCGCTGCTGCCTGAATGATGCATTTTATTGTGTTTTTTGGCTAACTTTGTGTCTTTCCCCCACCAGACTGTGAGGACCTCCAGCATAGGCAGTATGTCTTATTCTTGTCCATGTCTCAATGTTCTGAGTGTTCAGTATTCATCAAATGAATAAATCGGAGTGTTTGGGGGGAAAAGGGAAGCTTTTCTTAGATCACCACCAGAGAAAAGCATTAAAGGAAACAAACATAGTAAAATGCCCCTGAACCAAAAGCCCCAAGTAATTTGGGTAGCCGCTAGACAAGTTGCAACAATCTAAGCACCTGAGAGATAGGCCTTCCACATTATATATTTTGGAACTAGTACTGTTGGGCAAGTTAGCTGTGTCCTAGGAATACTCTGTTGTTCAGAAAACATATATAGTAAGTCCTCTCTTAACATTGTCAATAGATTCTTGAAACTGTGGTGAAAAAACAAACACATATAATGAAACCAACTTTACGGTAGGCCAACTCAGTGGTCCCCAAACCGTGACTCGCGAGCCACATGCGGCTCTTTGGCCCCTTGAGTGTGGCTCTTCCACAAAATACCACAGCCTGGGCGAGTCTATTTTGAAGAAGTGGCATTAGAAGAAGTTTAAGTTTAAAAATTTTGACTCTCAAAAGAAATTTCAATTGTCGTACTGTTGATATTTGGCTCTGTTGACTAATGAGTTTGCCGACCACTGGGCTAATTGGTATAAACAAGAGTTAAGCTCCTACAGCATCTTGTTGGTGTTATAATGAAACAACCTTGAGCAAAACTATGTTATTCAAGGACCTGCTGTACTTTGATGGCTCCTGATCTGTATCAGATTATAACCAATAGCCGTTTGCTTCTTGAATATTCTGTTTGCTAATTAATTAGTTATATTATATTGATACACGTTTAAAAAGTGGTGCTGTAGGCTTATCTTTAATTCACAGTATAAAATCTGCTTTTGTAGGCCTGTGATTAGAAATGTGACAAAAAGAAGCTATTCTCATAAATACAGATGGAACTGATTATACGTGATATCTCTCTAAGACAAAATAGAGAAGAAAATGACTTCATGAAGAAGGCCTTATAGATGCTTCTAGAAAGACTTAAAATGTCAAGTTACTGGTCAGTTATTCTATTTCCCAAACACTGTCAAGTTAGCCATTGACTTCTGTCTACCCTTAAAACAGAAGCACATTTTACTTCTGGTTTTCCATATACATCTTGTGACTGAGCTCTAGGAAGGAAAGATTCCTAGCTTACTTGGTCATCTCATATTACTTAACTGTTATTACCTCATGTCTCCTGGCATAGTCAGGTATACCAAGGAGTTTAAAAATTCTTCCTTAGGACTAACCTAAATATCTCAGATTCAGTCCATTTCCTTCTGCTATTTCTTCAACTGGAGACGGAGAACAGGTGGTCGCCATGTGACACACTTGGATTTTACAAGCAACTAAAGGAACTTGTAAGTTACTTCTTTCACCTCGGATTTCCCTCCTGGTACTTATCATATGCCCATCAGAAGGCCAGGAGCATTTGCATAACAAGATTTCCATGGAGAGTTGAGGGATCATGTTATGAGGAATGACAAAATCCTTATTCAGGCAACATGGCTCTTGGAGGAATATTTAGGCTGTGTGTGCATGCTTGTATGTGTGTGTGCCTGTGTGTGTGTGTCTATGGGATTGAATTAGAGCTTTTGAGTTTTGGGGTTTTAAATTTCACCTTTGTTATTGTAAATTAATTTTATTCAGATGTGCCAATTCATTGGATGAAGTTGTACTTGGTGATATGGAAAAATACTACTTGGACTGTAAAAAAGAAGAAATAGATTGCCCCCATTAGCTTTTGCATTAAAATGAACTTTCTAATTAACTCTAGAGTTTTGCTGATAATATGCAAAATAGACATAAGTTGGGCCCAAACTTTCCTTTTAAGGTTATTTAAGATGACTTCAGTTAATGATCAAAAGGCCATACATAAAAATGAAAGTGAGGATAACTTAGAATCACAAATAATTGGTAAACAGTATAGATGGTTACTCTATTCAGTTTAATTGACTGGAAAAAAATTAATATATTCTTTAGTATGAAATTTAACTACCTTTGAAAAACCAGTGTCTTTGGGGATTAATTAAATCTGTGAAAATGACAGTACCTAAAATTTATTTATATTGATTGGTGTGTTAATAGTTGGAAGGAAGAATAATACAAATTATTAGTAATAATTAATTTTGAATTTTTTGTGACCACAGAACTAAGCTTTTAAAGAATTACTTTTGCTAATTCTAGTTGGTAAATTACATAGTAAAGAATAACCCTATTTTTTCATTGGTGTACATACTTGCTGGAAAATTTTATTTTAGTTTCTCTCCATTATTCATTTTTACGACATGGTTGTTTTAAGTCTCATAATTCGATTAGATTGTCAAAAAATTATTTTTAAGTTTTTTTTTTTTTCGGGAAATGGTGAATCACTCCATGCCTTACAACGTAAGCCCACATTTTACTAACCAAAGTCTATTTTGTTTTCCTCTGGTATTCTTTGATAATATAAGAAAGAATTCAGCATTATTTGTGAGTGACAGTTTTGAATTGTAGAATGGTTGTATTCCAGTGAAAATAAAGGAGACTTTTCTCAGTCAACCACTCTTACATGCTGAACAATTGTCTAAATGTGTCCTGCCAAATACTTTGTTCAGGGTAATTCAGTTTAATAGGGTTAGGTGTGACCAGCCCTCACTAGTTGGCATAATTATAAACATAGTCTAGACTGTCGTGCTCTGCAGGAATGGTAAATTCACAGGATGCAAGATAGAGACTCTAGACTACACAGACCACATTTCACAAGCATTCTCACCGCATTCACATGATACAGCAAAGGGGCTTCTTTTCTTGATTATAAAACAACAGTGACATGTAGCCATTCACACCTCTGGTACAAACCACAGTGAACACTGAAATATCCCCAAACGTGTATTTTTGTGAATGAAAATTAAGATTTGTTCCTAAATGTGTGGTGTAAGCCATATGACTTGAAAGAGGCCCAGTGGCGGCAATACCATTCAGCCTCATGTTTAACTTCCAAGATGACAATTTTCGATGCCAGCAACCGGTGACACTTTCTCTCCTTTCTTTGCGCTCTTCATTGTTCTAACCAATTAATGACATTTTGAGAACAGGATTTTGTCAGCGGAGTCTAAAACCCCAAACTAAATAAGGCCAAGGAGCAGCTGTGATAGTGGCAGCTGAAAATGCAAGAGTAGGTGTTGCTCGTGATCCCCACCTTCCTAACTGTTGGCTTTGCTACCCATAGGCTGTCTTGTCTCTCCAGGGCCACACCAAAGCGGTCATCAGCCCGAGGTGTTTCTCAGGGTGGGTGCTCCTAGGAAAAGCTTTTGTAGAGAAATGGCCTTGTTTGTGCTTGAAGTAATCAGCTACTTCTTTGTACTCTACTTGCTTCCAGAATGTTTAAGCAGAAGTCATTGACTCTACTGGTAACTGTTACATGGCAGATAAAGTGACCATGGCCCGTGAGTGGTTGAGTTTCCCAGGTAATACAACTGGTGATAAAACCCAGAAGGACGAGTATGACTGTTTGACAGTGTTTATAAAATTGGCTAAGTACCATGATTCATTCAGCATTTGTGCATTGAGCCTTTTTTATGTGGGAAGTACCATGTTAGCTGTAGTCTGGTCCAGGACTTCTCAGCCTCTGCAGTATTCCCGTGATTGGGTTGAATCACTCCATCAAAATCAATGTCTCTTTCTGTCTCTCTGATACACCCACACTTCCTTTCTCTCGTATTTTTTTCCTGGTTCCGCAAATTAGAACTTAGAACCTGCAATCGTGATTTTTTTTCTGGAAACTGCAGTGGGAGTTACGGCAGCTCTGGATCACAGGCTCCAGGGCTCCTACCATTACAGCTAGACTCTTGTTTTGTTGTTAATCCTCACCCGAGGATATTTTTCCAGATTTTTAAAGAGTGTGGAAGGGAGGGGAAGAGACAGAGAGAGAGAAACATCATGTGTGAGAGAGAGACACACACATCGATTGGCTGCCTCCCCCACATGCCCAGACCAGGGCCGGGGATTGAGCCTGCAAGCAAGGTACATGCCTTTGACCAGAATTGAACCTGGAATCCTTCAGTCCTCGGGCTATCACTCTATCCACTGAGACAGACCGGCTAGGGCACCGCTTAGACTCTTGATGGAGTAGCATCCTGAACTCTGTCCTCTCCCACAACTTCTGGAGGGGGCTGGATGACAGTCTGAAGTGCCAGAGAGTTTGCATCCCATGGAGTGAATTTTTTGACCAACGGTTGGCAGATCATCTTGCTTCCTCCTTGCTTACCCAATGAAATGTCCCGAGGCGTGCTGGTTTTGTCAAACCTGAATGGAGATGTGCCATAACGCCTGAGCAACTGGCTGTTTTTCCTCCTACTTCTGCGGTCAGTGCAGTAATGAGCACTTGCGTTTTCCTTTTCTCCTGGTCTTTTCTTCCCATTTTCACTCACTCTCGCTCCCTAAGGATTGTAAGCAAACTTCGGCAGGCAAGCGTTGCCGCAGGCTGTTTTCCAGGAATTTTGGATAGAGTATTATATAATATATAATATAATATATAAAATTAATTTTCACTTTGCATTGCTTTCACCCTCAGAGTTAAGGGGGGAAAAAAATACCTCCGCTGTTTCAGTGAGATACAGTAGTTGTCATATGTGGTCTTATACTTCCATGTTTGTTCTGAGAACAGAAAAACAAAATCCTCTCTGTATTTCAAATGGTTACTTTTTAAAGTAGTTACCTTTCCTCCTACACCTGCAGGAAGCAGGAGGGGAATTTTCTTTCATCTTCACTGTGAGAACCGAAAAGACCTCCTGGAGGTAAAACCAACAGAATTGTTAGGGGGCTGTGTATGAGGGGCTCCCTGGAGTTTTTATCACTCAGACTTATCCACACTCAGCCTCCTGCAATTCTCCAATTAAGTTCAGGCTTTCCTAGCCCAGTACAGATTCCTGAGGGGATTTCTGCTCCAGGAAATTATAATTCTCGGCATCTGCCTAGTCGGCTCTCGAATTTTAGGGGCAGTGGTTTGCCCTGTGACCTCACTACTCTGATGGGTCTTTGTTAATCTTTCAGTTTGCTCAGCTTTTCACTCATTAGGAAAGGATAGCCAGAAACCAGAAGTCCCCTCTCTTCTCTTTGTTTCCTTCATGCCCCCAACCCCTGCTTTTGTTTTTAAGGGGGTGGGAGGAGGGAGTTAAAATGAAGTGCTATAGTTTTAATTTCCCACTTCTTCACGTTACATTTTACTGTACAAATAGCATGAGCTTTGAAATGAGGCAATTGATTTTGGCTATCCACTTTGTCCATGATAAGTTCTCTGATCTTATTAAGATTACTTTTCTTTGGTAATACTTTTATCAAAATGAGGATAATTATTCTCCACTTGTAGGATTTCTATATAGATACTAGTGACCCGGTGCACAAAATTCATGCACATTAAAAGAAAATTAATTAGAGGAAATATTTTAATATTGCTATTTGCCCTTTCTCTAGAATAGAAGTGTCTGAGATGAAAGAAAATTAGTAAAATGTATATGAAAATCTTCCTCCTGTCAGAGTCTGGGGCGCGCCATGGGAACCAGAGTCAAGTCCCCGCCCACCCACATGCACCTCGAAATTGCGCGAGAGCCCTAGCCGGTTTGGCTCAGTGGATAGAGCGTCAGCCTGCAGACTAAAGGGTCCCAGGTTCGATTCCGGCCATGGGCACATGCTTGGGTTGTGGGCTCAATCCCCCCCAGTGGGGGTCATGCAGCCAATCGGTGTTTCTCTCTCATCATTGATGTTTCTATCTCTTTAGCTCTCTCCCTTCCTCTCTGAAATCAATAAAAATATAAAATAAAAAAAAAAAGAAATTGCGCGAGAACCAGACCCGGCCAGCCCCACCCCCGTCAAGCCCCGCCAGGGCCAGGTCCCCCTGCCCGGCGCTGGGGCGGGGGTTGCAGCCTGAGGTCCCCTGTCAAGCCCCGCCAGGCAGGGGGCACGGCCTCAGGTCCCATGCCCCGGCCCAGTGCCACGCAGTCTCAGGTCCCTGCTGATTGCTTGTTAAGGCTCGTTACAGGAACCTGGCCTCTGCTGTAGGCGCAGCCATCTTGTGTTACGGAATCCCTGCCTCCGCTGTGAGCATAGCCATCTTTGTTATGATGTGATGGTCAATTTGCATATTCCCTCTTTATTAGATAGGACCTGGTATGCAAAATACTTTATAGCCACTTAAGAAAGGTTGGTTCCTTCTTTCAGTTTTACCCTCAGTCTTAGTTAGCCCAGGCAGCAGTACTAGTCACAAAATGATCATTTAATAATGGCTAAAATTAATGATAGATCGCATAAAATACTAATTTGTGGGTAAGCTGACAGTATACCCTTAGAAGACTTCCTCTTTTCTGTAATCTAATTTCTGTTCTCTTCTTGGTATCCTTCCAACTTTTGTATTTCTCCTTCTCTTTATACATAGTTCATCTCTTTAAGTAATTTCTATTTTCCTCTCCCACTTTTGGACTGAATTTAATTTTCATTGAAGACATATACTGGTATAGTTTCTTAAAATTATAAAACAAATCATCTCTCTACTCCCACTTTCTCCTCCAAAGTTCTGCTCACCAAAGGCAACCACTTGTAATTCTTGAAGCTGTTTCAAATTTGCCTCCATTTTGCTAAATAATATACTCTCGTTTTTCTTTCTTCAGTTTTAATTAAGTTAACATACATACTATAGAACATGAATATTTAGCACCCTTTTCACACCACAACCAACACTACTTTGTATATATTTCCCCTCCTGCCATCCTCCAAATATATTAAGTCACATTTTTAAAAAATCAGTGGCCAATGTTCACATAATTATTGTTCGTAGATGAGCCATGCTAGGTTATATTGATTACATTTTCTTTCTTGCATGTTTGTATTTCCTGAGTTAATATCTGTTTTACTTTTAAAACACATTAGATATCTTCTTCATTTTACTTTTATTTTTTTTAGAGGGCTTCCTCTTGGAATGCTCATCTAAACCGGTTGCTTGAAAGTTCATAGGCTTGGCCGGCCGGCGTGGTTCGATGGTTGATTGTCGACCTATGAGCCAGGTCACCGTGGTCGGCAAACTGTGGCTCGTGAGCCACATGTGGCTCTTTGGCCCCTTGAGTGTGGCTCTTCCACAAAATACCACGGCCTGGGCTAGTCTATTTTGAAGAAGTGGCGTTAGAAGAAGTTTAAGTTTAAAAAATTTGGCTCTCAAAAGAAATTTCAATCGTTGTACTGTTGATATTTGGCTCTGTTGACTAATGAGTTTGCCGACCACTGTTTTAGGTAATTCCTTCGCTACCTTTAATTCTATTAGTCAGATGTTGGGTTTTTTGATTAATCTCCTAATTGTCTTATCTTTAAAAAATATTTTCTCCTTTAGTTTACAGCCCTCTCTTGTGTTTTATTAATTTTCTCATACCTCATTCACATGTTTCTCACATAGCAACCATTCTTATGGAGTTTCATGTGTAAATTTTTGTTTTATGTTCTTACAAAATTGGTATCATTTTGTATGCATGGCTTTTTAACTTACATAAATAATTTCATTTTTTCTTTTCCCCTCACAATTGTGTTTTAAGATCCATCCACTTGTAATGTTTTCTTCTAAATTCTGTATAGCACTCCATAGGATACATCTAATTCATTTAATATCCACTAATGAATACCCTATCTCTTGTTCCCACAGATGCATAGCCTCATTCCTGTTTCTTTACGGACTTTTTTGTAAGGATCTTTTTGGAATGTACACACAGAAGCTGGTTCTTAGGGCACACATTTTGCTCCTTAGTAGTGTAACATTTCTTTTTAGAAAGGTTGTACCTCCCTACAGTCCCACCCATAGTACCTAGGGGTTCCTGCATCTCCACTCTATATGTAGTGTTATTCAACTTTCTAACTCTTGCCAATATCTGATAAATATGATGTGATAACTTAATATTTTAGTTTGCTTTTCTCTTACTACTTATGAGTTTGAAAAACTCTTCATATGCTTGCCACCCTTTTGGCTTTCCTCTTCTGTGTATTGTTTCTTCATATCCTTCACACATCTATTTCTCTTTGTTTTTCTGTGTGCAGTCTGTAGGAGATCCTTGTGAAATCCTTACCAAATATGAAACCTTTGTTTTTTATGAATATGATCACCTGGTGTGGCAGCGGTGAGGGCATTGGGAATGGGAGGGATGTGTGAATTATGCTGGGGCAACTCACCTGGAAGGAGCCCTTTTGGAATGTCTATATCTGAGCAGATTGAGGAGGAGGGTCTGGGTGGGGAATGGGTTGGGGAGACGGGGGATGGTTGGGTGGAGTCACCCACAGGGCGATATTGCTGTGTAAGTTGTACTAAGATTATCAACAACTTGGGTTTCTGGATACCAGGAATCAGTTGGGCCTCAGGAAACTCCTACACAATATGTGGTTGGAATATCCTTGCATCTGGCCCTTCCGAGGCTCAGAGGTTGTGATGTCACCCTGGGCTGCTGTTCTAGGCAGTGGGTAAATCTCACCACCAGGAGCGGAAGCAGGCTAGCCAGGATGGATATAGTCAGGGCTATATCATATCCTCTCAATGTCCACCGCAGTGCCAATTACGAGAATTCCACTTTAAAAAAAAAAAAAATAGAAATGTAGCTATTGGTGTTTAGTACTCTTCATATTACTTTTTCTACTACTGTGCAGTCTCGTGAAGGAGTTTTCAAAATATACTAGTACACATAGTACTTACTTAGCTAATGGTTATTACACTAACATGATAACATATTTGTATAGGAAATTTTTCAGTATCCTGTGTGGCTATCATAACATTAGGATAGTCTTAAAAAGTCTGAAGCATAAATCCTAAATACGTGCTCCATTATTTAAAACAAAAAGAAAAAATAATTTTTACTTTCTTCATTTTAAAAATTTATATCATGGTAACATTAAAATAAAGGTTGCTAAGGCAATTGTTTAAACAAAACGGTGCAGTAGTCTTTTATAGAAAAAAAAAGTGCAATTAGATAACACTTAAAATTTCTATTTGTGATTTTCTGAATGTTGTGGTCGAATCTATTCTTTATCTTTGGTACCCTCTTGTGGTTAGTGAAGGCATTGGTTTGGTCTTTTTTTCTTTTTAACAATTGTGTATAATTTAATATTTTTATCTGTAATATGCTTGTAGGTATAACTATTTGACAATTTTCATTATATATAATAACTTTAAGAGTAAAATTGGCACTTGGAGTTTGTGCTGTAATGATTTCCTCTCCTTCCTCACTTTAGTGTGTGTGACGTCACCACAGTTGCTAAGCTTAAAAGCTCATTAATAGTATGATCACTATGCTCAGAATAAATCAGCGTAGTCTGGAAAACAGAATGAAGACCTAGAACTTATCTTATACTTTCTCCAATTCTAATTAGGCTCGGGGACTAATTGGTCCTTTATGATGATGTATACTTAAGTACTTTATCATATACATACTTACCACACATACATGCCTATATATGTCTTCATTTTTAATGATTACCTAGTTCAAATGCAGTCACCATTGATTTACAGAAAATGTACCATTATAATACAGCATTTTATGAATCATTCCAAGACAATAAGAAAATGTGATAGTCTTTGGATGGTGTGTTTCACTTAGTTGGAGCTTCATCCATACACCAAAAGGTTGCTGGTTTTGATTTTTGGTTAGGGCACATACCCAGGTTGTGGATTTGGTCC
This sequence comes from Eptesicus fuscus, assembly GCF_027574615.1. NCBI lineage: Eukaryota > Metazoa > Chordata > Mammalia > Chiroptera > Vespertilionidae > Eptesicus > Eptesicus fuscus. The sequence goes on along the minus strand of NC_072485.1, from coordinate 17,838,067 downwards.
CTAGTGGGGGCATGTGTGGGAGGCAACCAATTGATGTTTCTCTCTTTATCACTCTCCCTCCCCCTCCCTTTCCTTTCCTCCCTTCTCTCTAAGATCAATAAAATAAAAATACGAAGTCAGTGATCATGCACAGCATTTAGTAAAGACTCATGGGTTATTGTTCCCTTCTCTCTGTAGCACTAGTTTCAGAGAAAATTCTTAGCTTGATATTCACAACAAGTAAACAGAGACAAGAGGTAGCTGTATGGTGTTAAGTGGTTAAGTCCAAATAGACTTGGCTTACAGGAGCAATAAATCATGACTTTTGAGTGGAGATGTGAGTTGCAAGAAGCGTGCTTTGTTTTCAGAAACATGCTTCCTTAGATTATAGTTGTCCTTCATGTGGCCTGCTCTGCAAACACAACTCTTTAATTTTATGCTCCAGCTGAGTGAGTTTTTGTTGCCTATATCATTGGAACCTTTGAGTAGATCTTTTTTGCTGGCCCGATGGTGTGAAGGGCCAGGGTTTGAATAAGAATCCAGGAAGTGCTTCTGGGAATAACTTCTATATTGCCAGGAATTCTGATGTGTTAAGCCCTGAATTAACATTTCCAAAAATGCCATCAAACACTGACTGAAAACAAAGATGCAAGTGTAGCCACCACAGCTGTGTTCTCTTCTCCTTCAATCAGTTTCTTCTTTTATGTAGTGAGAAATTTTAAGCCCGCATTGTAAGATGAAAGTGAATCAGTTTTATGTACTATACCATGATGCAGCTGGTTGCCCCCAAATGAGAATGTGCCATTGGGTTTGAGTTAATGCCATTTCTGCAGAATATTCTCTTGTAACATGGCTATTGACTTTTTGAGCAAATGGAATATCAATGAGGGACTATTGTGGCCAGTGCTATAAGAGGAAGAATTTCATCTTTTCATTAAATATTTCTTGAGCTCTCCCTGAGATATTCAATTTTAAGGAGGATAGGGTATATGTAAAGGTCTGTGCTGCAACGTAGTACATGAACACCATAAGAAACCCATATATAAAGCTGTATGAGCATTCAGAAGGGAGAGAGAGAGTTGGTGGAGGGGACTTGTCAATTATGTCTATTTGAGCTAGATACCAAACGTAGATATAACTCAAATAGGTTGAAATTGGAAGAAATGAGCATTTATGTCAAAGGGGAGATGGCCTGGGGAGAAAAAAGAAAAGGATAGGAGCTCAAAAGGGGCTAGTGAGAGAGACCTTGGAGAAGTAGATTGGGCAGGTGAGTTGTGAGCATGAAACGCCAGTTTAAGAGTAACATCACTGAGCAGAAGATGCGATGCTCACCCAGGTGTCTGTCCCCTCAGTGGAGCGGACACGCTTCTCCCATCTGAGCCTTGGGCTTCCTCAACAGACCTCTGTTGGATTTATTTTCAATTGTGTTTCTCTTAGTAGGACCACATTTTCTCTTTAGGTGATAAGAATCCTTGGAGGATTTATACCCGCCCCCCTCATTTACAGGTATAGTGCTGTAAAGTACAGACCTATCAGTACTTCTTAAATGGTCTAAAAGGGATTTGAACTTCTATAGCAGAAGCCTACTTGCTCTTTCCATTCAATGCAAGCTTTTCCCTCCATTCTTCCCTTTTTCCCCTCCTTGCCCCATCCATCCATCATCCATCCATCAATTCATCCATCTATCCATCCATCCATTGTTTGTTTGTTTTTTAAAAATCTTTATTGTTGAAAGTATTACATATGTCATCCCCCCCCCTTTTTTTTTTTTTTTGCTGGAAGAGGTTAATGGGGGTTGTTAGGGGACATCCATTATTTTTAATTTACCTTTTCCAAATTCTTATGCAAATAATGAAGCAAAACATTATGCATAATAATTATGGAGATTGATTTTTAAAATTTTATTTTTCGCCCAGCTGGCGTGGCTCAATGGTTGAGTGTCGACCTAGGAACCAGGAGGTCACAGTTATATTCCCGGTCAGGGCACATTCCTCTCTGAAATCAATAAAAAAAATATGTTCTTAAAAAATTTATTTTTTAATTACAGTTGACACACAAGCTCCTATTAGTTTAAGGTGTACAATATAGTAAAGGCTGTGAAAAATAACAGTGCGTGAATCTCTGGATGGGAGAAATAGGAACCTGCATTTTGAATAGGCTTAAAGATACCTGACTCTGATTAAAGTGGTTCAGAGATTGTCTTTCCAGAAACACTGAAATAAAAGCAAAGAGTAGTACTACTCTGGCCCATGAAATTTGAGTGGGGTTACCAAGTATTTATTTCAGAGGGTCTCATGAATGGAGAAAACATGCGTATTTATGGTTGGAGAAGATTATATGCCCAGGCATGTCCTGTTCCTTTTAGGATTTTATTGCATTTGCATTTTGATAGAAGCATGTGATAAAATGAAAGGTACTAGTGAAGTTGTCCTGCTTCTCCTCAAAAGGCCCTCCTGGTTACAGCTACCTCTTCAAAACAAAAACATAATTTTTAGGCATAAGGGAAGGTTAGTTATTAGTTATGTTGAGTAGTGATACATATGTTGCTAATCCCTTTGATTTGACTTTAAGCTGTCTGATTTAATGATTTTATGCTTTTAAAAGTCTGTTTTCTTCCTTGTTAAGAATGAGTTGTTTGAAATATCAAGTATCTTTTTGTGGCTGGGAAATAATGATTTCTGGAAAAGGCTCTGTGCCCGTGGTTCTCTGAACTGGCTATATATTATCTCAACCGAATCACTAGAAAGCCTAAAGGAGACATTTTCTTTATTTGAGAATCAATTATAAAGTGCTCAAAGGGATTCTACTACAGCCAGTCTGACCCCTCCGTAAGAGATAATTCCATGACCATCTCTGAGAGAATACATATGCCAGTGACTGTTGTTTCATGTCCTTCTTTCTACTCTGCTTCATATAGTTTTGCCTGTATTTGGAGTTTACCAATGCTTATTTTATTTGATGTTTGATGAGAGTGGTGAAAATTGAGGTTTTCTTGAGGCTCTAATTTGAATGTTTATGGGTGTGTGATTTTTTTGTTATTGTTATCCCCAGGATGGGAAGAAGAAGTTTGACAAGGAGAGTGAAAAATACTATTCTATTCTTGACAAACATTTAAATTTGTCTGCGAAGAAAAAGGAGTCTCATTTGCAAGAGGTAAGCTTTTCCCATAGAAAAAGGGGCATTAGCATTAAGTCCTGTGAAGTCCAAATGTCCAAAGGTAGCAGTACCTCAGAATCTGCTAGTCTTTAGTTTAAAAAAGTAGATAGTTCACTGAGCATTTACTATGGACAGGCCCTGTGCTGAACATTTTTCATGCCTTATGACATTAAATGTTAACAGTTCCAAATGAAAAGATAGTGTTTTCTTCAACAGTAAGAAAGAACGAAACAAAACTTTTTCATTTTCTTCTGTTGGGCGTATTTTAATGGCAGAACCTACCAAACACTTATTATAGCTTTTAGGTTAAGTTGAAAATATCTGTTTTTAAGGCGTTGCCTCAACATTGGGGTGGGGGGAGAAATTCAGTTATTTTACATCGATTGTCTTAAACAGGCAACAGAAATATTTTACTAACCTGTATGCATATAAGCAGTCCAATTATTCCTTCTTTCTGAAATATCTGTCCTTTTCATTGGTAGTGTTTTAACTATAATTAGTAAAATCTTGTAGTCCTTTTACCAAGGCATAATGCAGTTTTAGTTCTGCTGATGGGAGATGGGTGTTTTTGTTTTGTTTTGTTTTGTTTAATGGACTTTCTTGTCATTTTCATCCTAAGAACAACAACAAAAAAATCTTGACACTCCACCACGCTTTTCCCTGGATCTACCATGGTTGTCTTAGAGCTGCAAGAAGGGAGTCAGGTGGTCACACCCTGGGCTCCACACCTTCACAGGGAATCATAGGAGACTGCCACTCGGAGTCTCCCAGTCTCTTCTCCCTCCTCTCTCTGTACTTGGAGGTGTCATTCCCAGAACCGCTTCTGAATGCCTCATCCTGATCCAGCGCAGCCAACGAGCGCTTTTCCAATTCACCCTGGTCCTCTGCTCTCTGTATTCTTTCTGCTATTTCTCTTACCTCCACATTCAGCCACGGGAGGGTTATTTTGCTTCTGATTCCTTTTTTCTACACTTTTCATTGAGGGAATTGAATTTCTTCATTTAAATATATTTCATATTGGGAAGTCCTGTTATTTAAACATGAGTTCATTATAACCTATATTGTGTTACTAGCACCTGCTATTAAAAAAGGATAATTGAACATATAATTGTGTGCCCATGGAAAGGTTTTGGAGCTAAATGAAATGAGGAAAAAAAACTGTCATTAAGAAAAATGAATATTTTAAATTTTCAACGGCATATTTAATTTTATGAGGTATTATATTTACAATTTAATATTCCATTGACATGTCCCATACTACTACTACTTCTTCTTCTCCATTCCACCCCCTCCCTCCCCCACCTCCGCCCTCCACCCCCCACCCCCCTGCTTTCTTGACTCTTCTGTTTACTCCATGCTTTGGTTATGTTAACCTTTGGTCTTGCCCAAATTATTCAAGTCTGGGCATACCTCAGGACCTTTGCACTTATTGTTTGTTCTACCTGGAAAGCTCTTATTAAACCTACATCATTTCATCATCCATCCCTTCCTCCCTCTTTTCTTCCTTCCTTCCTTCCTTCCTTCCTTCCTTCCTTCCTTCCTTCCTTCCTTCCTTCCTTTTTTCTTAAATTTTATCCCTGCCCATTCCCCTGCCCCCCTGATTCTGGCAACCACCAATCTGTTCTCTTTACCTGTGAACTTTTATTTACTTATTTTTTTGGGTTCCACATATAAGAGATATCATATGGTATTTTTTTGTGTCTGATTTTTCATTTAACATTATGCCCTCAAGGTCCATCCAGGTTGTCAAAATAGTAAGATTTTATTTACTTATTTTGGCTGTTGTAAATAACTCTTCAATGAACATGGGGTACATACATTTTTTTGAGTTAGTGTTTTGGTTTTCTTCAGATAAATGCCAGAAGTGAAATTGCTGAATCATAATGTAGTTTTGTTTTTTATTTTTTTTAGTAACCTCCATAATTTTTTTTATAGTGACTGCACCAATTTAGATTTTTACCAACATTAGTTTTATTATAGCAATTCTAACCAGTGTGAGGTAATATCTCATTGTGATTTTAATTTTCATTTCCCCGATGATTAATGATGTTGAGCATCTTTTCATGTCTCTGTCGGTCAATATGTATGTCTTTTTTGGTAAAAATGTTTATTCAGATCATCTGTTTTGTAATAGGATTGTTTGTGTTTTGCTCTTGAGTTGTATGAATTCTCTATATGTTTTGGATATTAGCCCCTTATCACATATATGATTTGCAAATATTTTCTTCTATTTAGTACATTGCCTTTTCCTTTGCTGTGTAGAAGCTTTTTAAAAAATATTTTTATTGAATTTTAGAGACAGAGGAAGGGAGAGGGAGAAAAAAACATCGATGTGAGAGTGGAACATTTGTCGGCTGCCTCCTGCATGCTTCCTACCTGGGATCGGCCTGCAACACAGGGCATATATCCTGACCAGAATTGAACCAGCCACCTTTCGGTGCAGCTGAGCCACACTGTCCAGGGCTGTGCAAAAGCTTTTTAGTTTGATGTAGTCCCACTTATTTGTTTTTACTTTTGTTGCCTTTGCTTTTGGTTTGAGATTTAAAAAATCATCACCAAAATCTATGTCAAGGAGCTTATCACCTATGCTTTTCTTCTAAGCAATTATGGTTGTAGGTCTTATGTTCAAGTCTTTGGTCCATTTGAGCTAATTTTTGGAATGGTGTAAGATAGTGATCGAATTTCGTTCTTTTGCATCTGGCTGTCCACTTTTCCAAGCACCATTTGTTGATGACACTGTTCTTTCTCCATTGTATATTCTTGGTTTCTTTTTCATAAATTTATTGACCATTTATGCATGGGTTTATTTCTGGGCTCTGTTCTGTTCCGTTCATCTGTTTGTCTGTTTTTATGCCAAGACCATACTGTTTTATATACTACTAGAGGCCCGGTGCATGAAATTCATGCATGGGGAGGGTCCCCTCAGCCCAGCCTGCACCCTCTCCAATCCGGGACCCCTTGGGGGACAGCCCTCTCACAATCTGGGACCACTGGCTCCTAACTGCTCACCTGCCTGCCTGCCTGATTGCCCCTAACTGCTGGCCTGGTCGCTCCTCACTAACCCCCCTGCCGGCCTGGTCGCCCCCCTGCCAGCTTGGTTGCCTACGCAGCCTGCTGTTCAGTCATTTGGTCGTCCCTCACTAACCCCCCTGCCAACCTAGTCATAGGCAGCCATCTTGTGAGGGCATGAGGGTTAATTTACATGTTACCTCTTTATTATATAGGCTGTCCACTGTTAGTGATGGTATGGGAAAATGAGCACACTTTTGCTTCTCTGGTAGGAACAAAATTATTCAATTATTCTTGAGGTAAATTTGATGACATGTTTCAACAAATTTGAAATGTAAAATATAGTTGAAATGATTTCTGTTGATAGGAATTTACCCAAGAGAAATGGTCAAAATTAGCATAAAAATAAATTGTGGTATTGATGTAAGATAACTCTTGCAATGCAAAAATTTAGAAGTATCTGAAATGGCACAAAAGAATGATTAGGGCCTAGCTGTAGTGTGGCTCAGTTGGCTGAGCATCTTCCTATGCACCAAAAGGTTGCTGGTTCGATTCCTGGTTAGTGCACATACCTGGGTTGTGGGTTCAGTCCCCAGTCTGGGCGTGTGTGGAAGGCAACCAATCAATGTTTCCCTCTCTCTCTCTCTCTCTCTCTCTCTCTCTCTCTCTCTCTCTCTCTCTCTCTCTTCCTCTCTGTAAGCATGTCCTTGGGTGAGGGTTAAAAAAAAGAAGAAGAAGAATGATTCTTATAATCTTTACATTTCTCTCTTATAGTAATGAGTAAACTTATAATAATGAATCTGTAATATTTTTATAGTTAGGAGAAAAGAAACCCCTTGAGGAACCCAGAAATTGGGTTTTCACGTGTCTCTAAATATGCTTTGAGCAGGGTCCTCTTATCCCTGCCTCCTAAAGAAAGGGAATCCCTTAGTTTCTACCCTTATTCCTCTATTCATATCCTTAAGTTTGTGTCCCCGACATCTCTTCCATTTCCATACTGTCCTTATAACATCCCAATCAGCATCTCAGGGTGTAATTTCATCATGTTGACCAACTTCATGCTCAGGACTTGACCACTTCTTAGTGACACATTGAAACCGCACGTATCACCATTTTCTCAAATTTGTTCCTACTTCTCCTTTCTTTAATTCTATTAATGCTGGTGTTTCTCATATTAAAATTATTTTTTTACTTTTTTCCCCTCCTTTCTCACACCCACGTCCTTGTTTCTCACATCCTTCAGCTTTTCTTTCTTACTGAGGTATACCAAACCTCTTCACCCCTACTAAATAAGAGGTCTCCCTACAGTCACAGGCACCCAGCCGCACCATTGAACCAGTATATTCTCAACTGTCCTCACGTTAATCTTCCTGGAATTCTACTTTGATCTCATCAACACCTTCCTCAAGCTTTTGTAGTGTCTATGGATAAAGTTTGCACACATTCTCTCTTTTCTGCCTTAACTCTCATTTCTGACTAAACTCTTTGATCAACCAAAACATAACTTTTATGGACAGGTATAAACTATTGTTTGTACCTGTTCCCTCACTCAGATTCTTCTCCTTTTATCTCTACTTACTCCTAACTCCCCATTCTTCAGTCCAGCTTAAATCATTTCTCCTCTGAGAATGAGGATGTGTGTGTGTGTTTTTCTCTATTTTGAATCAGATCGCTTATTGTAGATGGGGAGTAATTTAGGTTTCTGCAGAACCATATTGTTTTCTTATGTAATGAACTTGGTTTCTTACTAGGATGACTTTACTGTCCCCTTTTGCCTTGTAAACAATAGTTTATACCTGTTGTTTGGGCATAATTATTACTGGTGCTCCCTTTCCGTTTAAAACCTTTGGACAGTAAATTATATGGTTATCCTATTTATCCAGTACAGAATACAAAGCAACAGTTGCCAGTGGGTTTATAAGCAACTGTCTGCTAGTGAATAACATACTATATGAGCTTAAGTACTAACGGGATTCATCGCAAGTAAAGAATGTCTTAAAAAAAAATCTTGCACTGAAGAGAAATTAAGCTGTTATAGTCTCTAAGCACTGTACATTCTAGATGACCTTTCAAAGCAGGCTTGGTACAACAAATGCATCTAGATTTGAGGTGATGGGAATTTAAGCAGGTTTGGAATTCATCTAGATTGGAGGGGATGGGAAATACCTATAATTGGCAGATGGCAAGAGTCATCCTTTCTCTTTTATCCTTCTTGGTGCCCCCACGCCCCTTTGATGAGATGGACTTGTGCAAGGCAAATGAGTTTCTGAGGAAATGACTTACTACCCCCAGATTTCATGATTCGCTAGGACTCATGGCTATGGTTTCCTGCAGTGAAAAGATATGAAGGAAACTCAGCAAAGGATGCATAGGGTGAAGTCTGAGGTAAACCAGGCATAAGCTTCCAAGAGTCCTTTCCCAGTGGAGACATACAGGACACACTTAATTCCACTAGTAATAAGTTGTGAAGGAAACATGTGAAATGTTGTCTATTAGAAACTCAATATAGACCGAGTACCCATGGTTTTTACTGGGAGGTGGTCACGTAGGCACCTTCTGCTCGTCATGGTCCCAAATTCCAGAGTCCCAGAGGAAATGCAGGTGTTTAAAATAAGCCATATTGTTTGCACAAATTGTTTTGACATAGTGAACTGCTCTTATCAATTAGGCTGGTGGGAACGCTCCCAAAATCAACATTCCCAGATGCAGCCAAGGGCCAGCCTGGGAGCAGGCCTTCCAGGACAGCATCCGCGCCTGCTGTGCGCTTCTCTTCACAGCTTTGTTGACCAGAAATAATCGCATACGTCGTAAAGGTGGCCCGACATTCTAGTTTGTTCCCATGCGCTAGTCAACACAACCCATACCGTTATCTTTTCAAGTAAACAGTAAGACCTTCAGAAGTAACTTGTGGAATAGAATGCTATCGCTGAGACGAAAAATATTCTTGTGGCCTCTCCACCAGTGGTGTCCTGGAGCTCTCTCTTGGAGAGCCGATTTTCTCATCTCTTTCTCACTCCCTCATTCACTGATGTTGGGTTTGTGGTTTGGAACTGGCTGTTTGGGGAATATTTACACCACAGAAACCAGCCAGTACTGCAAATCCGGCTCCCCCACCCCACCCCCCGCCCCCGCGAGAGCCAGCTGCTAAACATTTATTAGCATACCACTAACTATACCTCCTTACCCTTCCTTCTATAAATAGTGCTCTCTTGTAAGCTGTGGTAAGAAAAGCCTGATTTGTGTAGAATGCTGATTGCCTTTGTGTTGGTGTGTATATCTTTTCTTGTTTAGAAATTATCTTTGGGAGCTTGAAAGCTTCTGGTTCACATTTCCTACCTGATTTATATGTTCTTTTTGTATATTAGTTTAGAAAGTTGGAACGCTCAACTTTAAAAAACTCCCTATTGAGCTGCTTATAATACTGGGTTATTTTTAATTATATGAATAAATGCATAGTCAGTATATATCATTATTTTTAAAGGCATTTCAAGTGAAGTTTTAAGATGCTGTGATGTCCAAGCCAGTAAACCTAATTTTATCTTTTTTTTAAAGCTTCTCTTTGTGAAATTGTCATTATAAAATAGCTCCAAAGTTATATTCTATTCCCAAATTGTTATTGGCAGATACTTTGTATTCCAGAGAGCACCCCCCCCCTTTTTTTTTTCATCTGCTTTTAGTAATCTCAGCTGGCAACGGGGAGTATGTAATGGCATGAAAAGTAAAATCACGACTCTTTTTTTTTTTTAATTGATTTTTTTAGAGAGGGGGGAGGGAGAAGAGAAAGAGAGAGAAAGAGAAACAATGTGAGAGAGATCACTGGTTGCCTCCCGTACACTCCCTGACCAGGGTTTGAACCAACTTGGGTATGTGTCCTGACTGGGAATCAAACCTATGACCTTCCATTGCATGGGAGGATGCTCCAATTGACTGATTCACACAGGCCAGGGCATGTCTCTCCATTAAAAATCAGTTTTAAAAAGGGCATATGAGGGTGGTAGTGGGCATAGAAGAGGGGAGAGAGGTAGCATTAAAAAACCCCACGAAATTATCTCAATAACCATTTTCTTACACTTTATCAATGGAACCTTACTGTGTCCATGAAGAATAAATGTGCATGGCATTGATGGAGTATGAATCACTAGGTTAGAAGCATGGAAATTTTTTGGCTCTGCTATCAGTATTATCTTTCTAAGGGATTACCTAATGATGTGGCTTGCTGCTTAATATTCTCAGATAATTTGTTCTCAGTTAAGTCCACATTTGCTATGCAGTGTTCAAGGTCTTTGACAGTATGATGCTAATCTTACTTCTCCTTCCTTCCCTCCGCTTATTTACTCTGTTGGCAAACCCTGTCAAACTCACTCACGGTTCTTTACTTTTTTTATGGGCGTGACTCTTTTTTAAAAAAATCTTTGACTACTCACTGCCAGCTGTTCATCTTAAAAATCAACTCAAACCACCACCATTTCCCCCCAGAACTTAAAGCTCTTTTTTTTTTTTATGATCCTGTAGATTTTCAGATACTTTTATATACCTCTTCTACATTATTTTAAAAAATGATCTGACTGTTGTATGCTTACTCTGTTGTTGTTTTTCCCCTCCCACCCCATATACTATAGTTCTTACGGACAAGGGCTGTGTTTTCCTAGTGTCTGTATTCCCAGGACATGATAACAATTGCTATATTAAAACTTTTGGCAGGACTTATTTTTAATAAAGATTTCAGAATGGAACAGAATTTGAGCTCCTCTCTAACATAGAACCATTAATAATTACTCCCTGTGTCATGGTTTGCCTTTTTTGCACTCTTTAGGCAGATACACAAATCGACCGAGAACATCAGAACTTCTATGAAGCATCGCTAGAATATGTCTTTAAGATTCAAGAAGTTCAAGAAAAAAAGAAGTTTGAATTTGTCGAACCGGTAAGTTTTAATTTCCCTATAAAATAGTAAGCCCAGCATATCCTGTGGAAAAATATTGCAGTGTTTTTCTGTTGAAACTTACGATTTTTAAAAATAAAAAGGGAGACGGGAATGTGGGAGGAGCAAACAGGTGGGCACTTTTGGGGCAGAAAAGCTATTGTATGAAACTGTGATGGTGGACACATGTCGTTACAGATTTGTGAAAATCCATAGAACGTACAACACAGACTGACTCCCTAATGTAAACTATAGAGTTAATTGATAATGATGTCGTCAGTACTGGATTGTCATTTGTAACCAGTTTTCCTCACCAATGACAGGGAAACTGAATAGGCGCTGAGGGACTATATGGGTACTCTAATTTCTGCTCCATGTTTCTATAAACTGAAACCTGTTCTAAAATAGCCCACTGATTTGAAAGAATTAGGAATAGAAGGGTGTTTATGACATATACCTGAGCAAACACACCTCACCACTAAAGCAACCCACGCGCCAGCGCTTTAGGTGAAGGGAGAAGGCATAGGCCACATCTCTTCCTTCGTTCCCGCCACCGCCTGGCAAGGCTGGGACTTGTCTGACTTTCCAGTGAAGTCATTTATTTTGCTAAGTCAGTGTGAAAAGCAATGGATTCCCTAATGCAAACCGCGTTACAGAAATGAACAGGTGGCTGGTCTTTATAGGCTTGCTTCATTTTCTTCCCAAGTAATACCCTAATATGTTGCAATATTGGCGACGTGGGCATATTCAGGAGAGAGCATCTGTGATGAATAAAGGTAAGTTCTACAGTCAAGATTGCCTTCCGTTAGTAGATAACGCTCAGTTCCCATGAGATGAGAGGACAGTGATAGTAAAATATATTAAGTAATCAAATACACATACAATGTAAGCCATACATTTCTTCCTATGTCAGTCATTGTGTGAAGAAAAAAAATCTATTTGTAATCAGAAAACACATTCTTCCTATTGTAGAGGAAGTGATAGGGAAAAGAGAAGGAAAAACACACTTCAAAATGTATTTGCCAAAATGTATTTCCCGATGGAAACCCTTCTGTGATGCCCTGAAGATGACGGGAGACGGAGACAGCGGAGGCTGGGCAGTGTCCAGTCCCTGTGTGGCTCAGCATCCCGCTGCACTCCCCTCCTTCAGCTGGAGCCACCCAACTTCCCGCTGTAAACTGGGCCCTGGACAAGTCTGTAGGGCCAGCCCCTCAGCTAAAGGGATTTAAGGAACTGGAAGCCACACGCAGGCTTAGGGAATTAACTTTTACCTCTTGTTTGAGATAGCAGCCTTAGCCTCAAGTTCTGATTGCCTAACAGCTTAGTCCTTAAACCCTTTGGAATGAATGGGTAACCTCTGTTTAGTAGATGCTTTGAGGATCTGATTCAGCTTCTCGGTGGCCTTCTGAAGCTCATCTGGGGTTCATGGGTAGCTGGTCAGCCTAGCAGCCCCTAGGCTGGGAAGATCGCCAGTACTTAGCATTACTACTCCCTTCTCATGGACTAAGTTCTGCCTCCGAATCCTACCAGGGTTTTGAAAGCCCCTCTACTCGCTAGAAGGCTTTCTCCTGGAGGATGGCCTCTTGGGATTTCCGAATTTTAGCTCTTCTTGGCAGTACTCTGCTGGAGTACCCCCTTCGTTCTGACCATTTTCCTTCATACTTCTTCCTTTCCTGTTCCCATTGCCTTCACATACTGTGCTCATGTGCTGCACAGTCCTCCCTCACCTGGAATGACCCCTTTACACCTGCACTCATCCTTGTGCATCTGGAATACCTCTTCTTCTTCTGAGGGCCATGCAGGAGCCCATTTTCCCATCAGCTTCTTTTCATGGCCCACCTTGTCTGGGAACAGTGAGCTAGACCATTCTGTCCCATGACATCAGGTCTATAAGGAGAAGGCTGTAAAATCGTGTGCTCACAGGTGACAGAAGGAATGGTAAGAATTTGTGAATTGCTGCGATAATACACGTAGAGAAGTGGAAACTGTCCTCCAGTTGAAACGAGTTTTCTTTCTTCTCCCTACCGTTTCCCAAACTGGGACGGTCTGAAGCCTTCTGTAATGCATGCCTTTCCCGTGACACCACAATCAAAATCGATGTTTAAATCTGTCTTTCTTCCAAAGTATTTTCTTGGCTGCTGTATTTTTCCTATTAGAATGTCTGGCCAAACCAAACAGTACTGTCAGTTTAGTCTCGTTTTCATTTCTAGCTGCAAAGCCTCTTCCGTGGGGTTTTACTTAATTTCCATTTCAATAATGAGAAGAATAGGAACGGGAGCAATGAAACATGGGCATTTGCTCTTTAGGTTATGCATTTACAAATTAATTTGGAGGAAAAGAGTTTTTAAATTTTCAAAAACAAAGCTCCCAGGAGCGACGAACATAAAAGCACATGAGGATACTTCAGTATCTTTGCAGTTTTTATTCTGCAGAAATCCAATTCCTGTTGCATCACTGTTCATATTGCACCAGTCTAGCAGTCTATTCCAGGTAGCCCAGATTTATTTATCAAGGATTAGAGTAAAGCAAAATACCCCAGGGATGTGTCTTATCTCAGAGATTGTAAGGTAACAAGTAGATAATATAAATACTCCTGGTGATATGCATTAACTAACATTCTTTATGATGAGCATTTGAGATTATTTTACATTGTTTCAGTTAATATCAAGACCCCACTACTTGTGATAAAACTTCTGCAGAATATATAAGTGGTATTAGAAATAAATATTTATACTGGGCCGTTATTTCAAGGAAAAGCTTGAGGAAAATGCCAAAACATGGAAAAAAGGGGACATTTACATATTTTTAAACAATGAACTACATCTGTAGGTTTGAAAGTTAAATCTTTTTGTGTTCCTTTTCAATATGTTTGATTAGCTTTCATATAGAAAATTTAATTTAAAGGTAAATCAAAGTGAGCAAATTAGACAATGTCATTTTTTAAAAAGCTCTGTAGGACTAAAGGTTAAATTTCGATCCTGATGAAAATCTAAGTGCATTCATCCTATAAAAATGAAACAACAAATCTCTCTTTAGGTCGTATACCTAAAATAAAATAAAATCTGTGATGGCCCTTTTATTTCGATCTAGGTCCTGTTATTAAAACATCTGCAATTTACAGTAGTACTACTTAGACAGTTAATAAAATTTTGGAAAAATAAGAAAAATACATTATATTTGTTTGGCTGACTCATCCCCTTGAACTTCATTTCAGAAATCAATCATGGGAAAGCTTGGTCTGAATGTAGCTTCAGCTGGGCTTTAATTACCCTGTTGCCTGCATTGCCTCCTTCATTCCTATTGATCTAAAGAGATAAGCTGACTGTATTGCTCAGTGCTTCTGTTCCTTTCCCACAGAAGTTTGTGTCCGGCCACTTCATCTGAATGCCATCCCTTTGAATGTGTAGACATCGCCTTCAGGAACTCCAATGGTTCTTCACTGCCACAACTTCAGAGAGTTTTAGCTTTTTATTTTTTTTAAAATATATTTTATTGATTTTTTATAGAGAGGAAGGGAGAGGGATAGAGAGTTAGAAACATCGATGAGAGAGAAACATCGATCAGCTGCCTCCTGCACACCCCCTACTGGGGATGTGCCCGCAACCAAGGTACATGCCCTTGAGGGAATCGAACCTGGGAGCCTTCAGTCCGCAGGCCGACGCTCTATCCACTGAGCCAAACCGGTTAGGGCGAGTTTTAGCTTTTTAAATTGAATTGAATCAGTTACATATCTGTCTATTCATTTGTTCTTCCATCCTTCTTTCATCACCCTGCTTTAGACCTTGTCAGCCCAGGCCACAGCTGACCAAGCTCTTTCTACCCTTGGCCCTCTTTTCTCTTCACATTTTTGCACTTATTTGGTTAGGTTTTGCTACCCCCTCATTTCCACTCAATAAACTCCTCTGAACATGTACATATTAAAGTGCTTCATAGTTGTTTTGAGGCTATCCTCTAAGGTGTTTCCCTCTAAGTTTCCTCTAAGTAAGGAGCAGCAGAGATTGCAGGCTTAACGAAAGGCCCGGCACTTGTGAGAATTGATGCCTTGATTTGCCCTACTTTCCCAATCTTCTCAGGAGTTTCAGTGGCCAAATGTAGAGGGCTACGTATGATTTTTATTTCTTCTAGAGCATGCCAGTGCTTTGCGTATTGGAAGTGTTTATTTATTTTATTTTTTTTTAAAACAGTGTTATTGGGGTGTAATTCACATAGCAGGCATACATTGTGCCCATTTTTAGTTCATGTTTATTGATGGGATGAAGTGGGCATCCAACTTCATTCTTTTACATTTGTCTACCAGTGGTCCAAGAATCACTGATTGAAAAGACTATGCTTTATTCATTTTTTTCGTCTTGGCACCCTTGTTGAAAATAAGTTGACCATAGATATGTGGGTTTATTTCTAGACTTTCTTTCAATTCTCTTTCATTGTTTATAGGACTGTCATTGAGCTAGCATCACACAGTTGATTACTATTGCATTGCATTAAGTTAGGAAATAAACTACTTTTTTCATCCTTTTCAACATTAGTTTGGCTGGTTTTGGTTTGTTGCTATTCCATATGAATTTTAGACTCAGCTTATCCACTATTATAAAGAAGTCAGCTGGTTTCTGACAAAGGATTTCATTATATCTGCACATCAATTTGGGGAGTATTGCCATCTTAACAATATTGTCTTCCAATCCATGAACATAAAATATTTTCCTTTTATATAGCCCTTCTTTAATATCTTTCAACAGCATTTTGTACTTTGCAAATTATAAGTTTTGTACTTCTTTTTAAAGAATTTATTCCTAAGTATTTTATTCTGTTTGAAGCCATTGTGAATGGGATTGTTTTGAAATTGCATGTTCAGGTTATCCATTGCAAATGTATACAAATATAGTTGATTTTTGTATATTCATTTTATATCCTGCAACTTTGCTGAACTTGTTTATTAGTTCTAGTATATAATAAGTGCATGTGTGTGTGTGTGTGTGTGTGTGTGTGTGCGTATTAGTGGATTTGTTGGGATTTTCGGTGATTAATTTCTTAGGAGATGAAGAATGAATCACTTCAGTATAAGAGCCTTTACATCCCACTTATTCTGCTCAGTTTGGGCAACAGTCATCTGGAATTACTGCATCAGTTGCTTTAGGGTTCCTCCCTTCCCAACCCCTTTTTCTCGCTTTTCTCTGCCATTCACAGTATCACTGGCACCTGTGAGCCCTTAAGCCTTGAAACCTGATGATTAATGGACTGGGACATTTTGAATATTCATTTCTTTGCTGAGTTATAAAGGGTTTTTCTAAATGATTACTTATTTATGTAATGGCAGTATCAATTTCCACATTTGGTCAGGTTATTGGAATGACAAAATCTAATTTGATTCTAAAATTCTTGGGAATAATATAGTGCTACATGACTTTTTCCTGATGATAAAAGTGACTTTCTTAATATTAAAACCTAATCTATCAAGTAATTTATTGTTGTTGTTGTTGTTGTTGTTGTTATACTAAAGGCCCAGTGCACGAAATTCGTGCATGGGGGTGGGTGTCCCTAAGCCCAGCCTGCACCCTCTCCTATCTGGGACCCCTCGAGGGATGTCCAAGTGCCCGTTTAGGCCCGATCCTACCATTTAGGCCCTCTCACAATTCAGGACTGCTGGCTCCCAACTGCTCGCCTGCCTGCCTTCCTGATTGCCCCTAACCACTTCTGCCTGCCAGCCTGATCACCCCCTACCACTCCCCTGCCAGCCTGCCCCTAACTGCCCTCCCCTGCAGGCCTGGTCCCCCCCCCTGCCCTCCCCTGCAGGCCTGGGCCCCCAACTGCCCTTCCCTGCAGGCCCGGTTACCCCCAACTTCCCTCCCTTGCAGGCCTGGTCCCTCCCAACTGCCCTCCCCATCTTGCTGGCCATCTTGTAGTGGCCATCTTGTGTCCACATGGGGGCAAGCCATCTTTGACCAGGTGGAGGCAGAAATCTTGTGTGTTGGAGTGATGGTCAATTTGCATACTACTCTTTTATTAGATAGGATAGAGGCCTGGTGCATGGGTGGGGCCCAGCTGGTTTGCCCTGAAGGGTGTCCTGGATCAGGGTGGGGGTTCCCTTGAGGCATGGGGCAGCCTGGGCGAGGGGCCTGTGGTGGTTTGCAGGCTGGCCACGCTCCCCAGCGACCCAAGTGGAGGCCCTGGTATCTGGGATTTATTTATCTTCTATAACTGAAACTTTGTAGCCTTGAGCAGAGCCAAGCCTCCTGCTTGCTCCATGGCTGCAGCCATTTTTGTTGGGATTTACTTATCTTCTATAATTGAAACTTTGTAGCCTGGAATGGAGGCATGGGCCCACCAGGGTGTGCGGAAAGCTTGGCTTCCTCCACTACCGGGGAAACCCAAGCCTTCCTCCTGCTCTCTGTGGCTGCAACCATCTTGGTTGGGTTAATTTGCATACTCACTCCTGATTGGTTGGTGGGCATGGCTTGTGGGTGTAGAGAAGTGATGGTTAATTTGCATATTACTCTTCTATTAGATAGGATTAAAGGACAGGATTAGTTTAAGGCAAGCTGAGACACAGTAGTCTTTTCCACACAACTGTACCCATTCAGGCAGATTGAACAAAGAAAATGACACGTGGGAAATGCCATTCTTAAAGATTTAGGCCGTCTTACAAAGTTCTCTTAATTTAGCATCATAGAATTTGTTTAAGATAAAATGAACTAGTATATATTCAAACCTAAAAAACTTCTAATTTTGCTACCATCTAGAGGCAGTTATTTCACACATGCTGCCTTTATCATACTTTCTCCAAACCTATTTCCAAAGTAGATATGAAACAAAAGGAAAAGGTGGGTGGTTCTTTGAATATAATTTTTCTGTACTTTCCTAAGGATTGTACATTCCCTAGTGGATGTTATGCATGTATTGTGAGATTAAAATATATTTGTCTGCTATTTAGTGCATCTGAAATATGCTAGAAGATGCTAAAAGAGTTATTTATTTAGATGGATCTTGGGGAATTGGGTGTTCTATAGAAAAATTTATTGCAGATATTCTTAAAGTATTTTTTTATAAGTTTAATTGAATTATTTGTCCTTCGGATAATATTACAATAGCGTTTTCATTGTAATGCATTCAGTTCATAAGACAGTTTAAATTTGGACTAATTATAAAACATGAAGCAACACTCCTTTTAACAACTTTATTACTTATTATTTGGATATTATTTGAAGTATTTTGAAAATACTTCAAAAGTATTTTCTTATTTTGTCTCTGAAAACCTGTAAACCTACATATCCAAGCCCCAATTAATTAAAAGTATTTTGTAGTACCATTTCATAAGCTGCAGTTCTTTTTTAAGTTACTGGTTAATTTGAGAACTATTATATCATCTCTTTAATAAAGAATGATCTATTGAGTATTTAGTTTTATTAATTTTCCGTTGACATAAAATTGTTTTTTCCTTAATTTAAAGTAATAGCTTACAGACATATTATGCTATTTGAATTAGAAAATCATTAGTCACTTCTCAAAAATATTTTTAAATTTTTAAGAAATATTTTATTTATTGATTTAGAGAAAGAGAAGAGGAGAGGAAGGGAGGAAGGGAGTGAGAGTGAGAGAGAGAGAGAGAGAGAGAGAGAGAGAGAGAGAGAGACATCGATTTGTTGTTCCACTTATTGATGTATTGTATGGTTGCTTCTTGTATGTGCCCTGACCTGGCATCTAACCCGCAACCTTGGCATATGGGGATAATGCTCTAACCAACTGAGCTACCTGGCCGGGGCTTCAAAAATATTTTCAATTTTGTTGTTAGAAGAAGTTGAGGAAGAGATTGAATTAGTGGACAAGTCTGTAGGGAAAAATGTTGCAGTGAATTAAATGAAAAAAAATTGAATTATTTTTCAGTTATAACTTATCAACAATTGTGTCCTGTAATTGCATGGAGAGCCACTCTTCCTATAAGAACATCATAAATCAGCACATAAGAAGGCTAGGATCATAGAAATTGTGCTTTTCTAGAGAGGACTTTCCTTTAATTTTTATATGAAAGATCTGTCCCTGTCTCCCTGTGTTTGCTCCCCTCTTCCCTGGTTTGTCTTCTTCCCATGCCTTATGAAAATGTCTGTTCAATACCCAAGTCAGTACTGCCACCTTGTGAATTTTTCCTTAATTTCATCTGGCCAAACCCTAACTCCTGTTGGGTGTCTCTGATCTGTAACTCACTGCTTTGGTCTTCCTCACATCTGCATGTTTTATCTCTCTGCTTCGGTTAGGAGCTCTTCTGGAGCAGGAGCTACGTGTCTTTGGTTTTTCTCCCCATTAATGGTCTCTCCTCGATAGCCAATGCATTTGAATATTTGCGTAGTTAATAAGACAGCTGTCCCTGACAAGACTAAAAAATTAAATCACTGTATACTAAAAAGGAATTAAAAATTGGCTTTCGTAGTTTCTGTTTCACATCCATAATTTTAGTGTCAGCTTTGCCAAAGAGATTAAAAATTTATTAGCTGAGAGTTTAGAATGAAATGTCATTTCCCCAGTTTATTATGTTTGATGGTCATGTTTTTTAAAACACGTTTTCATGGTTTCTTTTTTATCTTTTTATTTTTGCAGCTTTTGTCGTTCCTTCAGGGTTTGTTTACTTTTTACCACGAGGGATATGAACTCGCCCAGGAATTTGCACCATATAAACAACAGCTGCAGTTCAACTTGCAGAATGTAAGGCTGTACCTGTTCTCACTGCCTCTTTAGTGAATCAGATGATCAGCTAGGTTCAAACCAGGCCAAACCGGGGAGTCTTTCCAAACCTTATCTAATACAGCAAAACCTCATTGATTTAGAAAAGCCACATTATAAATTTATTTTAAAATGTTTTGATTTCTAACTGCTGGTTGAAAGTACAGCAGGAAAGAGCCAATCTTAATATTAGGAAAATGTATACAAGAAAATACTTATTATAAAATTAGAGGCTGGGTGCACGAAATTTGTGCGCGGGGGGAGGGGGGAGTCCCCCTCAGCCCAGCCTGCACTCTCTCCAATCCGGGGACCCCTCAGGGGATGTCCAACTGCTGGTTTAGGCCCGATCCCCACGATCGGGCCTAAACCGGCAGGTGGACATCCCTCTCACAATCCAGGACCACTGGCTACTAACTGCTCACCTTCCTACCTGCCTGATAGCCCCCAACTGCCCCCACTGCCGGCTTGGTCACCCCCAACTGCCCCCCTGCCAGCCTAGTTGCCCCAACTGCCCCCGCCCACCGGCCTGACCCCTAACTCCCCCCCGCCCCGCCGCTGGCCTGTTCGCCCACAACTGCCCCCTCCCCTGCTGGCCAAGTCGCCCCTAACTGCCCCCCTGCCAGCCTGGTCGCCCCTTACTGCCCCCCCCCTGCCATCCTGGTTGCCCACAACTGCCCCCCTCCCCTGGCCTGGTTGCCCCATGCAGCCTGCTGCTTAGTCGTTTGGTCGCCCCTCACTAACCTCCCTGCCGGCCTGGTCATCCCACACAGCCTGTTCAGTCATCTGTTTGGTTGCGATGGTCACTTAGGCTTTTATATATAAAGATAAATACTGCTGAGATATAGACGCCTGGGCATTTGGGAACTTTTGCCTATACCCAGTGTTATTACTTAACTGGGTGAACTTAGGTATGTTTTATTTTCTGAGAGGGCAGCATTTATTTATGAAAGGAAGGTTGTACTGTAGCATTCTGATGCCCCATCCATGTATGAAATTGCATATAATAAATCTGATATTTATTACTTTCAAATAATAAATTTGAACATGGTTTGAAATATTCAAAAGTAACTGTTTTAAAGCTTAAGTAAGAATTATTTACAAATGTCCTATCTATTTAATATTCAAAAGTAACTGTTTTAAAGCTTAAGTAAGAATTATTTATAAGCATCCTATCTATTTCTGTCAGGCTTTATTCTTGTAAAGTTGTCTAATCAATCCTTTTGATATCTGATTACAGAGTTATAGAATTATATAGCTGCTGAACACCACGTTAAAAAAAATTAGCCAACACATTTTCTTATTGTCTAAGCCTGGCAAATAATGACCTTCCAATTGTTCAGGGTTTTGTAGAAGTGAGAAGTTATTTCTAAAACCCTGTGTAGTGCTCTGTGGCTAAAATAAATCGGAAAGCACTCACTTAATTTTAGATAAAAAACTTGGCCTTCACTGTTTATCTGAGTTTTGCCATTGTGAATATGTCCAATAAATAGAGCTATTGAGTTGGAGGGTCCCAGGAGCAATATGTAATTGGATTTGATTTATTCTACTTGTGTTTTGAGTTTTAGCTTTTTATTTAACCTAGATTTTCTTGCAGAATCGATCTCATATGCAATTCAGTCCATTGTTTTTCAATATGGAATGCATTTGGGCTTTTTCAGTAAATATTAAAAGAGACAATTATTATAGTTAAAGTATTTTTATGACTTATCTTCATATTAAGCGTCATTAACTTAAGATTGCTGGGATTTGGCAACAGGTAAGGAATAGGAAAAAAATTGTGATCCTTATGTTGAAAAGAGAAAAGTAGCAAAAGTGGCAATTAAGAAAATTCAGTTATTTTATTATGGGCCATAACAAAGTCTTAAGTTAGGTAGTGATGATTTTTATGTTTCTAAATGTGTATTGTTGAGATAGCATGGCTTGATTACAAAACATATTTTACCTTAAGTAAATTTGCTATAATGTGAATAAACTTATTCCTTGCAAATCTATTCTTTTTTATGAGTTAGTTTATATACTGACCTCATGATAACTATGTTAGGATTTCTGGAAACCAAGCTAAGCAATGTTTTTTCAAAAGTATTTGAAACAAGGGCAATGTACTTTGTTTTAAATAAGTGCTACATATATAAAAATGTGTGAATTTAATTTGTTTTTATTCCCCCAAAAGAAATATAAATCCTTATGTATCTGCTTTTTAACATCAGGCATTAGTGCTATAAAATTATATTGAGTAAATATTACATAATTTAAAATGTTATAATTGGCCACTAAGTGATAATATTAGAGTGGGAAATGGGAAGAAACATACAACATGCACGCATGCATGCGCGCGCACACACACGCACACACACACAGATTGAGATTGAGAAACATGCAGAAGTTTCACTAAAGCCATTCAACATCAGCCATAGGACTCAACATAGAGTGTCATGGAGGTGGGGGAGTAGTGCTGAAGGAATCGAGGTTATCCTTTGCATGCTTTGCATCATTTGCAGTTTTGAAACTTTAGGTTCTGAGTTCCTCAAAACAGGTAGGAAAGAAAGACTGAATCTGTTATTTTTATTTACTTAAGACAAGGAATAATTTTGAAAGTACTCGACAAGAGGTAGAGCGGTTGATGCAAAGGATGAAGTCTGCCAACCAAGATTACAGACCCCCCAGCCAGTGGACGATGGAAGGCTACCTTTACGTCCAGGAGAAACGTGAGTCACAAAAACACAACTTACTGTCTCTGTGGTTAACGTTCTGTTTCCACGAGATGTGACTTGGTTAGTATTCCTTTCAGTAGAGATGGAAATCCCTTACAATTTATGGCATTTAGTCAACGCAGCCACCCTCACCACCAAAGAAAGGAAGTTTTTTCACATCTCACCATCAGCATCGCTAAGTTTATATTGTTGAACTTGGAACTTACTAGTACAGACTTTTGCTAAGGATGAGGTAACATGAATTCAGTTTTAGAATTTATTGTAATATCTAATCTCAATTTAAGGTTTGGTGGAAAATGAAAAATCAAAGCCTTTTTCAGGATGAATCATCCTGGTGACTGTGATAAGTGTTTCCTTCCAACCACATCATTTCATTGACTTGTGTGTTTTCTCAGTTTCCAGGAATAAAATTGGCAATTGTGTAATGTCAGACTGCACCCTTTGCTTCTTGAGGTTAGGAAATAAGCATCAGACCCAATAGAGCACAATTATAATTGCCTCACACTAAGGAAGTTTATCTCACAAAAATAAATAAAAAGCCATTCAGAATTGTTTAACAAGGATCCTTTCTGAATGATACTTGTCACTTTCCAGTCTAAATTACCTCTCTATTTCAAATCACATATGCCCTAAAGCACCATTCTCATACTCTTCATGATGAAGGAACAGTTTTTTATTTTTCCAATCCATCATGGACCAATGTCTTTGTAAAACACAAACACATGTGCTTGGATTTTGCAGAAATGTCAAGTTGCTGTAAACACACACACACACGCACACACACACACACACACTAAAAAAACTGAAATGCTTATTTTTACTTTCTGTATTTTTCATATTTATTGGGACCCACCAACCACATGAAATGGCACTGCTCTAAAGTCTCCCTGTCTGTACACAAGAGAGCGATGGAATTGTTTTGGTTAGTAAGATATTAAAGGGTTTGGGATGGGGAAGTTGGAGATATCAGGTCGGCTGTAAGCGTTTAGACACAGAGCTACATGATCACTAAAATGCAACCCAGTGTGTATTTGACATGCTCAGGTAATGCTCAGTGGCTGGCTGGTCGTATGCAAGAAAATAACAATTTGATCTGACAGACGGGGCCGACATTCATTGCTGCGTTAGATGGTAGAGGGCTGCTGGCTCAGGGGAACTGGGTTCTGGGAGTTTCTCTCATAACTGTCTACTCTGACAAGTCTGTTTTCAGATATTGAAATGATAACTCTAGTGCCCCTCCTGGGAAGGCCCCTAAGCAGGGTGGCCTTCGAGGCTCTAACAGTCAGACTCTCCTCTCTGTTTAGCATCCTCCTCTTTTATGTTGCCTTTTTGCCCCCAAGACACTTTCTCTCTTGATTTTCTCTGTATCCCCTGCATTATTTGTACAGCTTCAGTGAGGTTCAATTGACATATAATAAATCGCACATACTTAAAATGCACAGTTTGAAGAGTTTTGCTCTAAGTATGCACCTGTGATTCCATCATCACACTCAAGCTTCAGAAGTGTTCTCCAGCCCCGATATAACCCCTTTCTCCTTCCTTTCCCCATTGACCATCCTCCCTCCTTCCCCTTACCTAGGGATTTAAAAAGGAAAAACTCATGGATTTATACGCCTTTGGAATTATTTTTACACAAGGGACAGACATTCAAAGCCCCTTTCCACTGGGAATCTTTGAAAGCATTTATAATACAAAAATTCGACCAGCCCACGAAGACCTATCCATCGGGCTGTTGCTATCACAGAGGATAAGTCCTGTGGGGAACAGAAAAGGAGATGAAGAAATGGCTTCGGGGTGTTTATTCTGTAGTGGAAGGCATAAGGCAAACTCAGTCAGCAGCCAGTGATCAATAGTAGCTATCAGAGCTGTAAATGGAGTGACAAATGGAGGTGGCCGGGATGGGGCAGGGGCAGATCATTGCAGACAGGACACAGACCTCCCGTTTGTCTGGAGATGCGGTTGCTATGTTACCCACCTCTAGGCACACATTACATTGCATTCTAATAGGCTCGAGGTTAGCGTGGGCTCCACAGTCAGACAGAACTGCGCTGGAATGTCGTGCCTGCCCCCTGTTAACGAGGAGACGCTGGGCGGACAGCTTTCTGAGCTCACGCTCCTCATTTGTAAAAGAAGGAGATTTATACTTATCTTGTAAGGGTGGTACAGGATTTGGAGATAATGTATGTAAAATGTCTCTATTATCAGCGATGGTGCATAATACGACTACTATGCATACCAGGAGCTCTTACTGCTCCGTGCAATTTATATTTATCTCATTTATAATTCTTAAAATAACTCTTGAGAGATAGTATTCCCTAAAAAGAACAACTCCCATCGAATGCCTTATTGATGAAGAAAGCAGTACCATCTGCAGTTCTAATGCTCTGTTTCCTTATATGTAAAATGGCATTATAATGGATCACTTAAAAAGTTCTTAGGTTAAATTTTGGCACTTAAAAGGTATTCCATGAACGTTCGTTTCCTCCCATCTTGTAAACATCATCTCAGCAACCTCACATGATTACTGGGTAAGATAATTAAACTTTTTTATTTTTTATTTTGCTACTTTAGAGCTATAATAAATTTTTATTTTCCAAGACTGTTTTTTAAGGACTTCAGAATTGCTGGTGTAACAACATCTGCCTGGGCCCGGTGCCAGGCAGACCTTAAAGGAGGCAGCACGTGTGTGCAGCAGACTTGAAGATTAAATGCTTGAGATGCTGAACGTATGGTGGAGGCAGGAAAGAAAAACTAAACTGAGGCCTAAAATGTCAGCAGAGCATCACTGTGGCCATACTTGATGGTTAATACTGCCTCCTACATAGCTGAGTAGTCAAGTCACCGTGAGGATTTCCATCCAGCCACTTCCCGCTAATCAGCTCTAAGCCGTTAAGTGTTTTACGCCACATGGAACAGAATTATCAACAAGTATTGTTAAGTATTATAGCGTAAAATGCTCCCCAAACAGAACTGAAGTTAATTGCAAAAATCTTTTGTGATGACAAAGTGTACCGCCGAACCCCATCATTTCAAAATCTGGAGCGGTTTAAGCATTAACGCCACACGACACCAAGGGCACTGTTACTGCAGGAAAAATAAATTCAAATGGCTCATGCAGCACTTTCCTCAAGAGGTGCACTTTCACATTCACATTTCTTGCTTTGGAATATATGGTTAGGAGGCTAAGGGAGCAATAATGTTGTGCATAATTGTTGCTGGAAAGATCCAGGTGTTAAGCAGGATAGAAGCTGCCTAGAAATCAAGCTCCGTTCAAGGCCCTGGGCCCCTGTGACATTTGGACACAGGATAATTGGCTTCCCTGTGTGAAAACTGAAGGTCGCCCACCTTGGTCACAGTGCTTCCTCCACCCTGGCCAAGCAGCGGCGTCCCGTTCCTTAAGGAGAATAGAGGACTGTAACGGGGGGTGCTGTGGGAAAGGGTTGCACAGTATTTATGGGGGGGAAGGGAGCACTATCCATATAAAACGTGTTGTAGTATAAATACTGAATGAAACATTTTCATTTTAAGAAGTTATTCAAATTCACCTTTTCTTTTCAGATGAGTGGTAAGAGGAAATAACTCTAGGGTCAATAAAGTCTTAGAGAAAGATGAGTGATTCTTTCCTTATCCTTCATTTGTCAAATATTTATTGAGTGACAACTATGTTTCTGGCCCTGTTCTACGGATTAAGATTGTACCAGTCAGCTGAACATCACGCTTTCCTGCTCTTAGAGAATTAGAGTCTAGTGGCAGAGACAAGCAGTAAGTAGGATACATCAGTAGAATTTAGTGATAACTTAAAAGAAGAAGAAAGTAAAGCGAGGAATGTCAGGTGAGGGTGCTGCTGTGTGAGCTGTCTCAGGAAAGGCAGTGTTACAAAGGAGACATTTAGGGAGAGTCCTGAAGGAAGCGCCAGTGCAGGCCATGCCGATCTCTGGAGGAAAAGGGGTGCAGGCTGCTTCAGATGCCGAGGAGAAATGCATTCGCTGTGTTTAGGGACCAGCAAGGGGCCAGTGTAGCTGGAGCGGAGGGCATGAAGCACAGGGTAGTAAGATGTGAGGTGAGAGCCATAGGGAGGGGCCTTGTGGGTAGTCACGGGATCTTTTCTGTTTTTCTGGAGTGATACGGGAAACCACTAGAGGGTTTCCCACAGAGGGGTGACATGACCTTGCTAAATTTTTAGCAGTTTCAAGAACAGAAGGCAAGAAGGAGACCAGCGGTAGCAGCTCAGACTGTTATTCCTCATGCTTCCTGTTTCTATGGGATATAAGTATCACTTTTACAGATGAGACAAAGTCAGATCTAAAGGACCTCTTGAGTTTATAGTCAAAGCTTCAAGTAAGGCCACGTTGCTCAATTCCAAGACACTCTACCCCACAACACTCTCTCTCCATACTTGCCCTTCTCACTCTCATTCAATAAAAGTTCCAAACTTACATGGTCTGTGGAAATACTTAATTGTATATTGTAGCATCAAAAACTACAGCCCAGCTGGTGTGACTCAGTGGTTGAGTGTCACCTATGAACTAAGAGGTCGCAGTTCAATTCCCAGTCAGCACATGCCAGGTTGCAGGCTCAATCCCCAGTATGGGGCATGCAGGAGGCAGCCAATTAATGATTCTTTCTCATCGATGTTTCTATATCTCTCTCTCCCTCTCTTCCTCTCTGAAATCAATAAAAATATATTTTTTTAAAAAGCAAAACTGTACAAATGTGAAAACTAGTCATTTATTAACAGTCTGTAATGTTTGTTTCCTTGCATTAGGACCACTTGGTTTTACATGGATTAAACATTATTGTACATATGATAAAGGAAGCAAAACATTTACAATGAGTGTTTCAGAAATGAAATCCAGTGGGAAAATGGTGAGTTTTTGTTTTTATTTTTAACTGAGGTTATTATTTAAGAAATGGACAACATAAACTGATGAGCAAAAATAGACCCAGAAACATAGAAGCATTGAACAGACTGTCAAACTTCAGAGGGAAGGCAGGAGAGGGTGGGTAGGTGGGAAGAAATCAGCCAATGAACTTGTATGCATATATGCATAACCCATGGATACAGATAATAGGGTGATGAAGGCCTGTGGGGAGGGCAGGGAGGGGCTGGGAGAAGTCAATGGGGGAAAAAAGGGGACATATGTAATACTTTCAACAATAAATAATTTTTTAAAAAGAATACAAAACACATTAGAAGTTTTAAAAACAAGAAAGAAATGGAAGTAAAACAAACAAAAAACCTCTTGCTTTTCTAATAAACATGTACACAATTTTTAAAAATTGGAAAAGCCAGAGAAGTTTCTCTCACTTTGGTGACCTTGATGACTTAAAAAGAGTGGCCAGGATCTTCCTTTATCAAGGCCATGGCATGCTTATAAGCAGTTGAATTAAAGGCAGGGGCCCTGAGGCGCCATCTCATAACCCTGGGAGTGGATTTGTTACTGTGCTGTTGCTTGGCCAGTAGCCCAGGAGGGGCTGCCAGTGGCTGGACCAGGGCCCAAATCTGCATCTTTTCCCAGGTGGCCTCTGGGGAGGCTGCCTTTGCCCCGGGAACCTTTTCATCTTCTGCCCTGTGTACTGTTTACTGAACTGCTGGCCTAGCAAAGTTTCTCAGAAGAAATCGACCAATGCTCATTCCCCCCAAAAGTAAATTGGCCACTGAATGTCTCACATGGCTAGTGAACAATATGGAACATAGTGTACCTTTTTAAAGATCGTTTAGTCTGGCCTTATTTTAACAGATTAGAAAATCAAGATGGTAGAAAGTAAGTGACTCGCCCAGCTGATTTGGGAGGTACTGCGAGGGTACAGGTCATGGCAGGTAAATGTTGATCCTTGACACATACTCCAAGACATCAGTTGAAACTTATTGTGCTTGGGCATTCATTAGAGTCTAATAATTCAAAGGGAGAGACATAAAATAAAGGACAACATGCCAGAGAAAAAGGGTCATAAGAAAAGCTATTGCCAGAAAGCTAGTTTATGTGGCAGCCAGTGAGCTAATATCAAACAGACCCCGCCGAAATTCTGTTAGTAAATCTATGATATTTTCAATAGACAAAAGAATTATTCAGACATTAGGCAAACATTCCCCTTAAAATTGACTGGCATGTCAGGTACAGAAGAAAATGCTTATTTATTGAACCTATGTTGGATCCTATCCAAAGAGTTTTAGTGATGGTAGCAGAGTAGCAATTGGTTACCAACAAAGCAATCACATGGTATGTGTGATAACAATAGCATCATAGCAACTGTATACCTGAACTTTATTGTTGTGGTAGCTCTCCCGAGGTTTGCAGCCAGCTATCATTTAATATTATAAGGCTCTAATACAAAGACACACACAATACTAATCTCGCAGCAATCCTGGAAATTTTTATTCAGAGCAACAGTGTTCTATCCTGACAAACATTCTGGATATCTAGTTGTGACATTACTGTAACTGTAATTTCACACCTTTTATAAATTGAACTCCAAAGGCATGTGTATTAGAGTGCAAGTTAACATTATAAATAAACTAGAGGCCCAATGCACAAAATTCGTGCAAGGGGCTCAACCCTCACAGCCCTGGCTTTATCTGGAAGGACATCCAGAAGATTGTTCGGTTGTCTGGTCTAATTAGCATATTACACTTTTGTTATTATATATTCTAGAGGCCCAGTGCACAATTTTGTGCACAGGTGGGGTCCAACCGGATCGGGCTGGGCCTGTCGGGAGGAGGAGATGGCCGGAGGTTGGCCAGCTGGCCTGCCCCGATCAGGCCTGATGAGGGCCGGGTGACTAGGGGAAGGGGCCATGGGTGATTGGCCAGT
The DNA here is from genome assembly GCF_027574615.1 of Eptesicus fuscus. Taxonomy (NCBI): domain Eukaryota; kingdom Metazoa; phylum Chordata; class Mammalia; order Chiroptera; family Vespertilionidae; genus Eptesicus; species Eptesicus fuscus. The sequence continues at coordinate 17,808,770 of NC_072485.1, read as the reverse complement.
GGGCTCTGCCCCCAATTGGGGTTGGGGGGCCAACTGGGGGTGGGGCCAGCCATGGGGAGGGACTGTGGGGGAGCTGATGGGGGGCCATGTGCTGGGGGGCTGGACCATCGGTGGTTGGCCAGCTGACCCTGCCCCTGATTGGGGTGGGGGGCAATCAGGGGTGGGGATGGCCAGGGGAGGGGCTGTGGGCTGATCAGGGTAGTGGGGGCCATAGGGGGAGGGGCTGCAGGAAGTTGGCCGCCCAGCCCCACCCTCTATTGGGATGGGGGGTGTGATCAGGGGCGGGCTGGCAGCGGGGAGGGGCTGCGGGCCTATCGTGGTGGGGTGGGCTGATCGGGGGCAGGGCTGGCTGGGGGGGAGGGAGGGGGCATTTGGCCGGTGACCCACTCTTGATCGGGAGAGTCCGGCAGGGGGAAGGGCCACGAGGTTGGCCGGCCGGCCCCACCCCCTGATCGGGCCAGTTCACTGGCCACAGTGGGCATCATAGCAAGGGGTCGTTAGAGTCATATGGTTGTTATGGTCACTGGCTTTTTATATATATACTAGTGTTCCCGTTGCAGGAAAAATCCTGCAATAGGATTTCCTGCTGCACTCTACCCCGCCTCCCTTCCTCCCTTGTCGCCTGCCCCACCTTCTCCTCCAGCCCACCTGCGTTTCCCTTCGCCCCCGGCCCTGACTTCGCTCCCCCCTTCTCCTTCCCCCCCCCCCTGCCCCGGCTTGCTTGCTTCTTCGAAGCTTTACTCCTTTCTGCAGCTCTTGGCTTCTTTTGACACTGTCTTGATATGCAAATTAGCTGCCATCTTTGTTGGGGTAATTTGCATACTCGTCCTGATTGGTTGGTGGGCGTGGCTTATATGTAGCGAAGGTGCGGTCAATTTGCATATTTGTCTATTATTAGATTAGATATATAGATATAGATGTTGAGGTGGACTAGACAGCCATGTAACAGAATCCTTTGAATGAAACACATATATGCAATGAACTTATTAATGAACAGTTTGGAATATTATAATTGGGCAGTTGACATTCGGCAGAAAGTCTTGTTTATAGGACATGGTGTGATTATGACCTTGATACATAACCTGTGCTCTAAGTTTACATTTCAGTGCCGTGCTTTTAGGTCGAAGATTGAATGTTTTTCAGTTCACCTCGTCATCATGATAACATGTGTTCCCCTTCTTGTTTCAGAACGGCCTTGTCACCAGCTCACCAGAAATGTTTAAATTAAAATCTTGTATCCGACGAAAGACAGATTCAATTGACAAACGATTCTGCTTTGACATAGAAGTAGTTGAAAGGTTTGCACTTTTCTTTTTACTCTACATTTAGTTGTTCCTATGTTTAAATATAAATACAAAGCAGCATACAAGTGCTTGTTTTCCAATCTCTTTTTAAAAACAGTGTGCATATTTATTTCATTTTTTTACATATTCATTTGACAAATACATATTGCACGATTCTTTAAAAAAATAATCAGACACAGTGCGAGCACAAAAGTAACATAACTCAAAGCAGAATCTGGAAAATCAGTATAAATGACAGCATTAGGGGAAAGTGCATGCTGGGGACTTGGGGACCCTGTCACACTGAAGGAGCCCAACAGCATGGCCCTGGCTCCTGGGTCAGCCTGTTTGTAGACATCTGTGGAGCCTGGGGGCCTTGCTTCCAAGGAATAATTAGCTGGGAATGTCACAATCTCCGTCAGCCAGTGAAAGGGAGTGCGTGCCCTGTGCAAAGCACTGTCCAGGACTCTCAGCCACAGGATATGGGAGAGACATAAATGTTGTGCACCAAATTTATAATTTAGTGGGGATATTTAGCTCTACTCCTTTCTTGTGTCAATACAAGCAGAAGAGACACAAAATGAAAAGGGGTGTGCTTCTTGATTTTTTTTATCTATTGCACGGTCTGTTTTTCTCCCCCTGCATTGCTATCATATTTTCTCAATACTCTAGTTTTTTGTCTGGGCAATATATATACTATGACCTAATATATATATATATACTCTTACATACAGTATATACTATAGCTTATGTGTACCATGGCTTATAACTATCTAGTAGGGCAAGACCCCCATTCTTATGCTTCTTTAACATTATGTTACCTATTGTGGCCCTGTGTTCTTACATGTTATGGATCTTCTTATTAAGTTTATCTTCCTCTTCAAAAAACTCCCTTGGGGTTTTTGACTGGAGTTAGGTTATTAAGTAACTGATGGAGAATTGAACTCTCCTTGAAGATTTACATATTATTTTTTTGATTTATTCTTAGGTATTTTCTTTTTATTACAGTTTTGGATAGAATTATTTTCATTAATTGAAACTCTTTTTTCTAAATGGTTCAGACTACTGTCTAGAAAGGCTATTATTTTTGTTTATATAATAATTGATAACCAGTGTAGTTGTTGAACTTATTGGTTTTAATAGTTGGGTGGTAGGAATTTCTTGATTTTCTATGTAGACAAACACCAACATGTTAGTGATTTCTCTCTCTCTTTTTTTTTTATTTAAGCCTTTTCTAGTTATATAACTTTGGGGCACATGGTTAAACTATGCTTTAGTGGTCTCATGTAAAATAAAAATAATAATTGCCCACCTCAAAGGAAACAACACAATGCTTGGCACATACTAAACAGCCAGCAAATACTGATCATTGTTATTTTATTCTTGATGTTGTTAACACTGGTTCAAAGATAAAATTACCTCGATTTTTATATATGTTTTTCCTTTTCCGGTCTAATGACCTATTTCCCTCTTCACAGAAGAGATGTATGCATTTGTCATAGTTTTAAGTCATTCCAGGTTTTTAAACATATAATATTTAAATGAAATTTCCTGTTAATTAGGTTAATTCCCCTAGTTTTTGGATTTCATATCTTTTTCTCTTATATCAAATTCCTCCCTCTCTTCATTTGCTCTGTCTCTCTTGAAGTACATCCTATTTCAGAACTAGTTCTTGGGAGATAATTATTTTTAAATGAAATAATTTTAATATTGTGATCATGGTATAGATAAAACCTTTGGTTTTAGGATCTTCTTAATAATTAACTAGTTATGGTCTGAGGCTTTCCACATTGCTATATACTCATTGTAATTATTTTTAGTGACTAGATTGTACCACATTGGGGTCATAATCTCAGTTATCCTCATCTTGTAAAATGCTTAGGTGGTTGTGAACTTGGGTGAATGTAGCTATCATCCTTTTTAGTCATTTCAGGGGAAATAATTTGGAACTCCCTCCTTCAGAAAGACTTGTACTTGGAACACTAAATTATTTTACTACCTGTGATCATTAGAATGAAAAATATCTGTGTGTGGGTGTGGTTGTATACAGTGATTTTTCTGAAAGATACGTGTAGGTCAATTTTTTCCTTTTTTTTCCTTTTCTTTTTCTTTTTTCTTTTTTCTAATTCTTTTTTCTCTTTCCTGATTTTTCTTCAAATTTTACTTTTATAGCTAAGTAAGAATTTTAAAAATTGTAAATGTGTAAAGACATAGCTGGAATAAATTGAAAATATAAAATATTTGTTTTCATTAGGCATGGGATCATCACATTGCAGGCCTTTTCAGAAGCTAATCGGAAACTCTGGCTCGAAGCCATGGATGGGAAAGAACCAGTAAGAATATAACACATTTTATTTAGGTTTTATTGTTCTAATAATTACAAAATATGTCTGGGGAAAAAATACATCTGAATTTTTTATTTGTCTGTATTATATTTGAAAACATTAAAATAGCAAATCTGAGGAGTAGAAACGTACTATTTTCCTGGTGTTGTCTCGCTCACTGACACACAGCACCAACTCTGTAATTTGTTTCTCAGGAGGACTTTCAGGACTAAAACCCTAAAATTATTTATTAAAAATTACTTCTAATAGTTAATTTGGCTTCACTGATTGGATTATTCTCTTCGGTTAATAATTTTGAATGTCCGGTCTTTGCACGGTCATTGTAATGGGCATGATAAACAAGGTGCCGGGTAAGAACTAACCCTATAGTCTTATTTGGTAAAACTGCCTGTGAGTTGACATTTTCTTCTCATCCATATCCTTATTTTTCTAATAGTTATTTTGATGTTGGCATGATAACTTTTGATGTTATTAGGGAGTTCTCTGTAAAAATAAATAAGTTATTAATCACTGTCTGTTTTCTTTATGGAGAACATGGCTTTAGATGGTTAGGGGATGAGCACGCAGAGCAACTCTGAGGCCACATTCTGTCCCTTGAGAACTGTCCTATAGGTGGCAGAGAACCTGTGACCAGCCTTGTCAAAGTACCCGTGTCACAGCAGAGCTGCACGAAGTGTGGTCTCCAGACTTTGAGACGATCCCTCACACGGTTACCTGTGCATGATGAGATGAGTGCAGAAATCATGATTAAGCATCTGGAAAATGTTGTACTAATTTGAAGAGGTCATTTTATATTTGTTGAACTTAAAAATTTTTTATTTTGTATCTATTCTTTATCATGTTTATGATATTTAAATTTTCTTGTAATTTACAAAAATAGCAGTCAATGGTAGATTGAAAATTAAACAAAACAATTGGACTTTTCACCACTTAACTGAGAGGCAAGACCTGACCTAGAGCAGATGTAGAAGACAGCGTGGTAGCTCATCAAGTACATGTTAGGATTGTGCGTGCTGAAAAGAGTACACTAAGCAGATCATTTGAGTAAGGAGCAAGCAGGTGAAATCCATCATGAGATACTTTTTCAAGAAGGACTATTATGCATTATGTTGGGGAATAGAATGAGACTCGTAAATCATATGGAAGGAGGTAGAATTCTACCCAGGGCAGACAGGACAACCAGGGATGAAAAGGAATGGGAGGCAAGGTTGGTTACAGGATGGGGAGATGGCACTGTGGATGCAGCAGTTGTAGTACCTTGAAATCAAGACACTCCTCTATGAATCACTGCACCAGTATCACCCTGGTAATCGTCTATGCTGCGTCATTAACTGCAAGTAACTGATGGACTTCCCTTGTTTTTTAGATTTATACCCTGCCTGCCATTATGAGCAAGAAAGAAGAAAGTAAGTTGTTTTGATAAGTATTTAAATTTTTATCACAGTTATTTTTAATCACAAAGCTATTATGTGATATTAAGAGTTAGCTCTAGAAAAAAATGATATTAACACATCTTTGATCGGATGATGAATAAAATTCATTCATGAAGTTTCTCACGTTAAAATTACTAACAACTGATATTATAGTGACCAAAATTAAGTTTTCTTTCTTTGGTGTTTACTTATAGGTATGTACCTTGCTCTATCCCAGAAAGAGATTTGAGGCAGTTGATATTTAGCTTGTTTGTTTTTGTTGTTGTTTTTAATGGCAGTAGGGGGCCTTATTTATCTTATTTTCTCTGCTCCAATTTATAAGACTAAAGACTTGAATACTTTATGCTAGTTTTAAGAGATTGTGCTCAAGAATGTGGAATGTCAGGACATTGTCATAACACATGGGATATGTAGGAACACATGTTATCACTGTATTATTACTGAATCCTTAGCATCAAACCATTCTTAATAGCTACACTGTATGTGTTTTCTATTACATTCTAAATCCTCTTTCATTATCTTCCACCTTTTGCCTTCTTTTACCATTGATTATTTTAGTATATTTTTATGTATACTTCATGTCCTTAGATTATTTGACATTTAAAACTAGTTTGTATGTTTGTTTCTAAGGTTATTCGTATGTCTTTTTAAAGCAATTTCAAGTTTTATTTAACTCAATTGACTTTCTCTCATGATGTCTAAATTTATTTTTAAAACAGACTTAATAATCTTGGCTTTTAAATTGCTGTTAAAATACAAGTAAGAGTGGAGTAAATATAAAAACTGGGGAAGCGCTCATTTGAAAATCATAAATATTGAGTATATGAAAAAGCCTATATTTTAACTGAATGAAATTCTTCCTAGTAATTAATTTAAAAAATCATCAAAAGAAAATGCATAATTTAAAATAACCTTTAATATTAAAGATTTTTAAAAAAATACTTTCAGGGTTTAGTCTTACATTTCTTTCTCAATTCTAATCAAGGAAAGTGATCAGTATAGAATCTTTCATTACCCATTTGTATCTAATCACAGAAACATTAACCAATGAGTTAAGAGTTTTGTAAGTACTGAATGTTAATTCTAAACAATTACCTAAAAAGTAATTTGTTGTATGATTTATATTTGAGTAGAGTTTGAAATGTGTTTTCTAACATTGGCCTCATTTATCCATTATAAAGACAAATGATCTACTCAGGGATAAATCTTTCTTCAAAAACAACTGAAATTATATATGGTATTGAATAAGGCTTTTGAATGGAGAAATGGTCAAGTCAGAATATACTTGATACTTAATGTATCTCAGGAACTAGGGTTTCTGTCATAATTAGGAAATTTAAATAAGAAAGTTATCAAATATACTCATGCTGTGATGGAGGGAGAAGGTACTTCTTCATGCCATGAAGACTTTCTCTTCCGGAAATCAGTTTTTCTATGGTCTTAGCCACCTGAAACATCACTGTGCCACCATCTATAATAATAAAAGGATAATATGCTAATTAGACTGGACAGCAGAACGACCTTCCAGACGAAGCCAGGGCTGTGAGGGCCGAGGCCCAGGGCCGAGGCGGCAGCTGGGGCTGCTGCTGCCTCGGCCCTCAGAGCCCCTTGCACGCATTTTGTGCGCTGGGCCTCTAGCCTATATATAAAAGCCTAAGCGATCGGCTGACGGCCAGTAGCAATGACATGCACTGACCACCAGGGGGCAGATGCTCAACACAGAAGCAGAAACCACAGGCATGGAAACATGGAACAGACTGATGAATCTCAGAGGGAAGTGGGGGGGAAGGTGGGAAGAGATTAACCAAAGATCTTATATGTATTCTAGAGGCCCGGTGCATGAAAATTCGTGCACTTGGGGTCTCTCAGCCCGGCCTGCGCCCTGTCGCTGTCCCGACCCCTCAGGGGATGTCTGACTGACGGCTTAGGCCCACTTCCCGGGGGATTGGGCCTAAGCTGGCAGTCAGACATCCCTCTGGTGGGGAGCGGGCCTAAGCCGTTAGTAGGACATCCTTAGCACTGCCGCAGAGGTGTAGAGGCTTCCGCCACCGCCACTGCACTAGCCAGCGATGAGCTGGCTTGTGGCTGAGTGGCACTCCCCCTGTGGAAGCGCACTGACCTCCAGGGGGAAGCTCCTGCATTGAGCGTCTTCCCCCTGGTGGTCAGTGAGCGTCATAGCAATCGGTTATTCTGCCGTTAGGGTCAATTTGCATATTACCCTCTTATTATATAGGACTAGAGGCCCGGTGCACAGATTCATGCACAAGTGGGGTCCCTCGGCCTGGCCTATGGGGATAGGGCCAAAACCGGCTCTCTGACATCCCCTGAGGGGTTCCGGATTGCAAGAGGGTGCAGGCCAGGCCGAGGGACCCTACTGGTGCACGAATCTGTGCACTGGGCCTCTAGTTTGTAATTATAAGATGGTGTGTCCTGAAGTCCATGCATCTATATCATTTCCTACATTCTGGCTTTCAGTATGATGTATTAGTTTCCTACCCAGTTCTCTGGGCTTAGTGTGACAGAACCCATCTCTCCTTCTTAGTGTACTCTATACAGGCCCTCAGAGGGATGTGTGTTCAGCACATAATGGCTGTTATTCTTACTCTTAGTGCCAGTAGACTTTGATTGCCAAGGAGAGATTTTGATCATAAAAAGGAATATTTCAATTCCCTTTGCTTTATTAATATGTAGGGCTCAAAGTTATAAATCTTAACCTTAGTTGTAAGTTTTACTTTTATTATTTATCTTAAGCTATATTTTTTCTTTAAGCCTGTTTTTAATCAACATACAGATCTTATTCAAATTATCAATGTACTAACTTTAAAAAATAAGTTATTTTTATTTAATTTTTCCATAAACTTCTAGAGATCAAGCTATAATTGTAAAACTAATGAATTTCATTCTCTAAATGCAAGACCCTAATAAGACAAATTTGTGATTCTGGCTAATATAATCTTCCTAAACACCTGGCAACTTCTGTAATCTAGTAAATTGGCTGATAAATGCAGAGATTAATATTCTTTTATGCATTTTAAACATTCTAAATAAATCACACACAAAATTATGTAGTGATTTAAAAATATTTTACTACATACCATAAAGCCTACATATTCAAAAATCACACTTGTTTTTACCTGTTTTTACCTTGGGCTCGATCCCAAGTTTGGGGCCATGCAGGAGACACGTAAAGAGAGATTCATCCCTCTAGATTCTCTCTCATCAATCATTGATGTTTCTATCTCTCCCCCTCCCTTCCTGCCTAAAATCAACAAAAATATTGTTTTTAATAAAAAGACCTAAAATGTATTAATGACACTGTGAATCTCTTGCTCAGACTGCAATTTTACTCCTTTTCTCTTCTATCAGTGTCTTATAGTGGATACTATTTTTCTAGTGATGTATCCTAGGATATCTAGTGATGACTCATAGGACATATCTGAACACTTGGAAGTATTCCAGATTCAAGAACATGGCCCTGTTAAATTAAGAACAGCAGCCTGTTTTCTTCCTAGCAACACATCCAGAATTTTATTTGTTTCCGTTCAAAATTAGGTTCCAGGGATGGTGAGGATCTCAGACCTCTTTTTGCTTTCTTCTTCTTCTTTTTTTTTTAATCCTCACCCGAGGATATTTTTCCATTTATTTTTAGAGAGAGTGGAAGAGAGAGGGAAAGACAGAGAGAACTATTGATGTGAGAGAAACACATCAACTGATTGCCTCCTCACACGTCCTGATCAGGGCCCAGGCTGAGGAAAAGCCTGCACCACTTAGATACGTGCCCTTGACCAGAATTAAACCTGGGATTCTTCGGGTCCACAAGCCGATGCTCAGTCCACTGAACCAAACCAGCTAGGACTCAGACCTCTTTCTAAGTCTTGAATAAATCATGCGAGGTCATCATGTTATGAGTTCAGAGCAGCTTATATCTTTATGTTTGCCCTGTTTATTGAGATCTCCATTTCCCCTTTTCACATTTGACCCCTCAGAAATGGCATTATGTCAATTTCTCTCATAATTGGTATTTGAAACCGGATTAGCTTTGATTCATTTTCCACCTTGAGAAGTGCTTTTATGTAGCCTTGTCATTCAGATGGATCCTATTTATCTTAAAATAATCTTGTTTTTCCTTTGAAAACTCAGTTTGGTAGGGAATGTGTGTTTTGAATTGCTGGAGATAATTATGAAGCTTAGAATGACAAAATAGAAAACTCAGGTAAAAATTTGTTTTCAATGTCAACCATTAAAAGTTTTCATAATGTCTGGGCTGAAAACCCCAAAAGCAACAGGTTAAGAACGATCTCGTATCCTAAAATAGGGACATACTGTGACTATATAGAGAACATATACCATGAAATGAATAATAAAACTAAAATTATAGAGGGAAGAGTCTCTCTTTACAAGTCTAACATGGAAAATATCTCTACTTTGTGGTTACTCTTCACTTACTGTTTTCAGAGTAAAGATGCCATAAATAAAACTAGCGTAATTTAACAGAGAAGCAGAGTTTGACTCATCTTAATGAAAAATGCATGAAGTACAAAACCTAATATTAGTCAGTTATAGGATGCTGAATCCACAAACACTTTCCTGGTTGTGAAATATATCACCATATCCTTTTCTTGGAATTATAAGACTGAGAATTGATTCATCATGAGAATAGTAATGCCTGTCATAGATATTAAACAGGTGATATTCAGTTAAGGTGAGAACTAAACTGTTCCTCAAGCCATGCCAGTGGGGATATTTTGTTAAAGGACAGCTTACCATTAGCTCTTCACTATTCTGCATTTGAGCCCATCTTTCAAAGAAACAAATAATCATTGTTGACACACCTTCCTGTCCCAAGACTCCCATCTTGGGACTAATTATTAGCAGGGACAGAGGCAATTGTCTTTTTTTGTAAGCTTTCTCTCTCTGGCATTCTCTGTTGGTGCCCTGAGCCATGTTCCCAGTCGAACATAAGGTTTGTGTGTTGGCTTTTTAGCTGGTCCTTCTACCATAGGTTTGGAGGTGAGAATTGTGAAAGAAAAGATTCTTTCTCATGCAATTCAGTTCAACAGCATTCCATTGTGTACCTACTTTATTTCAGCCATTGTGAATAGGTAAAAGGAAGTCCTTTCAAATGAAGTTTCTGCCAATAAAAGTCATAATAAAGGTGTAATGACAGTCAACTAACATTCAGTACTCACGTACAAAATCAAAGGGATTGGGCCAGAAGACACTTGCAAAATTTCCCAATAGCTCTAAATTTCTGCCACTGTGTGTTTCAGTGACTTCCCGTGAGTCCCTAGGAAGTGTGTCCAAGCAATAAACAGAAAGATTAAGCTCATTCTGCGTGTCCTAGGCAATTGACATCCCGTCACAAATGCTTTTGAGCTTCATACTGCTGTGTAGATAGTTTACTCTGGAAATTCTCAGACGTCCCTTGGTTATACCCTCCTCCTTCACCACATTCTCCTCCAGGCCCTTGAGCAAATGCAGTTTTGTTTCTATCACTGAGACCAGGAAGAGGGTCAGCTCCAAAGTGCTCCCCATGAGCAGGGCCAGAAAGAGAGAACAGTCTGGGCCAAGGCTGTGGAGAGCCACCTGCTCACCCTTTAGGGAGAAGAGAAAGCTTTCTTTGCTTATCACAAACACCAGTAATTGCACTCATTTCTCTTTTCTGTTTCTTTCAAGCCCCATGTAGTATGGTTGTCTGTGATAAGGGGCCTTTTAATCTGAAATGGCAGGTTAGAAAAGTGAAGTAAAAACTAAAGACAAGTGTTGCTTTGTTTTGTCAACCCTGAGAATGTACTGTGAGGCCAAGTAGATTACATCTGTAAGGACATTCTGGGTTTTTAATTACTGGGAAATGGAAGGTACAAGGACTTTTGCTTTGTTAGTTGTATGGAAGACTATTCTTTTTTTTTTTTTTTTCCCCTCATGGCTGTTTGAATTCTGTTGAAATTAATAGCTTTTATGCTGCCAAGCTGCCTATAGAAACTTTGTTTTCAATAAAAGCTTTAGCCCTGAATAGTTTCCAGAGGGGGCGAAACACACACACAATGTTTACACTTAACTTTCAATTGAATAAATGACTTTTTTTAAGTTAGCCTGTCTTCTGCTTCTACCTCTGAAGTCCAGGTATCATCCGTTTTATAGGATTTCCGTTCCAGGAATTTGGGGGTTAGTTGCATTCTGCATTTCCCTCTGGTCCTCTCTGGAGCAGGGAGATACAGGGCTGGGGTGGCGGCCCTGAGGGGAGGTGATAAAAGTAGCTCCCTTTCGCTGATAAGCTCTAACCCTTCTGGAAGCCTCAGAGAGGGCACTTGAGCAAGCCAGCAACTACCAAGCAATCAATCAGGAAGCATAATTGGCTGTCTGCTCTGGTCAGCGTTGAGCCCTGATTCAGCAATCCATACTCAACCTTCCTCTACTGTTGCAGCTGGAACACCCTGTCCTCCACTCAACGAAAATTACAGTAAATTGTAACTCTGTCATGGTGTTGGTGTGATTTGATTTATTTAGAACATTTTCCATGGGCAGTTCATTGGAACACTAAGGAGTTACTAGTTTTTCTCTTTTGAGCTCTAGAGAACGTACTTGTGTTGAGTTCTCATTCGCACTGACATCAAGTCTACTAACCCCTTCATGGCTTTGGAAGGTTGCTTGTTTTCCTTCTTGCAATTTGTGTTTGCCCCTGACGTCCCCCTGACGACTCCGTGTAACTGGCTTTATATCAGCCACTGGGAGACAGTGTACCATAGCCTGTTTATGCCGTGTTACCCTCTCCTCAGCCCTCAGTAGAAAGTTCTGGGTGCTTGCGTGAAGGCGCTGGTGAGTAGTAGTTGGCAAGGCAGCCATGAATGGGCAGTGCCACTGCTGCCCTTTGCTGCCTTGTTACATGAATTGACCAGGCAGTACCCGAGGGAAAAAATGGATGTAGTATTCCAGTTAAGCAAGGAAACGTTAACTGTGGCATTGCCTTTATTTATTTAGTCCTTTTTGTCATAGCAAACTGTGTAAGTTATACATTATTAAATCAGACTTGGCCAGCTTCTGCTGTGGTAACAGATGATCCTCAAATCTCAAAGGCTTACCAAAGTGAGCTTCATTGCTGATCATGATGCGGGTCCATCCCTGTCAGCCGTGGCTCCTGACCTCCAGTGTCCACACAGGAACCCAGGCTCATGGAGTGGCCTCTCCCAGTATCATTGCTGATCTCGTGCCAGAGGGAAAAAGAACCTGGCAGGCTACATATTGGTTCTCAGTGTCTGCTGGATAATGATGTGTGTCACCCCCTTTCATATTTCATTGGCTAGTGCATATCCCAGGGGCAAGCTGACTTTGAGGGAGCTGAATAATGTGATCTTCCTACAGGAAGGGGCAACATATATGCGTGGACAGTAATTCCAGATGACTTCAGTCTCCTCAGTTCCAATGAGAGGATATTTGTGTTCACTGTGATTTGTTGAGTGTAATGAGAGGCATGGAAACATGGAACAGATTGACAAATCTCAGAGGGAAAAGGGGAGAAGGGGACAGAAAGAGATTAACCAAAGAACGAATATGCATGCATGCATTACCCATGGACACAAACAATAGGGTGGTGAAGGTCTGGAGCCGGGTAGGACCTGGGTGAAGGAGGGCAATGTGTGTGTGTGTAAAGGGGGGGGGGGGGTGGAAATAAAGATTTTTTTAAAAAACCAAAAAGCACAGAAAAGAAACAAAAGAGAAATGCATGGTTATCTTTGCCAACATATGATATTCTTCCACATCTCTAAATTGATTGATAGCGTTTTGTTTATTGAAGTGAATAGAACTAAAGCACAAGACCCATGGACACACCACGACAGCAGTACCATAGAATGATCTGGCAGGCAGACTCAATGTCTGTAAGATTGTATTCTTCATGATGAGCCTGTCAGATCTGTGTGTTAGAACAGACTGGGGACATTGCTGCCAAACAGCCCAGTATACCTTCAAGATGTAGCCTGGTTATTGCTTATTTTTCTCAAAATGGATACTTAAATTCTGTTTTTATGTATCAGCATTATCTTCACTCATTTTGCCACGGCCAAGTTTTATTGAAATTTTTTAAAAATGCTTTTCTCTTTTAAAATTATTTTATTGAAAAGTTGAACAATGTGACCTCAAGAAACAAACATTATAAATGTCAGGAACTTGCAGTTTTAATTGGTATAAAAATACTAGTGCATTTTGTTTCCTAAGGTTGCATTTTGGGGGCTCAGTGTTTATTGTTAAAAATGAAAATTAGTCATTGATTTCTCATTTCTTTATTTTATATTGGTTCCTCACCTCTCCATTCACTTGTTTTCCAATGTCCAATAACTACTTTAAAAATTTCATAGTGTATAATGTATAAAATGCTTAACTTAGCATTTTAGATTATTGGAAACAAGCAATCACTGCATGGTGTTCAAAAGAGCTACCCTCATGTGGGTAGTCAACTCAAATAGATGCTTATTTCTCTGCCATTCATTCTTGTGTGTTGAGTTCATCCAAAGCATTCACTTGACTTAGGCACTGAGGACACAAAAATACCCTCATATTATTATATTTTAAGAAATTGGGTCAAATCATATGGTACTTATCTTTCTCTATCTGGCTTAATTCACTTAGTATAATGTTCTCCAGCTCCATCTATGCTGTCGCAAAGGGTAACAAACTGAACTAACAAGCAAAGTAGAGACAGACTCATAGATAAAGAGCAAGCAGACTGCTCTGGTGTGTGTGACGGCCGGTGGTGGGGGGAGGAGGGGAGGAGGCAGAGGGTGTTGGAGGAGTGGAGGGATTGAGCAAGAAAAGAAAAAAAGAGAAAGAACTTACGGACACTGTCAACAGTATGGTGATTTTTTGGGGGGGTAGAGAGGAGGGGGGATAGGGAGGTGTAAGAGGAGATAGTGATGGAAAATAATAAAATAAACAATTAAAAAATAGAAAACTGGAAAAAAAAAAGAAATTGGTTCATATCCTGTAGATTACTTTTTTCACCTAATAACATATAATAAACACATTCTTTCATGTCAGTACCTTGGGGGTTTTTTTGGGCCAAAGATTTCTTAAACCTTTCAGTTAATTCCCATTTCAGTTGCTTTCTATGTGCAGGATTTCTTCAAATGTTTTGCCTGTTGGTGGCACCCCTTCTTGATATATATATATATATGGTCTTGAATCCATATTGAGCTACATGAATATGTTTAATCTATCATCTTTAAATGGAAGCAGGTTTTAATTTTTCATTAGTTTGAATTGTCTGCATATGTTATTATTTGGGAATATTAAGAAATCCCTTATCTCCACCACATGTGATGAAAATTTTTATTATAGTACAAAAAAATTTTTTTTGAGTTTTTCTTCTCAGTGTTACTTAGTATTATTAAATCCTTTCTGTTTAAACAAGTAATCTAATCAGATTATGCCATAAAATTTAAAAAACAAACAAACCCTGATTTAAAGAAAATCTAGCATAAAGCAATGAAAATAAACAGCTATTTTACAATGTAATAATAATCTTTGGGGGATTTTTAGTGGACTGACTAAGGTTATTTTGAATTATTTTGAATACGGTACAAAATGTAATAAGAAGGATCATTGGACTTGGAATCAAGAGAAGTTTAGAATCCTGGCTCTAGAGCTTAGAACAAAGAAAATGACGTTTCCAGCAACGCAGTGAATCATTTTAAAATTAAAGCTTTCTCTCCACATCATCATGTTGTTTTGAGAATCCCATGTGACTGGCTTTGTAATAGAGTTACTAACACACAATAAAAGTTCATTCTTATTACATTTTGCTTTTATCATCTGTGAAAACCTGTAATGAAGGATATTGCTAATTTTAGAGAAAATGGAAGGGATCAATGTAACATATTCACTGTCTGAAAGGATTTGTGTTTCTAATGAAGCAAGTTCATGTAATAACTGTGGTGAGTGTGAACCACGCTCCTCAGCTTCTACCACATATGAAAATTCAGACTCTACCCAAAACCACCATTAAACCATAAAACGACAGAGGCCAATGAAGCGGAAATGTAAGTTCAGCATGAACACTTAAAATGATTTTCTTTTCTTTTTCAGTGTACTTAAATGAAGCAGGGTTCAACTTTGTGAGAAAATGCATTCAAGCTGTGGAAACAAGAGGTCAGTACACCTGACGGGTGTATCGCTGTTGTCATGTGGTCCATTCTTATGTACAAATGCTCAGAAAATGAGATGTATTTAGCCATTAACATGAGACTAATTTACAAAATTCTATGATTATATAAATAAATAGTTTTACTTTGAGCTTCAGTTAATCAAAAATCATCCTATAAACATACTTGGTTACATCTTCCCACATAGCCTCAGTTTACTTCTTACTGGTACTGATGGACTCTGTAAATATTTATTATTGTAAGTACCCCTTTAGTTTTATTTTTCTGCTTTAGGGAAGTCAGTAAGATTCCTAAGTAGCTTGTGTTCAGCCCCTCCTTCCCTATATGATTTCCTCCAGTGATTTCAGTCACTGTCAGGATTTCAGCGCCTTCCTCACTCTAGTGGTGACCTCTCTCCTGAAGCCCACTCTAGTGGTCTGTTAGGCAATTACACTTCCAGGAAAACCTGTCTAAAGCAAAACTAGTATTGGGCTGTGGAGTTCTTTAAACTTAGATTCAAATTTTGGTGCTGCCACTTAGAAGTTTTGAGACGTTAAGTAGGTTTCTTGTATTCTTTGAATCTGTTTCCTCACTGTTACAGTGAAGATAAAAATGCCACAAAACTGTTCAACATGCAGAACTCCATGACCGAAGAAATAGATGAGCAATGCTATTTCATATTCATATTCAAGTCCTGGGGAATAGGCAGGTGTACTTCGCTACTTTGAAGATCTTCAAAGACTTTCAAATCACTGTTCAGTGTCTGCTCTGAGAAATATAAGTCTGGTGGGTGTTTTCAGGGGAGGTTTGCTAAAGTGAGACCACAAAATTTGATAAGCAGCTTTCAGATTCTGTGCAGGCATATGTCTGAGTTTTTAACGTTCTGTACTTAGGAAGCTGTCTCAAGTCATTTTCTTGTGATTTTTTCCTTCCCATTAGGCATCACAATTTTAGGCCTCTACCGAATAGGAGGAGTGAACTCCAAAGTTCAGAAACTCATGAACACCACATTTTGTAAGTTTTGGATGAAGCAGTTACTTAATTTTTGCATTCTTACCGATAATCCAAATCATAGGTGTTTTTGTTGTTGTTATTGTTTCGTTTGAGATATGGCCTATTGCTTATCCTTGAGTATTTTCAAGTAATATTTTGTATTCAGTTTTCAATGTCCAGTTATAATGGAAGGACAATCAGAATTTGAGAGAGGGGCTTTTTATGATGTTGGACTTTCTCTGTAGTGTCCCTTGATTAGCTAGAGTTGCAATGAGATTTATGTCTGGCTGGATTCAGATTGCCTGGCTTGGAATCCAGCTCAGCCACTTGAAAGCTTTGTGGTTGTGGGTAATTTGCTTAACCTTTCTGTGCCTCAGCCTCCTCATTTATAAACTGGGGATAACAATAGTGCCTGCTTCATTAAGAATTGTGAGGACTGGAAATTTTAATTCACATGAAGTACTTAGAAGCATGCCCAATACATGGTGGACGCTCTGTGATGTTAGCCATTAGCAATAATTTGACTTGGGAAACTATTATTCCACAAGAAATAGTTGAGGTTTAGTGCCCCTTTGTTTGATCTACTTACTTTGGTCCCTGTTTTCTTAATGGTGCAAGTGGTATTTTTAATTGAACGATCTAAATATTTTATTTTTATTCTCTTTAGCTCCCAAATCCCCTCCTGATATGGACATTGATATTGAACTATGGGATAACAAGACAATAACAAGTGGACTGAAAAACTACCTCAGGTGAGCAGGGTTAACTGCAGGCACTCTGCGGTGACCTCTCCCTGGCTCAGTCACCTGGGGATGCCATGCCCCATGTGTGGACTCCACTCCTCAGCACAGACCCTTTGCTGAAAGTGAGAGCGCGAGGTGGTAATGTTTGTGTTTAGTGTTCTGGAACTTATCCTTGATTTCTCAAATAATAAACTTAAAAGGCTGAAGTATCTCATGAATACTAAGTAATTTGTTTCATGGTAAATTTTTAAAAAAATATATTTTTATCGATTTCAAAAAGGAAGGGAGAGGGAGAGATAGAAACATCAATGATGAGAGAGAATCATTGATCAGCTGCCTCCTGCACATCCCTACTGGGGACCAAGCCCGGGACCTTTCAGTCTGCAGGCCAACACTCTCCACTGAACCAAACCGGCCAGGGCTGTTTCATAATAACTTTGAATGTAGGGTTCACATGTATTTCTTACAAAATAGGCTGAAATTAAAAGTTGTTTTTCTTAATATTATCCCCATATCTGAGAGGAGTTTTGCTCACAAAGTGAAAAAAAGGTCCTTGGGCCTCCCTTTTTAACATCATAATTGTGGCGAGAAGTGCTAAGGGGCATTGGGTCTCTGAGGTCTTTGTTTTAGCACTGCCTGGAGCCTCCCCACTAGGACTTACCCTGCAATGCAGCCTGACCACCAGTTCCCAGGAAGCACCGCAAGTCCAGGGAAATAAAGAGATACTGCCATTGTAAAGTATGCTTCCTTCTCTGTTGCAGGTGCCTTGCAGAACCACTAATGACTTACAAGTTGCACAAAGATTTTATTCTTGCTGTTAGTAAGTATGCTTCCGTTGATGTCGTTTTATGCTGTATTACTTAGAGGTATAACTTTAAACCAGCTAGTTAAGACTTCTCTACATATTAAGAAATTGTCAATGTGATACTTAATAGCTTACAATATGGTTTATTAACAAATAAGAAATTGCAGGATGAACTAAATATTTTGTCATTTAATAAGACCTCATTGGAGTGACTTTCTGGTGTGATCAGCAAAAGCTGTGAGGAATTATTCGAATTACATTTTACTTGACTAATGAATGTCATTTTTTTTACAAGAGCAACTTTGTGGTTAGATATATAAGACTACAGAAATGTACAGTTATGCTACTACCATACACATACTCACATACTATTCCCAAATCTGGAGGGAAAAAACTGTGTTCCCAAATCTGGAGAGAAGAATCATATATTTTTGGTAGGCAAGAGGCTCTTCCCCCATATTATATTTGTAGTATTGATGGTCACATATTTATGTCATTTCTTTAGATCAGTGACTGTTAAAATATGATGTGGATAGGTTTAATTCAAAACCTGAGGGGAGGTTGGGGAGGGTGTCTGTGAGAAACATGTAACCTGAGGAGTTAGAAATACGTACTTTTAAAACATTGGGATCAGAGTGCCAGGGCACCATCTGACAGCATCACAACGCGTTGTAACAATTAGGAGTTGGAATTTCATTGTTAAGGTGTATGAGGTATGCCTGTAACAAGTGTATTTTTCACAACCCAAGAAAGAAATCTTTGCATTATTTTATTACCACACATTGTAATGCCACAGGAAACGTTGTCTGCTGATAACAGTGTCAGATAAAGTTGAGTGGCCTGGGTTTTTAATCCAGCATACATGGCTGACCACATGATCCTGTGAATAGATATGTACAACTATGCTACTGAGCTTCCTCCTGAAAGCTCCCCATCCGACATTCTCTTCATGAAAATCTACCTTTGTGAAATTGTTACAGAGAACCGGAATAATCAAACAATGCTGTAGAGTTTGGAGTCACACTTTATTACGTGCGGGTCCAGAGGAAAATGTCTCTCAAATTCTGGGCCCCAACATGGAGGAATTTTCCCTATTTATATGTTTTTACCTTCTTTGTCTTCCAAATATGGGGTGTTTCCGGCCCCTTTTCCAAGTTCTTAAAGAGCCCCTATGTGATGGGGCCTTGAGACCTCAACCAAAGGCCTGGCCTGGTGCCAGCACTGATAATTTTGTCCTGGGAAGGTTTAAAGGCCTCTTTGAAGTGGGAATAGTCTTATTTTCCTTATTATTTAAGCAAGCAAGCATTTACAGAAGCCAAATAGCAGGGTTAAAATTTAAAACAGCAGTTTTTATATAAGACTAGAGGCCCAGTGCATGATTGAATCATGCACATGTAGGGTCCCCTACACACTTTCCCTTTCGATCACGGGGAGCTGGGTGCCTGTCCGCTGGTGCACCAGGCGCCAGAGGCTTCTGAAAGGCCTGGTGCCTGAGTGGACAGGCATCCAGCTCCCATGCTTTCCTTTCGATTGCTGGTGCACCAGGCCTTTCAGAAGCCTCAGGCGTGGCAGAGGCTTCTGAAAGGCCTGGTGCCTGAGCGGACAGGCACCCAGCTCCCACGCTTTCCTTTCGATCGCTGGTGCACCAGGCCTTTCTGAAGCCTCCGGCATGGCGGAGGCTTCTGAAAGGCCTGCTGCCTGAGCGGACAGGCACTCAGCTCCCCCACTTTTGATGGTCCGAGCGGCGGGACGTCAGCTCGCTGCCCCAAAGGCCCCTTCTGTGCCGCAGCACAGCCATGGCACAGACACTGAGCTCGTGCCACTGCTGGCGACGCAGTTCAGCATCCCGTCGGCCCAATCAGCTACCCCGGCCACCCCGAGTCCCGCCCCCCCGCGCCTCCTGGCCAATCACGGGCATAGCGAAGGTACGGTCAATTTGCATATTTGTCTATTATTAGGTAGGATGGATGCTTCATTATGAACAAGACCATCATTTCATTGATTAAGAAGTCAGGATCCAGACTGGGTAAAAGACGTTGTGTAAGGACACTGGTAAATTCATGGCAATACCAGGGTTACAAGCCGGTCTGTTAGACTCTTAATCTAGAACTCTTTCTTGTAAAATAATGTATTTCATAAGAAATGGCGTTTGAACCACTTAGCTGAAATGACTCAACGAGCTGCTGATTTTGATACAAACATCTATCTGGTTGTAAGACTTTTTTCTATACTTATTCTCTGGCAAATATGATCATATTATTCACTATCATGATCATTAATATGTGTTCTTATCTATGAGAATTCATCTTTTGTCTGGGTCAAGGGTAATCCTATTTTCTAGATGTTAAGTTAATAAAATTAAATATTCTTTGGTTTCAAGCTACAGAAATCCAGCTCAGTAAGAAGGGGAGGCTATTTAGAGAGTAAGCTGTATCTCACAGAACTCCTTGGCCCAGGAGGGGTCAGGCCTCCCAGGGGTCTGCAACCAGCAACCGCAGAGCTGGGAACTGACGTGTCTCTCCCCACTCTATTTGGAAGGCCTCTCATCTCTGTTCCTTCAGTTCGACTTTCTTGGGTTGGAACATATTAGGTCCCGGCAGCCCTGGTTTTACACGGTCTGCCTTTCCACATATCCAGCAGACAGATCAGTTTTGGTGACTTCATTTCAACTCCTGGGAGAGAGAGAGCTCTGTTTGGCCAGCCTTTCCTCACTCCAGATAGGTGTGCCTAGAAGAAATGGTGATCCCATAATATAAGCCCTATTGGTTAGGCTGAGAAAGGGCTTGGTAGGATGGGCAGTCACCCCGGAATTTGTTTATTGCAGTAAAAGAATATTAAATAGATTCCTTATTCTGAAGGATTAGAAGGTTCTCTAGCAGACAAGTCTGCATCTTGGCTTTGGCTTGGCAGACGCAACTGGCTGTAGATGCTTTCTCTTCAGATTCACTGTTAGTAGCATGGGCTTAAAATGGACTGGGCCTCTGTTTGCACCATGATTCTGACCCCTCAGAAAAAGAACTCCTGGTTGTTTTTGAATTTGTACAATTTGGAAAGGAATGCCTGCTTCCTCTAGTCTGATGGAATCACTGGAGGTTTCAGTAGGGTAAAGCGTCAGTCACAGTGCCTGACACATTAGGCAGTCTGTAACCCTGGCTGTGGTCACTCCCATCGCTGAAGGTTTGGTTCTGTCCTTGTGTAGCAAAACCAAAGCAGGCCATGAGTTCTGGTTGTCTGGATGTATATGGTTTGTGGCTAAGAGCACCGGCCGGTATTAGATAGACCTGGGTTTGCTAACTTCTTTTCTCACTAACTTCATGGCCATGGACAAGTTACTGAGCTTCTCTCAGTCTTAGGGAATGATATGTGATAATAACCATTTGAAACAGTGATTTTAGGGCATGAAAGGGTGGGTGTGGTTGCGATGATGATTAATGTTTATATATACATTTTTAATGCAATTAAAACTTGAGATTTGCAACCTTTTTTATGTTACAGAATCTGATGACCAAAACTACCGGGTGGAGGCTGTACATGCATTGGTACACAAATTACCAGAGAAAAACAGAGAGATGCTGGACATCTTAATAAAGCACCTGGTCAAGTAATTCTCTGACTTCTGTTGTTCACTTTACTTGTTCAGCTGTTAAAGTTAAGCTTGTCCGTGTCATCTTAAGTGTGTGATGGTGCTGGGACATCGGTATTGTCATGAGAGTCTGTAGAATGTGCTTTAAAAATGAAAGACGAATTTTGAAATGTATCTATATGTACATGTGAATGCACCTGGGTATGTATACAATATGAAAATAATTATATCCTTTGCAACGGTTAAACTAATGATGAAAAACTTACATGTCAACTTAAAAATATATGTGGAAGTATATAGTTTTCCCCCAATTCTTTTAGATACATTTTGATCCCTAAGTTTGAAAATGAGTTGACCATATTACCAAGGTCAATAGATTCTACCAAGTCAAACTTCCACTCCTTTCTTTGGACTCATAGTATCTTTTGGTCTCTGAAGATTTTTCTGATTCTGCTGTTAGTCATTGATGTATTTAAAAATCTTGATAGATATCACAGTAGTCAGGTTTCTCCAGAGAAACAGAATGAATAGGATGTTTGTGTTTATGTATACAGATACTGTATATACAATAGAGGCCCAGATTTGTGCACTGGTGGGGTCCCTCGGCCTGGCCTGTGCTCTCTCGAAATCCGGGACCCCTCGGGGGATGTCAGATAGCCGGTTTCGGCCTGATCCCTGCAGGCCCGATCCAGACAGGAGGGAGCCTGGTCCCCGCAGGCTGGAGACCCAGAAAGAGTTGATTTTGCAGCTGGAATCCAAGGCAGCCCAGAGACCGAATGCCTCTTTCTCAGGGGACCTACTCTTTTTCTCTTAAGACCTTCAACTGATTGGATGAAGCCCACCCAAGTTATGGAGGTTAATCTGCTTTACTCAGAGTCTACTGATTTAAATGTTAATCTTATGCAAGAAGAAAAATACCTTCACAGAAATAGCTGGAATTATGTTTGACCAAATATGTGGGCACTGTGGTGTATGAAATTAACCATCACATATCTATCTTTGAGTGTCTCTCTCTCACTCTCAATCCAGAAGTTTATTTGCCATGATACTGGAAACAAAACAAAAGTCCAAATTCACATTTTAAACTTATTTCAGAATCCCCTTACCGTTTCTTCCATTTTTTCTAATTTATTTTTATTTATTTATTTAATTTGTTTTGTTTCTATCACCATTTATTCCCCATATACCCTCTTTCACCTCCCCCTTGCTCTCTCCCCTCCCGCCTCAGTCACCACACCGTTATCTGTGTCCATGAATTCTTTCTCTTTCTTTTTTGCTCAATCCCTTCACATACATACCCAACACCCGGCCACCACCACCAGAGCTGTCTGACTGCTCTGTACCTATGAGTCTGTGTCTATTTTGCTTGTTAGTTCCTTTTGTTCATTAGATTCCATATGAGTGAAATCATATGGTACTTTTCTTTCTCTGACTGGCTTATTTCCCTTAGCATAATGTTCTGCAGGTCCATCCACTCTGTCGCAAAAACCGTTAGACATTTTCCATCTTAATGAATACCATGATTCATAATCAAATAATTAATTCCTTCCTTGTTTGCTAGAGGTAGTAACCCAATTTATGCTAATTTTAGTCATGCACATTTGAAATAGTGCTACATAACCTATTAATAACTCTCAATGTGCAGGCTTTGAGATAATATTAAATTCCCCCATAGGAATCCACTTGGAATGGCATAATTTCAAATTTATTTTTAACTGTTGCCTATGGCTATACCTTTATTGCTAATGAACAAGGACTCATCCTTGGTTAGAATTAGTCTTAAATTATGTTTTTGAATTGTGCATAACCTCTTTATGAAATTTAACCACACTGTATTTATTGGTCATTCTCTTGTTGTATTCAAGCTATTTTTCTAGTAATGTGTTTTTTAAATTGACATGAGTGTCGTTGCTTAATTACCCGGAGTATTAGATGAACACAAGCTTCACCCTTAATTTGAATGTGTGTTGTTTTGATAACAAGGAATTAGCAGGGCAGGGTATCTGGCCATAGAAAAGCGCTTAAAATTCTCTTGTTCATCCTTCACCACCATTCCTGGCTCTTATCTTTTTTCTTTTTTTCTCCCTGTTGTTTGTTTATTGACTTTTTGAAACTACTTTTATAAAGTCTCTATTTTTAAAAAATATTTTATTCAATTAGAAAACAACAGTTCACACATTTTCCCCACACCTGACCCCACATCCTCTTACAACCACCAATCTGTTCTCTATATCTGTGAGCTTGTTGTGTGTGTGTTTTTTTTTGTTGTTGTTCTTTAACATTCCACATATGAGGGAGATCAGATGGTGTTTGTCTTTCTCTGTCTGACTTATTTAATTTTCAACATAATGCTCTTGAGATCCCTCCATATTTTCATAAATGGCAAAATTTCATTCTTTTTTATGTGTGGGTAATATTCCATTGTTAACACATACCATAATTTCTTTATTCGTTCATCTACTAGTGGACACTTCGGTTGTCTTCATGCCTTGGCTATTGTAAATAGTGCACAGTGAACATGAGAGTGCATGCATCTTTTCTAGTTAGTGTTTTTTTGTATAGTAGAATGTGTACTCTAATGACTTAAGTAAATTATAAATAACTAATAACACTCTTGGTTCCTGGCAACCTTATGACTCAGGTAAACTGTAAACAACTAACAACACTCTTGGTCCCTATCAACCTTATGTGGCTTAAAAAAAAAAAAAAAGAAAGAAAGAATTTAAGACCTGTGACCTGGATTAGTCACTGGCCTAAAGAAACAACAACTTAATGACTAATTCCAAATCTCCACTAATTAGCTCTGAGATGTTATAGAAATCACTAGATGCCCACTGCACGAAATTCGTGCCCTGATAGGATCCCTAGCAGCTGCTCGCTGCCAGCCAGGACTTCCCTTTCCCCTGGCTGCCTGCCGCTGGCCAAGGCCTCCCTTCCTGGGGTTGGCCTGCTGGACCCGCCCCCTGGTCTAACTCCCAGTCAAGGGGCCAATTTGCATATTAGGGTTTTATTATATAGGATTGCTTCCTTTCTGAGGATCCTTTTTTTTTTTTTTCTTCTTCTTAAAACAAGGCCATCTGTGGTTCTTCTTTGATTCTAACTTTAAATATTCAGAAGTGCAATTGGATGTCTGTTACCTATAGGAGTTGAGGGAGTAAGGTGCAGAAATGGATGAAATGCGGGTGAGAAGGGTCTGTGTTAACTCAGGAGCCCAGCAGATGGAAAATTCAGTGAAGAGTAAATTGGTCATCAAAATATTCTATCTCTTCTGACACAGTCATCAACTCTCCTTTTCCAAATAGAGCACATTTTTAGGATTTCTAAATGTATTTCCAGTGAGCTTAATATTAATCGTTGTCCAGTTTACTTACACTACCAAGAACTTTTATATTTTAGCAATAGTTCCTAAAGCCAATTTAATTACAGGAAGAATATTATTTTGACATCTTATTTCACTTAATTTAATTGATTATTTCATTTTCTCAACCCTATAAGGGTTGCTATACTTACTAGATGAGGAAACTGAAGCCTAAAGCTATTAAATAACTAGGCTGACTACACCACACTTCCAAGTTGGATGGATTCATGCTTTGATTCCAGATAGACTCATTGTCTTTGCAGACTACTTTCTTAGTACATTCTCTAATATATATTACACACAATCAATATGTAATATTTGGGTCTACAAGAAGGAAACTTGGAATGAAACTCCTCTTAGTCTAAACAAGAGTCTTCTTAGATAGTTCTCTCTTGGGCACAGGGAACATTTCAGTCAGTGGGACAGTCAGCATGTCCTGTCCTGTACTAGGAATTGCATGGGTAACCCAACATCCTGGATTTCCCATAACATTTTACTTTGGGTTTTAGGATGTAGTTAACTCAGATATAAATATAATCTTGTGTGTTACTCTTCTTCCTAGAACTTCCCATTCTAAAAACCTGGCTGGAAGTAACAGAGAAAAGGCAGTGGTTAACCTAGGAGAGTGGTCAAGTGAATGAGGTTTCTTTTCCTCTGTAAAATATATCCAGTTTCCAAATTAGTTAATTAGTCAAAGTCATCTTTGATAGCTACCAAGATTACTTTGCTCAAGTCAATAATATCAGGCTTTTTTTTTTTTTTTTTTTTTTCATTTCCAGCACTGATTTCCTCTTCCTGTTTCCTCTCCTTACTGTTTTCCAGCACAGTGGCCAGCACTACAGAAGCACTCAGGGAAGCCTTAGAAAGATGGTTGGAAGGAAGGAAGGAAGGAAGGAAGGAAGGAAGGAAGGAAGGAAGGAAGGAAGGAAGGAAAGGAAGGAAGGAAGAAAGGGAAAATGCATTGGCCAGTTGTCTTATGTGGGAGCTCAAGGAAACCTCTGACTTGTATTCAGGAGACCTGAATTCAAATAGCATCTCTGTTCCTAATTTGCTGTGACCTCAAGTACATCTTTTTTACTTTAGGAGCTTTGGTTTTTTTACCTGTACAATAGGAGAACCTGACTTCCTGGGAGGATTAAATGCAATAATAACTGAAAGTGCCTGGCAGTAGGTTTTCAATAATATGTTTGGTGAATCCAAATAAAATTACAACCAGCCTACTCTAAACCATCTGTTCTAAAAGGAGTATAGCACTGTAGAAGACACCAAAGGGTCAATAATCTGTGTCTTCAGGGTGATTGCACTCACTTTACGAAATCAAGATTTTTTCCTCTCCAATATATTAACTTTTGTAATTATGTTTTACTTTGGCTATGTTAACTTTTTATGTCATTTTTGGCTATACTCATTAATGCCAATTGGAAGTGACTGAACCTGATTATTTGGAAAAATTAGCCTGCAATGGAATGTTTTACATTTTATTTATGTCGCAAATTTGGTAGTTGAGAACATTTTATAATTACTAAACGTTTAACTTAAGACATCTTTGTTGCTCTTGTTTGCAGAGTATCACTACATAGCCAACAAAATCTCATGACTGTCTCAAACCTCGGTGTCATATTTGGCCCAACTCTCATGAGAGCACAGGAAGAAACTGTGGCTGCTATGATGAATATTAAGTTTCAGAATATTGTCGTTGAAATTCTGATAGAGCACTATGAAAAGGTAGGCTGAATTTTCAAGTGGGAGTATCAAATTTTGTATGTGGCATTCGTATCATCTCGATTTTTCATTTGAATCATCTGTGAGCTTCACATTGTGAAGTCAGATTCGTATAATGTCAGTCTTGTAAATTTTATATAAATTATTTCTTTGTGAGGACTCTGATTTTCCTTTTTCTTGTTCAGTTTTTAAATCCTCCTCAAAACCTTCTGGCCAGGTGATCTCCTTTCCTTCTCCATCATTTACCTTTAAAGATTTTCTTCCGCCCTAACAGGTTTGGCTCAGTGGATAGAGCGATGGCCTGCAGACTGAAGGGTCCCAGGTTCGATTTTGGTCAAGGGCATGTACCTTGGTTGCGGGCACATCCCCAGTATGGGATGTGCAGGAGGCAGCTGATCGATGTTTCTAACTCTCTATCCCACTCCCTTCCTCTCTGTAAAAACTCAATAAAATATATTTTAAAAATAAAGATTTTCTTCCACAGCACTTATATAATCAGGTTTTTGCACATATTCAGATAATACTTTAGAATAACTTTGTGGTTAAGTCTCTTTTAACCCTTTAATCTCTCTGGAATTAGCCTCTTAATTATACAGCAGAGGTGATATTCTAAATAAAACCAAAGAAAAAATTCTGGAGCAGTCTTAAAGTCATCTCTATCCAGTCCCCCAGGAGGATGACTTTATAAGAATGGGATCTTAGAATAACTATGGAAATTGGACATTGGGGAAGCCAAATTGATTGCATTATTAACAAATTCAACCACTGAAAGTCTAAACATTTTGTGATGCCTTTGTGTCAGATCCAGTCCCTGTGAGAGAATGACTGTGCCTCTCTCTCCTTCCCCGGGGCCCTCCCTAGTACCTAGCTAAGGCTGGAGGCTTCCTCACAGCCAAGGAGCACGTGACTGCCTCCTGTAGCTGTGCTCAGACCTGGCACATTCCTTGACCATTCAGAACCAACAGCGTGGCGGCACCTTCTAAGAAATGGGCCCATTCTGCTGGGGAAATGGTACAACCCAAAGGCTATGTTTAGCATGAAGGGGGAAAGACAATTATCACACAAAAAGAATCAGTGTGTCTCAACATTGACATTTGTTCCTATTTGAAAGGTTTCTTAAAATGATTGGGAATTCTGAACTTCACTGTTGGGGAAGCATCAAAAGGAAAACCCAGAGAAGAAACATTCCTCAGTGTAAATGGAAAAGAAAGTAGTCATTATTCTGGGATCCACTTAATATACTTATTTTTTGGTATCAAGCATCTCTTGCATACAACTGATGAGGTAGCATGTAATTCTAAGATTAAGTAGCATATAAGTCTCAAAGCTTCTTTTCTGATGAAAATGGCAATTTCACCCGTTTGTTGACCGCGGCCCATTGTTCTTCCCTGTAGATTTTTCACACGGCCCCGGACCCCAGCATCCCTCTTCCTCAGCCTCAGTCTCGGTCTGGGTCCCGCAGGACGCGAGCAATCTGCCTCTCCACCGGCTCCCGGAAGCCCAGAGGGAGGTACACTCCGTGCTTGGCAGAACCTGATAGTAAGTGTGCCGGCCGTGGGGAGAGGCTTTCTCCATTCTTTATCCCAGCCTTTCTGCCGCTAATTAGGTAGAAATAGAAGTGGTTCTCACTGATGCTATCACCCCAAAACCTCCCCCACCTCTAACATTTGTATGTTCGCTGTCAGTATAGCTGCAAGGTTCTTTGGACAAGCAAATTTATTACTGCTACAAAGGAAATAATTAGTTTGCTCAATGCTCCCCCACCACCACCACCTTTTTTCCCTGCAAAGTACGTGAGGTGCTACTTTGTGGAAGCTTTTGTCCTATTGTCAAAGTGGTAGAGAAGAAAGCGAGAGAAAGACTGGCTGAAGCATTTTCTTTCTTCCTCTCACATTATGTTCTTAAAGCATCATCTCTTGGGTATCAAAGTATCTCAAAGAGAGAAAAAAAGAAATAAGAGAAACTATACCACGCATTATCACTAACTTACTGTTCTGAGCAGGCCCCAAGATGAGGTGGAGGCAGCTTGAGCCCATAAGATGTGTTAAACTGGCCATTTTCATTCTATTTCATACCCCTAAACCCCCCCAAATTTTCCACAATCAATATTTAGTAGAAACCACTACTTTTTAATTTAGACATATTTGAACACTTTTTACAGTTTCTCTGATTTTTTTTCTTATACCTTACTTTTAGGAACATTAAAAAAAATACACCCAGTTAAACAGCCAGTTTCTTACGTTGCTATATTCTTAACAGGAAATGGCAAAAGCCCTCTCTTTTAAATTGAAAGCAGCTTGTAATTTGCAACTGACATTTAACGGGGCCTTTGAATGGAGGAGGAGGACTCGGATGCATTGTAATTCAGAACCACCTAAGATCAAAAAAGTAAAATAAAAAAGTCAGAAATATGTCTTCAATATCCCTTTCATTGATTTTTTTAAGTAATATCATCATGGAATCATTTTTCTTACTTGTGAGTCCTGTTTCAGAATTTTGTCTGAATTCAGGTCAGCCCACTCATGCTGTAAGGAGTAACATCATTTCATAGGGGCAGGGCACATATAAAATCCCCCTTGAATAGTATTGAAAAATGCATTCACCAAGTTCAAATGCATATCTTAAAGGCTGTCTCCAGGCCTGAGGACAGTTCTCCATGCCAGGTGAAGGCCCATCACTTCCGTGGGATCAGGTGGCCACAAACCCTGTGTGAGTTGGAGAATGGAAGGGTTTTGGTTGGTGCTGTTCTCAACAGAGAGCCTCTGTCCTTTTCTCTCTCCCGCCCCCGCCCAGGCGACTCCTATAGCAGCAGCCCAGCCAGCACACCCATGGGGAGCATTGAGTCCCTCTCCTCTCACTCCTCTGAACAAAACAGCACGACAAAGTCCACCTCCTGCCAGCCCAGGGAGAAGTCTGGAGGGATTCCCTGGATCGCATCCCCGTCACCGTCCAATGGACAGAAAAGTCTTGGTCTCTGGACAACTAGTCCTGAATCCAGTTCTAGAGAAGATGCAACCAAAACGGATGCAGAATCAGATTGCCAGAGCGTGGCCTCCGTCACCAGCCCAGGGGACGTTTCCCCACGCGTAGACCTGGCCAAGAAAGGGTCTCATGGGACTGCAGGACAGAAAAGAGCCTCAGCTACCTTCCTCAGGTCCATCGCTGCAGCTGAAGGTGAGCCGGAATGGAGCTTACGCAAGATGTCATGAGCTCCGTGCCGATTGTTCCGCGTGATTAATCAAGGGAGAAGTTAATGGGGCAGGGACGAATGATGCTTATCTAGTTTGTTCCTGAGCTGGGATTTTTCAGACTCCTCTGCGCTGAGACTTTTTCCCTGGCTCTCCCTATCTCCGCGAGGTGCTGTCTTTGTAATTGCTGTCGATTCTGATCTCCCTGAGTGATGGGCGGCCGTGCTGAGGAACATTCTGTGCCGTCTCATTTGGGCTCAGAGAATAATGCTTCCTTTTGTTACGCGCGTGGACTGTGCTATTGCTATTATTTTGTCTAATAACACCTTGCCTGTTTTCTTGGGGGGGGTTTCTTTTCTAGGAAACAAGAGCTACAGTGGTTCCACTCAAAGCTTAACGTCCATAGGTTCCAAAGAGACGCCTAAAGCCCCACCAAACCCAGACCTGCCTCCGAAGATGTGCAGGAGGTTAAGGCTAGACACTGCCTCGAGCAACGGCTACCAGCGGCCGGGCTCCATGTGAGTGAGAGTGTGTTTGCTGGGCCTGCCAGGGGGTGCATGGGGCTGAGGTGTCCTGCGGAGCCCTCGGTGCTTCCACCGCTGAATGCCTCGTCTGGAGAGTGGACCGTAGCCAATTTCTGTAGGACCCTGCTGTCTTCTAAACGTGATGTGGAAGTTACAGAGGATATATCTAAACTACCTCATGGGCAGGCACTCCAAGTTCTTAGGCGCAGAACTATGGCTTAAGGACGTGAAAATAGATGTATAATAGAGTAGCCATGGGCTCAGAAGCTACAAACCTTCCTCTCAAAGCTGAACATCAGCTTGTCAGCTGAGGAGACTGAGGTGCCAGGCCCAGATGACAGTCCCTCCTCCCCCCGCCCAACCTTTCTGTTAGAAATAAACTGCTTTCTGGCTGTGAAGGTTGGCTTTCTCTCCTCCTGGTCATATGTCTCCCCGTCTGAGAACTCAACGGATTTAAACAAGCTCTTAGAGAACAAGGAACTTGATAGGCAAGAGAAGTCAGTCCTTCTCATCAAAAGAAACGACCCGGAAGTGTAGAGACTGAGAAGGTAGGGTCCATAGATGTGAGCAGAAAGGGGGTCAAAGAGGAGAAAATGGGAACCTGCCTAAACAACTAAGCAAAACCCAAAGAGGCTTTTGCTGAGCCTTTCCGAGTGCTCTGTTGGGTACCACTGGGCGTCCTGACACATGTTATCGTCCACTGAATCCAGTGGGTTGTATAAACCTCATTTGAGAGATGACAGGAATTGATACTCAGAAAATTTAAGGATTTCACAATATTGCACATTGAGTTAATTCAATTAAAAATGAAATTTTAAAAAGAGAATTTAAGGAACCAATCCACATACCCTCAGCTAGTACGTATAGAGCTGGGGTCCTAACCCAGGGTTCCTTGCTTGAATCTGTGCTCTACATACTATGCCCGTTTTTAATATCGTGGTATTCCTGACATTCAAATTTTCCCTCAAAAGTCCAGTAAGACAATTTACTGAGATTGTTTCCATACAAAGTGTCTTAAATTCATTTGTTTCTCCCTTCCTCTGACACAAACCTTTTGGTTTCAGAGTGTGTTTAACACACATTATCTCTCTGGGTCAGAACTTTAACTGCCATGATATAGACAAGTATATTGGTAAATCTGTCTGCTCCCCAGTGTGTGTGGTTCTAGCCACTAAGGAAATTAAATTTTAAGCCAATATGTCAAGGGAGATGGGAGAGGGAAAGAGGAGAGCTTCTGTTCTGGTATTTTACGGATAGTAAAAGATGAGATGAAGGAGAGAGTGTATGTTCTGTGTCAGGTTCTGAGAGAATTTTTCAAAGAAATAAAATAGATTTTAAAAATCTAGAATACCAAGGAATTTGATATCTCTTCTGGTATAGATAGAAACGTTTCTAATTGCTGAAGGTGGCTTAGTTTTCATTTTTTTCACTCTCTACCTAATTTTATCACCTCTTTACAGACCATTCCCCTCTCCCCCAAGATTTGAATCCACAAATTTATTTATTGGCCATATTTTCAGAGTTATCTCTTCCCATATTATGGGAACTGTGTTCAAATATTAAAGGATACACGAAGTAGTTTTAGAATTAGTTTTGTCTTAGCTATCAGAATGAACAACAATTCTTTTGTCACGTAGATTTGATTTTTCTCTTGTGGATTCACAGCGGTCTATTAATGTTGCCAGAAGCAAAGTAGGGAGAAAATGTTCCCTTTTACTGCTCCCACTTTTCTGAGGTAGAAAAAAATGAGGACAGCAAGCTCCCAGAGGGGGTTGCTTTAGGTTTATTACAGTTTGATACTCCATGAGCTGGAGATCAGAACTGAAACTTTCTTCCACATTAAACCTTAAAACAATGAAAAGCCAGGTCAAATTTTGGGGACAGTTCTTGAGTAATCACTTTTGTTTTGATTAACTGATAACTCTGAATTTCATGTTGAACTGAATGATTTCCTGATTGATTTAATGAAACTTGCATTGTCAAATTATTTTTCAGTGTGGCAGCGAAAGCCCAACTGTTTGAAAATGTTGGTTCAGCTAAGCCAGTTTCTTCTGGGCGGTAAGTCTTCAAAACAAAGTACAAAATAAATAAATTAGTGGTGAGGTTGTTGCCTTGTGTGGACCTGGCGGGTCATCTTTGACGGCTCTGCCCCCCATTCTGCAGATGGTCAAGTCCACATTCACTGTCTCTTCATGCGGAAGAGGTCATGTGTGAGAACAGTATTTAGTGTCTTACACTGTGAAGGTGATGCTTCGTCTGCTGAAATCTTCATAAAGGAAGAGTGCTAAAAAAACAGGTTTTCCTGAAGACACAAGTTGCTGTAACCCTTTGCACACCAAAGACTCCTTTGGTAACAGTTTGTGGAAATTTCTCAAAAATATATACTTGACTTTGAAATTATAGAACTTTTTCTAGAAGCCGTTTTGCTGCTGTTGTTGTTGTTCTTATTGTTGTTATTCTTTCCAAAGCCTAGACAGGCCCTCACATATTAGTGCTTTAAAGTCCCCAGAGTTGGTATCTTTCAAGGATGTTGGTTGGTGCATTGCGTTCATATGGCAGATTGCAGACTATTAGCATTGGATCTTACCTCTGCTTAGCATCTTTAACTTCTTCCTTCTTTATCAAGGCATGGTGAAGACTAGGCACTGTGCCTGTCAGAGCCAATGTCATTTATCTCTGAAACTGTCATCATTTTTAGGCCTTAGTGGGAGGGATTTAACCTTGCTACTTGTAGTCTGTGCAGCTACATGGTTGAATTGCTCCACTAGATGGAGCCCTTTTATTAGGAAGCTCTAAACAATTAACTCAAGTCCTGTAATCAGAGATGATCCCACAGAGCTTTAAAACAGCAAGCTATGGAAGTAAATCAGAATGTTGTCGTATAAAGATATCCTCAAATGTTCACCAATCAGTCTGTGCATTTTGAATATGCTTTTACATTCTAAATACTGCTATAAATCAACTTCTTTTTTTTATTTCTTTATTGATTAAGGTATTACATATGTGTCCTCATCCCCCCATTACCTCCCCCAACTCCCCCCCCACCCATGCCCTCACCCCCCTGTTGTCTCTGTCTATTGGTTAGGCTTATATGCACGCATACAAGTCCTTTGGTTGATCTCTTCTGATGGCTGTCAGCAATTACGGTCTTTGTCAACAGCACTGTGGACCATGTTGTAACTTTTCACCCAGACAGGGACCGAGGAACACAGTGGACTTCACATTCAGTTCTTGGTCCCACCGCTTCTTATGTGTATAACCTTGGAGTTACAGAAGAAATCTATTGTCTCTATAAAATGGAAGTGACAATTGTGTTTTTGCCTAGTTATTGTAAATTTCAAATACAAAGCAATCTATTTGGCAAGTTCTCCACAGATGATCTTTACAGTAACAACTTATTGTTATGATAATTTTTATTGAAACTACTGAAGATATTCAAGCTTCTAATTAACATATTAATAATACTTAAACATTAACTCTTTAACAGTTACCTGGTACCTTTTGGTACCATTCAATACAGCTGAACAACAGGAAGTTGACAGCATTTCCCTTACTAAGCTCCTACAGTGCTTATTTCCTGGTCCTTCTAGGGAACTCAGGGTAACCCTTGAATTGGACCTTGAAGAACGCTAGAACCAGTAGTTAAGTAGTAGGAAGACTACCGTATTTTCCGGCGTATAAGACGACTTTTTTTTTTTTTAAATATATTTCATTGATTTTTTTTTTTTTACAGAGAGGAAGAGAGAGGGATAGAGAGTTAGAAACATCGATGAGAGAGAAACATCAATCAGCTGCCTCTTGCACACCCCCTACTGGGGATGTGCCCTGCAACCAAGGTACATGCCCTTG
Organism: Eptesicus fuscus; assembly: GCF_027574615.1. Lineage (NCBI taxonomy): Eukaryota > Metazoa > Chordata > Mammalia > Chiroptera > Vespertilionidae > Eptesicus > Eptesicus fuscus. The sequence goes on along the minus strand of NC_072485.1, from coordinate 17,774,811 downwards.
ACCAGAATCGAACCTGGGACCCTTGAGTCCGCAGGCCGACGCTCTATCCACTGAGCCAAACCGGTTTCGGCATAAGACGACTTTTTAACCCAGGAAAATATTCTCAAAAGTCGGGGGTCGTCTTATACGCCGGGTGTCATTTTATAGGGCGGGTATATCCCAAACTCTATATTTTAACTGGAAAAGTTGGGGATCGTCTTATACGCCGGAAAATACGGTAGTTATGTTTGTGGAAGAGACCAATAAGGAGGTTCTAGTGCATGATCCTGAGCAACAGAAAAGTGACATCGCTGGGAGCCACCGCAGGCGCGCTGGGAGTCATTGAGCAAAGGGGTGATCTAATCAGTGATACACCCAACAGATCATTCCAAGTGGGTTTTCTAGGAATTGTGAAGAGGAGAGTACAGTCAAACATGTTGGATGGAATTGGTGAGACTTAAAGGCCTTACATAGAGCAGTAACAAAAGCATGAAAAGCAATAGGGAGAACTTTTTGGGTAGGATCAGGATTTGGCAACTGCTTTGATACTGGGAGTGAAAGACAGGTAATGAAGATTCCAAGTCTTGGAGACCGAGTGTCAGAAACAATGGCATTTTAGTTTCTGGTCTCAGCCTATAATTAAACGGAAGAGAGGAAAGTTGTGGCCATAATGTTTGAGGAGCCTGAGGAACATTGAGAAGCTTTTAGACGGTGTGGAGTTTGCTATTTGAGAGACTTCTCAGTTTCTCTGTGTAGATGCAGGTGGGGCTTGTTGAGTGTAAAGGAAAAATGCTTGAGCATTGGTTGGTCTTTGGGGAATGGTTTCATTTAAAGGTCTAGCAAAGAACAATGTGAAGGAATGATCAGAAGCAACAGCTTTCATCAACATGGTAGAAGCTGCAAAAAGTCAAGGAGACCATTAGAAGAGGACACTGGTTTTCACCCCTCAGACATATCCTACTTCTTGGGATTTTAAAAAATATCTGTGTGCATGTCCACTTCCTTCAGCAGTGAAATTCTCAGCAACCAGAAAGTATGAGGGAGTGCATGTGTGTGTGTGTTTATCATTGTTAAGTGACTCTCCAGAAAACACTATCAGTTCCTTTTTGGTGACTTTTTTATTTTGCTTATAGTTAAGTAAGCATTGCGAATTTTGCACACTGACCCTATCAAGCCTTTGTAAATCTACCCATCAGCATTAGGCAGCATTTGGCATTGGAATGGGACTGTGATCAGGTCACCTTCCTTAGGATGAGGGAAGAAATGACTTTCCGGACAGGAGATGTTATTATCTTACTCTGCCATGCACTAAGAAGCAGGGATTTCAGAATCCTTTGCAAAGGATATCAGACCCTTCTGAAGAGAGACTCAGCAGCTGGCAGTGTTATTTCACATCCTCTTCAGTGCACTGAGGCAGTAAAAGAGGCAGCATTAGCACCTGGAGAGAAAACTTCACTGTCACAGAAGTCTGCATTAAATCATCAGAGCTCTCTGCTGAGTTAACACCTGCAGTTACGGAGCTCAGCAGAGAAAATTACACCTGTCTAGACACATGCACAGATAATTGAAAAGTCATGACAAGTATTTTTTGTACTGTGTATTTTTGACACATTTAACAATATCCATTTATTTCATGATATAATTATTCTGCTTGCCTCCTCCCGCCATGTAATCTTATAAAATGGCTGAAGTATTAAAAAAAAAATAGTTTAGTTGCCTTTTAAGGTGCTCTTTCAAAAATTATAACATTGTAAGGATTGTTATACCTTAACTAGAGGCCTGGTGCACAAAATACGTGCACAGGGGAAAGGGGGGTGGTCCCTCAGCCCAGCATGCACCCTCTCCAATCCGGGACCCCTTGGGGGATGTCTGACTGCCCGTTTAGGCCCAATCCTGCATGCTCTCTCCTGCCAGTCTGATCGCCCCTAACTGCCTCTGCCTCGGCCCTTGCCACCGTGGCTTTGTCCGGAAGAACGTCCAGAAGATGTCTGGTCTAATTAGCATATTACCCTTTTATTAGTATAGGTCATTTCTATAACTCTGGACATTGTTTCCTTATGCATCTCTTAATTAATTTTAAGGATTCAAAGCAATAAGACTTTGTGTTTATTGGAGGAAATTGCTATTAGGAAATTTGAATTCTTATAAAATACATATTTTTAAAGAAATGGCTCTGCAACCCTTAATTATATTAGATATTGGATCAAATGATTATATTTGACTAGAAGATTAATAGGAGAAAACTAATATTTTTTTCCTACTTGAGATTACCTTCTTCTGATTCTTGGAAGTCTTAAGGACTTGGCAGCATCCTCTACCCCCACCTCCCACTCATGTCAACCAGCACACCCATGTGCATGCCAACACGCATGCATGCGCACACGCATACACAGCTCTTCTTTAGGGTAAAGCCCTGTCTTCTCTGGGCGCCTGCATTCCTCAATTCTCCCTTAAGCCATGGTTCATTGGGATGTGGGCTAGCGGTCATTCCCCTGCCTGGCTGCTGCGGGCTCCCCTAGCCAACTTTCTAAAGTACAGCCTGAGCTGTAAGCTTTCCAGTCTTCAGATATCCATAAGCTTTCCAGTCTTCAGATATCCATAAGCTTTCCAGTCTTCAGATATCCATAAGCTTTCCAGTCTTCAGATATCCATTTGGGAACCCTGGTCTCAATGACCTAGGCTCATCTGGAAGTGTAGACGTTAGACTCAGGGTCAGGCTCCAACAGGGAAAAGAAACCAGGTAATGCTGGTGCTTTAAGAGATCTGCGTGGCAAGTACTGCTGATGCTTGTTTGCTGATGAAGTGCTGGAGCCAAAGGAAAGAAAGACAAGGGCCTTGACTGTTTAAAAGGACTCATCACATAGAAAAAGAACCCAGAGCATCCCTGCCCCCTTTTTTTTCCTACTCATTTACTTAAGAAATATTTAATGAGTTTTACTACTAGGCTTCAGGCATTGCTCATGAAGGTTACATTCTGATTAGAAGAGAAAATAACAGACTAACCGATACTGCTGCCATGCAGTCTTCAGAGGGTCTGATAATTGCCTGGGCAGCTGTTTTAGAGTGTGCGCAGGGAAGACATGACCTTCAGCAAAGCTCAGGAAATTTAAGATGAACAGAAGTGCATAGCACGTGAGGATCAAGAGGAAAACATCACAGAGCCAGGGCTCCGCTGGCCTGAGCGGGGATGTGTTTGGCATGTTTGAAGAGGTGAAAGGGCAGGGGGGGGCTGGAGCCCAGCAGGTGAGCAGAGGCAGGAGAACTGACAGGCACCCGATTGTGCACGGAATGGAGCTAGAGTTGGACACCCATGAAAGGGTAGTTCTCTGGGAAATAGCATGATTCTCAGAAGTCCTCTGGCTGCCCTGTAGAGAATGGATTGCAAGGCGACAGAACAGGAAGCTAGAGGATTTGGGGTGGTGGGAAGCCAGTCAGTCAGTGAGTCACACCACACGTGATTTTGGCATGGACGTGGGTGGTAGAGATGCTGAGAAGTAGGTGGAGCCAGGAGGAGTTCCCATCTTTCCAAGGTAAATGGATGTTGCAGAGTAAAGATGACTCGGCTGATGACTTGATTAGCGGCCTCAGAAGATGGCCTTTTAGTGTTGGCTCAAATGCTTTTAAATAGAACAGACAATTTCTATCAAGTCCTACCCCAGCAGACTATGTAGCTCCCTATAGAAAACTCTGACATTTTGGCTTCTCTTGGGAAACCAGAGTATCTGGCGGTATGGAATCTGAATCCCCATATGGTCCAGCTGTTGGGAGCTGAGTGTTGGTTTCCCTTCCTAAGAGATGGGTATGCTCCCTGATTTGCAAAGCCTCTGTCTGTCCCCATCATAGCCCTGACAATGAGGCCACTGTTGTTGGCCATTTACCATTAACTTATCCATCATGCTTACTTAACTCATTTACTATACTTTGTAGACCCTGTAATTTGGGGAATCTCACCTCTGCTAATCTGAAATTAAAGTGGAGAAAAAAAGCTTAAGGGTACCTATGACCCTCTGTATAGCTGCAAACACAGCCTATTTACCAACAATTAAATAATGGCATTCTTTAAAACAAACAGGCTGTGGTTACACTTGGAGGCATTGCCTGCAAACATTAGATGAGCTTTGGTTTGCTTTCAATGTTTTCTGATTACGTACCTTTGTTCAGTTTGTGAAAAATGCACTTTCACACTTACATGTGCCTTTTGTGTATATTATTCTCCAATTACAACTAGAAACTAATACCATTTTTAATATAATTTGAACTATAAATGTATTTATTTTTTGAGTTGTGGTTTTTACAACTCGCCTTTTGCTCTTTCAGCCAAGCCAAAGCCATGTACTCCTGTCAAGCAGAGCACAGCCACGAGCTCTCCTTCCCACAGGGGGCGGTCTTCTCTAATGGTAAGTGTGCCCAGTGCCTCCCTTTAAGGAATGTGTAGCGATCAGAATCTAAAGTGGAAGCCAGGAGACTCGGAATCTAGTGAGGCCCTGCCCCTCATGACCTGCACAAATGAACACATCAAATTCCTCTGAACCCCAGCTTCCTCCCCTGTGTGTGTTTGTGAGAGTGTGTGTGTGTGTGTGTGTGTGTGTGTGTGTGTGTGTGTGTGTGCTGGGGGTGGGTGGTGGTCTGGATCTAGGGTGGAGGGAGGATGGGAGAAATTGGCTGATTGATTATAAGAATGCAAAGGACATTTCCATCTTTAAAGAAGCTGTGACATTTTTTGTGAATTCATGCAGTCTGATGTGGGTGGATTCTTACCCATTAGTGTATAAAATTATTTGAAGCTAATGCTGAGTGAGTCACATTAACTTTTTTTTTTTTCCCAGTGTACCCATCAGTGGAACCAGGGTGGTTGAAGGCAACTTATGAAGGCAAAACAGGACTAGTCCCAGAAAATTATGTTGTCTTCCTCTAATGCTATTTAGTGGATGGCAGTATCTTCATGGTATCCATGGTAACAAATAATACGTGCTTTGATTTTATCTGACACAGATATGGCAATCAGCCCACTACATGAAAACAGACAATTTCTATCAAGTCCTACATCAGCAGACTATGTAGCTCCCTATTAATGGAAAAGGAAAAAAACGTTCAAATTGTTTGCCATTCTTTTTTTTTTTACTGGTTTCTTATCTTAAAATATCTTTCCTTTTGATAAGTAAGTCTCCACAATGACTCCATAACAATTGAGAATCTCAAATACTATATAAGCACTACATCCCAGAAATTTGAAAACAAAAATTTGATATAAGGATTTGGGGATCTGCCCTTAACTGTCTAGCATTCTCTGAGAAACCTTGAAATCATTACTTAAAAATGTAATATAAATTGCTCGTTTATTATTTTTTTCTTTAAAAAAATATACTGTTTTTAAATATGATTGTTTTGCTGGTCCTAAACATTTCAAGGAAATAAGTTTGTTTTTTTCATGTAACTTTATTTTTGTTTACCAAGTAAGATGATAATACTCAAAAGCAACGATGTATATAATGCCTGTAAATGAAGCCAAAATAAGTCATACACTGAGTCCACTGGAAACACTCCATCCAGCATTCCAGACGCCTTCCATAGGCTTTTGAGTAGGGACCAGCAAACTATTTCTGTGAAGGCCTGATAGTGAATATCTTGTCTTTTGCAAGCCCTATAGTCTCCATCACAATACGTAACTGCCATCGTAGCAGAAAGCAGCCATAGACAACAAGGAAACAGATCAGCGTGGCTGTGAGCCAACACAGCTTTATATATGGACCCTGCAACTTGAAGATCACAAAATTATCATGACACAAAATAGTCCTCTTTGGCCATTTTCAGCTGCTGGATCATACAAAAACAGGCGGCAGGTCCAATGTGACTCATGGATCATGGTTTGCTGAGCCCTGGTTTAGAGGATGTGTAAAACTACCTTTATTAGGGATTTCTATGAAATGTTACTACATTACACATAAATACTGATAAATTATATGCACATAGTAGCCTCATAATAGCATCACAAAAGCATAATTACCGTATGAGGAAGACAATGTAAAAGTGTAGGCATACAACTTAAATTCTACTTGTAACATTAAAGTGTCAAAGAATTCTGTTGACACCTAATTTTGGCTAATGAGAAATTCTCTACAAATGATCAAGAAATTTTTAAGATACTAGTAGAGACGCTATGCCTTCTGAAGTCTATGTTTAGTTGAAACAGAATGTAAGCATAAAGGTACAAGGATTCTTAAATTATTTTGAACCACAGAATTATAAAATGGTTTTATCATTTTTAGCAGGAATAAAATGTGTACATGATTTTTTAAAATGCCATTCAATTTACAGTCTTTATTAGGAATTTCACTGAATTTATAGAGCATAGAAATTTACTACCCATTTATATATGCCGTCAACAGCTGGTCACGCATTTCTATTATTTCAATAATTCTATTTCAGTAATTCTAATATATTATTTCTATAAATGTTTGCATGTGGCAAAGAGCCTGTCTTCTCAAGATTTCAAAAAGCTGGTTACCTGTCATTTAACTGCCACAGCGCAGGCCCACTGGGCTATATTTTACTTGTAACTTCAGAGTTCTCCACTGTACAGACACTCAGGTATTGACTGTATAAAACTCTTTCATATGATATTATAGTCTGTAATCTCAGTCTCTTCTACTTTAAATTAATGTCTCTAGAGTTAAGAGAATATACACTCACACATACACATGTACACACTATGCCTTGAAGCATTTATGCTTTTAAAATTAAAAATGGAAAAATAGAGTAGAATTTAAAAGTAGGGGTCACAACCAGAAATAAATATCAGTGCATTGGAATGAAAAACTATTTAATGTTATAAAAATTAGTAATATAATGAAAAAATCTGATAAATGTTTCTTTCTCTCTCTCTCTCTCTCTCTCTCTTTTTTTTTTTTTTTTTTTTTTGCTTTCTTCCTGCTGTTCATTTTTTGTACACGATAATTGGGTGTTGCTAGAGCTTCTTGATCTCTAGACCCTTGGTGGCCTTTGTTAGTAATAATAGCTTTGCTGACACCCTCGACTACCCTCTGCTGGAACAGAAGGTTGTCTTTCCGAAGTACCTGCCAGTCCCTTAGTCTATGCAGCGCTGTCACTGTGACCACCCTTGCCATCGTCTGGCATCCTACCCGATTAGAACCTCTTAAAAGCAAATTGATTTTCTTTCAAAGACCAACCTGACTCCAAAAAGAGATTCAGAATTCTACTTCACTTGCTGCTGCATAAGGAAATCTCACCCTTCATTGTATTTTCACACAGACCAGAGTGTTCCTGCCTCTGAGTTGTCTGCGAGCTAATTCCCCCACGCTCATTCGGGAATTAAGCTTTTGCTGTCTAGGATGTGGCATGAAGCTCTTTCTCCTGGTGAGGTGTTTCTGTGGCAGTACATGCTGTGGTCCTTTTTTTAAAACAAGCTACAAAAGTGCTTCTTCAAATTGTGTTTTTGTTTGAAGTATTAATCTTACAGATTTTTGAGGATGATTTTTTTTTCTTCATGCCAAGTACACGTGTAAGCAAGTCATGGCTATATACAGGGTGTCCCCAAAAAAATGTGTACACACTTTAATAGCTGATAGCTCAATTTTGAAAATGAAATGTATTTTAATAAACACTCCCTTTATAATTATTCAGAGTGTGTGTATACATTTTGGGGGATACCCTATATATCGGAGATAGACTATAACTGCTTTTCTCAAGAAATGAATTTCCTGCAGATAAGGTGTTTATGAGCATAGGGAACATCTAAACATGGGCTCTACGTCATCTTGTGTGTTGTGTGAAAATATCCCCAAGGACAAACATTTACGTATTTAACAGGTGACTCTTTTTGTGCCATAACTCTACCAAGTTGAAAGAGACTGGTCCATCAACAGAAGGCTTATGCTGCTATGTGAATGCATATGTCTGAGCAGTAAAATAATGCTTGTATTCCTGTAGAGCCCATGAAGGATGAGGCAGTGCCATTCATTGCTCCTGGTTTGATGTGAGTGGTTTTGCTAATTGAGTCGGCACTCCGTGCTTTGTAACATGAATGAGTGCAACCAGGTTTCTCAACAATAGCTCGATTGCTGGCTCTTTCAGGGATGGTGGTGGGGGAATAAAAGTACCTTACGGTACCATCCCCAGTGATCCAGGTTCCCAAAGAGGGAAAATATAGGTACATAATGACTTTTATTCTTATTCTAGATTTTTGGTTTTACATTTTGTGGCATGCTTTCTAAATTTCCACCATGTTATAAGAAAAATAAACCTGGCACGTTAATCCTGTGAGGGTACCCCTGCTGCCCTCCCGCCCAGCCTCATTCTTCAGCTCTGTGTCTGATGTGAGAGAGGATACCATCCCCGTGGATGCTGGTGCAGAAGAGACCCGCAGAGCCTTTCTCCAAGCACCTTCATTTTGTTAACGAACCCCTTGAATTAGCATCTAAAGCCCCAATTTGATTTGTACTTTATTGACTGAAGTTAGAGGCAGAGCAATTTAGGAGCAGATTTTGTCCTTTGGTTTTAACATATATTTCTAATTTGTAGCTGTTACTCTGACCTAAAAACACTGAGTGGGACCGAAAAAAATATATCTCCTGGGAAAGAGACTTGGCCATTGTCCGAAAGTTATTTTGCTCCTGACTAGAGGTTTGTCACTTAGGGTAGAAATTGCTGTTTCATTTTGCCTCTTATCTTCCAAAATCAAAACATATTTTACAAATAAGATTAATCTTTCTGAAGAGTATATATCCCATCCTGGCTGTCTCCTGCTAACCCACAGACTTAATAATCAGGTTTTTATTACCTAGTCTCACATCTCCTGAACACAGTCATTGTATCCATCACTGTTACCAATACCCTCCTGCTTCAGATGTGCAGGTCCCACTGGGTGGTAACCTTGTACAAACCCAGACTTATCAATGACATGGACTTTTAGAGGATCCGATCAGTAAATAGGATGAAAAAAAATGTGTAGGGCAGCTGCATCCGCTGTTTTAAATAAGGAATCTCAAATAAGAATGCTGACAGCACTCACAACAAGCCAGGCAGAAAACTGATCTTCATACTCTAGACCAATGCTTAGAAGCAGTTGTATGAGGTAGGGATCCAGTAGGTCATCACTCCTCCTCTGGCACTCATGAGAGAGATGCCAAGTTCAAACCTGAATATTTCTTGGTACTATAGGGAGAGATGGAGTCTGTGTGTTTACTGGGGAGTCCCAATGGACAGGTGCCATTTACAATGATTGCAAGCATAGATACCCTCCATCATCATAGATGTTCATGTATAGGTCTGCATGAGGAATTTAAGTGTTGGAAGTGGGTGGGGGCTGAAGGTGCCAATACCATGTTAATTAGAAGACCATTTTCTCCCCTTGTGTATCTCAGCAGTGCTTCCCATGGTTTTTACCTCCCAGGGTTGAGAGCAACCTAGCTTCGCCTTGAATCCACTCAGTCTCTAAAATTGCAATGTGCGTTGTTCTGTATGTGGCAGCACTGTTAGCGGTTTTATATCTGCCTCTGTGTCTTCACGCACCTGTCTTTTACAGAGCACACTGTTAAAATCTGAGGTATCACCACGTATTGAGAGCCATGATTTCAAGAGTCTTCTTGAACTCTGAGCTGACACCTTTACAAATAAATAGGGAGTTTGTCAGGGAAGATGACTGTTTTTTAAAATTCAGAATCCTATTTATATACTGTTAAAATTTGAGGTACTATAGTTTATGTAAAAGTTGAATATTTAGATATTATATTTTAGTACTAGGAATTTCTTTGCATCCATTAACATGACAAGTTAAGTAATAAATATGATGAAAATGATTGTCAGTAAATTATCATATTGAATTTTTTGTTTATTTTGTAGTGTTTCTGTATTTATCTGCACTTTGTGTATATATACATATATACACACATATACAAACATGTAAATAACCTCATGTTATTTCTAATCTAATTTGCCACAATATCTTGGATGTATGTTTACACTGTATTTTAAATTTCTTTAAAAATAAACGATGTAAGCAAATTTTAATTTAGTCTTTGTACTTGAAGACCTACTGCATTGGAGAGCAGCAGTCTTGGATTCATATGGAGAGAAAACAAAGTTTCAGGTACTGTGTGAATGGTCGTTGGGTGTGGCTGAGTGGAAGATCAGCAGAACTGATAACTTTTTCTTGAAAATTGAAACATTTCTCAAAAAATTAGCATTATGAAAGATCAGGAAAATGTTAATGTTGGTACCTGTTAATAATGCAGGTGTCTATAGGAGGAAGAAATAAACAGGCCTTAAGCAAAATACCAATTATAATAGATATACAGGCTTTCCTGAAAATAAGTTTGCAAAAGTTTACAAGTATACTATGGAAGAAGTATCAGCATACAAATAGCCCCTTAGATTTTTATTAATTTTATGCAACTTTTGGTGACTATTTGACTTCTAGCTCAATTTTGCACTTTCCTGTGGGGAAAAAAAAAAAAAAAGTATGTATTTATGTTGCTCAATTGATTGTTAGAGTACAGTAAATCACCTAGCAGAAACTAAGCCTGACAAGTTAATAATAGGACCATTGGGCATACAACCTGATATTCTCAAGTGGATTGTAGCTTTTATCATTATCAGAGGAGAAACAATAAAACCATGATATAAGGACGTGTTCTCATTAAGCTGACAGTGTAGGTAAGTGTGATATTTGGATCCTCCTATAACCACATCAAAATTACAACTAATCTACAGAACAACCATCATTCAGAACTACCTGAAACCTAGCTAAATAGAATCTCTACAACTAAAGATAGAAAGAAGAAGCCACATCAAGACTGGTAGGAGGGATGGAGATGGGCTGGTCCCCCACCCACGTGTGGCAGATAAAAATGGGGAGGGATATCTCAGATGCAGAGGTCCTCCAGCCCAGGCCCCATAACTCAGGTTTCCAGTGTGAGGAAGAGAAGTCCCCATAACTTTTGGCTGAAAAAAAGCAGTGGGGATTGAAGCTGAGTGAGATGGTAGGCTCTGAAGTCCCAGGCCTTCCTGTTAAAGGGCCCAAGCACAGACTTAATGCTCTGAGTTCCAGCACTGGGGCACCAGGGACATATGGGGAGAAACTAAATTATCTGGCACCAGAGTGGAAGATGGAGAGAGAAGTGCTGGTAGAGGCCATTGTTCCTTTCAACCCCCAACCCCAGTCCCCAAGCCAGCAGGTGGGTGCCATATCTAAGTCTCCATCAACCTGGCTAATACTGTTTGCCCCACTTGGGTGATTCCCTGAGATTTTGCCACGCCCAACTTGTGGGCCCACCCAAGCAGATTCCAATGACTTTTCCATAGAAACAGCCTGTCTTGTATGGAAATAGTTCTTGCTTTGGATTTGCCTAAAATTTCTCAAACAAGCAGTATTTGGCCTTGGCATGCCTTGTACCTCTTGCTAAGTGGCTCCAGCCTGATACTAGCAACAGCTGGCCTTGGTGCATAGCTTGGCCTCTCCTGGGCAACTCGAAGTCAAACACAAATAGCCATCTGCAGATCACTTTGTAGCTCAAACCAGATGGCCCCAGGCAGGGCACAAGTGGTGGCTGACTTTGACTTGCACTTCCCAGGAGGCCCCTAGAGCCAGCAAACTGGGTGAACAGCTTCAGACCACCCAAGTTCCTCCATGAGGTACAAACTCAAGGGGTGGACTCAACAGACACAAGTAAGTCTTGCTCTGTGTGGTTCACCCCTGCACAGTTGATCCTCAATGTGGTTGAAGCCAGGCCTCACAGCCAATCAGCCTGGGGGGGTAAATCCTTCCTATTGAGGTGCCAACAGCAAAAAAGGCTCAAATACAAAATGGGGATATAGCCCACATGAGGGGCTCACCTGGAGAGCCCAACTTGGATGATTGGGGAGGCTGTGCCACCACCCTATAGGACACCTACTAATAAGCCCACTTTACCAAGCTCAGGAGACCTAGAAGTTCATAGAAACAAACACAGCGAGGCAGCTAAAATGGGGAGACAAAGAAATGACCCAAATGAAAGAACAAAACAAAACTCTAGGGAAAGAACTAAACAAATGGAGACAAGCAATTTACTACATGCAGATTGGTTATAAGGATGCTCAATGAACTTAAGGAAGAGTAGTTGAACTTAGAACTTCAACAAAGGAAAAGAAAAAGGAGATTAAAAACATAATAACCAGCCGAAACCGGTTTGGCTCAGTGGATAGAGCGTCGGCCTGCGGACTCAAGGGTCCCAGGTTCGATTCCGGTCAAGGGCATGTACCATGGTTGCGGGCACATCCCCAGTAGGGGGTGTGCAAGAGGCAGCTGATCGATGTTTCTCTCTCATCGATGTTTCTAACTCTCTATCCCTCTCTCTTCCTCTCTGTAAAAAATCAATAAAATATATTTAAAATAAAAACATAATAACTAGTCAGAAATGAAGACTTACATTATAGGCAGTCAGCAGTGGAACAGATTAAGTCAAGGGTCAAATCAGTGATTTGGAAGATAAGAAAGCAAAAAACACCCAATCAGAACAACAAAAAGAATAAAGCATGTTAAAAAATCCTCTCTAATAAAATGGTAATATGCAAATTAACCATCACTCCACTACATAAGCCATGCCCACCAGCCAAGCCACACCCACCAGCCAATCAGGGTGAGTATGCAAATTAACCCCATCCAAGATGGCTACAGCCACAGAGAGCAAGGTTTCCCAGGTAACAGAGCAAGCCAAGCTTTCCATAGCCGTTGCAGGCCTAAGCCTCCACTCAAGCTACAAAGTTTCAATTATAGAAGGTAAACAAATTCAAACAAATGGTGGCAGAATGGAGCTTGAGACAGCAGGCCAGGGTTGCCGCCGGCAACAGGGGAAGCAAAGCTTTTCCGCACACCCTGGCCGGGCTCACCTGCTTAAGGCTACAAAGTTTCAATTGTAGAAGGAAAATAAATTCCAGATACCAGGGCCTCCGCTTAGGTTGCCAGGGGGCGTGGCCGGCCTGCAAACCACCACAGGCCCCTCGCTCAGGCCGCCCCACTCCCCAAGGGAACCCCACCCTGATCTGGGACACCCTTCAGGGAAAACCAGCTGGCCCCCACCCGTGCACCAGGCCTCTATCCTATCCAATAAAAGAGTAATATGCAGATTGATCATCACTGCAACACACAATATAGCTGCCCCCATGTGGTCAAAGATCCTGCCCCATGTGGACACAAGATGGTCACTACAAGATGGCCAGCAGGAGAGGGCAGTTGGGAGGGACCCGGCCTGCAAGGGAGGGCAGTTGAGAGGGACCAGGCTTGCAAGGGAGGGCAGTTGGAGGTGATCAACCCTGCAGGAGAGGACAGTTAGGGGTGACCAGGCCGGCAGAGGAGGGAAGTTGGGGGCAAACAGGCTGGCAGGGGAGCAGTTAAGCATCATCCAGGCTGGCAGCGGAGTGGTTAGGGGGTGATCAAGCTGGCAGGCAGAAGCGGTTAGGGGCAATCAGGAAGGCAGGCAGGCAAGCAGTTGGGAGCCAGCAGTCCTGGATTGTGAGAGGGATGTCCGACTGCCCGTTTAGGCCCACTCTCACCAGGATCGGGCCTAAATGGGCAGTCGGACATCCCTCCAGGAGTCCCAGATTGGAGAGGGTACAGGCTGGGCTGAGGGACAACCCCCCGCCGTGCACGAATTTCGTGCACCAGGCTTCTAGTTATAGTATAAGGAGCCTCCGTAACAACTTCAAGCATACCCAACATTCGCATCATGGGGGTGCCAGAAGGAGAAGAGAGAGAGCAAGGAATTGAAAGCCTTGACTTACAAGTCCAGGAGACATACAAGTCCATGAAGTGTGGGGTCCCATCAAGATTAACCCAAAGAAGCTCACATCAAAACATAATTAAAGTGCCAAAAGTTGAGGACAAAGAGAATCATAAAAGCAGCAAAAGAATAGCAGTTACCTACAAGGGAGCTTCCATAAGACTGTCAGGTGATTTGCAGGCCAGACAGAAATGGCAAGAAATACTCAAAGTAGTAGAAAGCAAGGACCTACAACCAAGATTGCCCAGCAAAGCTCTTATTTAGAATCAAAAAGATAGCTTCCCAGACAAGAAAAAGCTAAAGGGGTTTATCACCCCAAACCAGTATAATAATAAATGTTAATGGGTCTTCTTTAAAAAGAAGAAAAAGGTAAAAATATGAATAATAAAATGGCAATAAATACATATCTATCAACATTTACTTTAAATGCAAATGAATTAAATGCTATCAAAAGACATATGTAGGCTAAATGGATAACAAAACAAGACCCATACATATGCTGTCTACAAGAGACTCACATCAGATTGAAAGACACACACAGATTGAAAGTAAAGGGACAGAAAAGGATATTTCATGAAAATTAAAACAAACAAAAGCTGAGGTAGCAATACTTACACCAGACAAAATAAATCTAAAAAACCAAAATAAACAAGCAGACCTAAACAGACCCATAGATACAGAGAACACTTTGATGGTTGTCATATGGGAGGGGGTTGGGGATGGGTGAAAATGGTGAAGGGAGTAAGAAGTACAACTTGATAGTTACAGAATAGTCATGGGGATGTACAGTATAGGGAATATAGTCAGTAATATTGTAATAACTATATAGTGTCAGATAGGTACTGGAAATATTGAGGTGATCACTTACTTTTATAATGTCTAATCACTGTGTTGTACACCTGAAAATAATATAATAGTATTTCAATTGCAATTGAGAAATTTCAAAATATTTAGAGTAAAAAATTGCCCTGGCTGGATGGCTCAGTTGGTTGGAGCATCAACCTGTACACAAAAAAGTTCCAGGTTTACTTCCTGTCAGGGCACATACCTAGATTGTAGGTTTGATGTCTGATAGAGGTGCATGCAGGAGGCAACCAATCAATGTTTCTCTCTCACATCAATGCCTCTCTCTTTCTCTCTCCCCCTTGCTCTCTATCTAAAAATCAATAAATATATCCAGAGGCAAGAATAAAAGAAATAATTATATAAATAAATAAAATAAAAATCATGACATAAAACCTGTTGAAATAAAAAGATTAATATGAATAATTTCCAGTATTATTAAGTAGGAAAGGACTGTTTGAGACTGTTGGGTTAAAAGGAATTGACCTAGATTAAATCCTTATAACTATTATTTTTAGAAATAATAAAAATGAACTAGCTCCCAATAGCCAAAGTTGGAATGATTTGAGCAAAACCATAATGTAATAGTGGGTAGTTGGATTATAACCCAAAATATAAAATATCCATGAATTTTATATACACTAATATAAATGGCAAATGTTGTTTATATAAATAAATGTACAATAGGAGAGAAGAGACAAATATTCTTTAGAGAAGAACTTAAAGTAATAATTGGAATGGCATTACTCTTCCGCTTAGGGGATAGAATTTCACCATCTCCATATGAGGATGGGTTAGACTCAGTGACTAACTTGAAAAAATAGAGAGTGGAAAACATTAACATTAACAGTATCATGTAGTTATCTTGTAATCCATAATATGATGTGATAATGGTAGAAGAGCATATCTTTCCCAAAACTCATATCTTTAGTCTAATCATAAGAAAGGCATCAGACACACCAGATGGGGGACTTTCTACAGGTCAGATCCTTGGCCAGTACTTCTCAAGAATGTCAAGATCATGAAAATAGGAGAATACTAAGAAACTGTCATAGGTCACAGGAGACTTGGGAGACCAGACACCTAAGTGCAATGTGGATTGTGGATTGGATCCTAGAAAGGAAAGAAGATAGAAATGGTAAAACTGGGGATGTCCAAATAAAGTCTAAAATTTAGTTGCTTTATTCAAGACTTAAATACTTTCACTTGTTTCCCCACTAAATCAGGATCTGTGCACAGGACATATTCCACGCTGGGTCCCAGGCCCTAGGTCAGAGGTTAGTATATAGTCCGGTCAGCCCCCCTCATTAAATGAGTGAATTTATTAAGAAAGGAACAGTCATTGTAAACTCAGAATTTAAAGAATGCTGTTGCAGGCTTGTGTGGTTTTTAAAAAATCCTATCTAATAAAGAGGGAATATGCTAATTGACCATCACTCCGTCACAAAGATGGCTACACCCACAGCTGAGGCCAAGTTCCCATAGGGAGCCTTAATGAGCAATCAGCAGGGACCTGAGACTATGCCCTCCCCCGCCCCTGTGGGGCTCGACAGGGGACCTCAGGCTGTGCCCCCCACCCCGCAGGGCTTGACAGGGGACCTCAAGGTGCGCTTCCCGTCCTGGTACTGGGCTAGGGGACCTCAGGCTGTTCCCCCTGCCCCAGCACCAGGCCAGGGGACCTCAGGCAGCACCCCCCACCCGGCAGGGCTTGACAGGGGACTTAAGGCCATGCCCCCTATCCCGGCACCAGGCTGGGGGACCTCAGACCACACCCCCCGCCCAGCGGGGCTTGAGAGGGGACCTCAGGCTGTTCCCCCCGCCCCAGCACTGGGCCAGGGGACCTGAGTCTGCACCCCACGGCCGGGCTGGGCTTGACAGGGGACCTCAGGCCATGCCCCCCACCCAGCAGGGCTTGACAGGAGACCTGAGGCTGCGCCCCCCTCCTGGTGCTGGGCCGGGGAACCTGAGGCCGCACCCCCCTGCCTGGCGGGGCTTGATGGGGGACCTCAGGCCATGCCTCCCCACCCAGCGGGGCTCGACAGGGGATCTCAGGCCATGTCCCCCACCTGGTGGGGCTTGACCGAGGACCTCAAGGCAAGCCCCCGCCCCAGTCTGGGCTGGGGGACCTCAGGCCATGCCCCCTGTCCTGGTGCCGAGCCAGGGGACCTGAGGCTATGCCCTGTGCCCGGCAGGGCTTGACAAGGGTGGGACTGGCCGGGTCTTGATCTAGCCCAATGGGGGCAGCCAGCCGGGTCTGGGTCTCATGTGATTTTGAGGTGCATGTGGGTGGGCAGGCACTTGACTCTGGGTCCCATGGTGAGCCCCAGACTCTGACAGGAGGAAGGTTTTCATATACATTTTACTAATTTTCTTTCATCTCTGACACTTCTATTATAGAGAAAGGGCAAATAGCAATATTAAATTATTTCCTCTAATTAATCCCCTTTTAATATGCATGAATTTCATGCACCAGGTCACTAGTATATATATATTTATTTATTGATTTCAGAGAGGAAAGGGGAGGGAGAGATAGAAACATCAATGATGAGAGAGAATCATTGATTGAGCCTGCAACCTGGGCATGTGCCCTTGACCAGAATTGAACCTGGGACACTTCATTCTAAGGCTGACTCTCTATCAATTGAGCCAAACCAGGTAGAGCAGCTTATTTTGTTTTTATTCTGTCTCTCCTTGTCCAAGAATAGTGGAATATATTCTTTAACATTATATTAATGCATGGTTTTACCCTGCAGTTTTCTATATTGATGGGAAAAACATACCCCCAAACACATGAACAGTACATGTTCTTAAGGCAGGCAAGCAGTTAAGGACAGAGATTAGACACAGATTTGCTCTTCTCACTGCTATACCTATTAAAACTTGGTTGATGAGCTGGATGATTTGGGAGTGACATTGAAGAACTCACTCTTCTAAACCACCTATAATAATAAAAGCATAATATGCTAATTAGACCAGACAGCTGAAGGACCTTCCAGACATCATTCTGGACGTCCTTCCTGACGAAGCCGTGGTGGTGGAGGCCAAGGCAGAGGTGGTTAGGGGTGATCAGGCAGGCAGGCAAGCAGTTAGGGGCAATCAGGCAGGCAGGCAGAGTTGTTAGGGGTGATCAGGCAGGCAGGCAGGAGATCGGTTAGGAGCCAGCAGTCCCAGATTGTGAGATGGATGTCCTGGATTGCAAGAGGGTGCAGGCCGGGCTATCCCCTCCCCCGATCCCCGCCCCCGCACAAATTTCATGCACTGGGCCTCTAGTTAAATATAAAATCATCTTAATTTTTTAAAATTAAGCTATGGTAAATTTACAGTTAAATTTCTTGGGCCAAAGAAGTAGTGTTATTAAATTTGAAATTTGCACAGCCAAAAATCAAGAAGCAAAAATCTTTTCCAAGTTTCTTATATAACAGTTGTTGCCATTAAAAAAAAAAATGTGCAGATGAGAACATTTGAAATCTCATTGTATAGGATACTCTTGGGAACATAAATCCCCCAAATGCTGATCAAATGCTGTTTCTGGGTGGTTTGGGTAAATGAGCCAGGCATAGCATTCAGCACAACTCTACTTATTGACAGAAATAAGTTATCTGAAATATGCTACTCCTCCAAATTTCCAGGAGCCAGTCTATTAAAAGGAAATCCCAGGGTCAGCCTGGGCTAGAGAAAGGAAAATGATAACATCTCCCAATTCACATCAGAGATCTTAATATTCACTGAGTCACCTATCCACAGACAAGCAGATTTTTCACAAAATGAGCCTTCAGTTGCCTTGGCAACGTGCAAGCATTTTTGGAAAAACTGGCACAATCGTTTCTGCAAATGAATTTTATTTGGAACCCAATATGTTAAACAAATACAAGCCAAGCTCTACATGTGTGTTTGGGAATGCCTTCTCTTCCTCCATCCGGCCCACAGCCTTTGTGGCAATTTTGTGGAAGCCTTAGGCTTTTAAGAGTAAGGACTGGAAATGACCAGTTGGTGACCGCTGGCTAAACCACTCATTCTGCTAACTAGGAGACTGAAGGTCATATTAACATGTTTTCAGCAGAATCATGTACTCTTATCTCTGCTATGATCTGACCACTAACTTTTTTAATGTATGGGGAGGGCAGACAACTTCTCATACACTTGGATCCTTGAGGTGTCTAACTGTATTTGTAAAGGCTCTCCCCTGGTGGGTATACATGGAGCAAGAAGGCAAAAAGGTAAGATTTAGTCATCCTTGACAATATATATATATATATGTTTTGAAAATAGGTATAAAATATCTAGCCCAGTACCTAGTAGGTGTTACTGAGTAGCAACTAGCAACTATTATTAAGACTTTAGGGGTTTTATAATTGACTTTGCAGCTTCCTGATACAAATGGCAGAAGAATTAGTGAAACCTTAAATCACAGTAATAAAAGTTAAATAATGGCTCCCAAATTTTTGGTATGTAGCCACAAATCTCATGTTCTCCCCTACACTATCACACAGTCAATCCTTCGATCCAACTATGAGATGCAGTCACTGGATGTGAAAAGAAAACAGAGTGAAAGTTTAATTTCTCTGACTTAATCCAATGTCACCTAGTTGGTGGTGGCAGAGCTTGAACTAAAGCCCAGGTGCGCTGCTTTGAAAGCCAGGACTCTTGACCATGAACCACCTTTTCCCCACACTAAGAGGAGGATGGTAAAGCTTTATGTACCACCACACTTGAAAGAGGCCTTGGGCAAACTCACCCTTTTCCGGAAGAAAGATGAAGGTGGTGAGGAGACTGGAAGCCCTATCCTGGGGAAAGGGTTTTGGATCAGAGTGTTGCTACTCCAGGTGTGACCTTTGGACCATCTAAGAGCTGATTAAAAAATGTAGAATCTCAGATCCTCTGAACCAGACTCTGCATTTTAACAAGATTTCAAGATGATTTGTATGAACAGTGCAGGCTGAAGAGCACAGAGCTTGGAGGCCTTTGGGGCTATCTGACGGCAAGAAAAGACAAGACTTCCATCTTATTTCAAAGGCCAAAGGTAAGACTCCCTTGGAGGAAATCTCACAAAAATTGAGATTTAGGTTTTTAAGAAGATAATTTATCACTAAGTCTAAAAATATAACTCAGGAAACAGCTTTTCATCACAGGGAGTGTTGAGGTGTCTCTGCATGATCAATCATTTGTCAGGATTTCATAGCAGAAATAGAAAAATTCAATTGGTATTTAGACACGTCTCAAAAGACAATTACTGAGCACCAGGACCTGGGCAAGTCATTGGAGAGCCTGAGTGCATGAGATATCCTTCCTTTCAAGAGGACCGTGTTTATTGGAGCAACAGAAAATTAAAAGTCAAAGGAAAGTAATATGATCAAATGCTAAAAAGGATGAGTATCGGGTACTACGGGGAGCGCAGAGAAAGGGCACTATTCTGAATTCAGGAAATGGCAGAGTGATGAAGAAGATAGGTTGGATGCAGAGAAAAAAGTGGGAATGACTGTCTCTGGGTGAATGATGTCATCATGCAAGTTTTGGCTGAAGTGAGAAGCTGACGGGAGTAGGGTTCTCTGCAATACATTGGAACTCCACCTTACACAGAGGAAGGGGCTAAAAGAGGGTTTGGGGAAAAGGAAGGAATAAAGTGGTGATGGGGGAGGGCTGGGATGAACTGCATTTACTCTTTTTTTCATGTTTTCATCCTTTCAACTAACATAGTGCCATGCACTCTTCTAGTTGCTCATCTTTTAAAAAAGAACTAGATTATGGTCTTTGTTCATAATGAATTCATAACTCAATGATGGAGGCAGACATAAGGCTTAAAAACCACAGGACAAATGAGGTAAGTGTGATAGAGGCAGGCAGTGTGAAAGGACTAAAGATAACCCCAGAGTTTAGAGAGAAGGGGAGGGCAGGTGGGGATCAGAGAAGGTTTTACACCTAAGAGGAAACATCTTAAGCTGACCTTAAAGGATAGAGCATCAAGAGGGAATGAAGGTAGCAAAGACCCAGAGCCTAAACACTGAATGGTGTTTCCCATGGATTAAATCTAGATCTACATAGCTGGAAAGTTGAGTGCTTGCGCTGATGTATTGGCTGAGATGGAGGAAGGATAGTATAAGGTAAAAATGAGCAGGAATGATTGTGTGAGGGCCAATCTGAGGAAGCAGAGAGGGTATAGGGAGAAGAATGATGTGATCAGCTTTACCTTCAGGAAGTCTGGAGTGGAGGAGTAAGTACATGTTCAAGGGTGAGTGTGTGTCGGGCAATGCAGGAATGGGGCCAAGAGGCAATGTTGCATCAACCCTAGGAAAGACGAACAAGGCCAGGACAAGGTAATGACTCATTTCAGAGGTCAAAGTGACATGGCACGGCCACTGTTTTGAATGAGTCACATAGGGGAATCCAAAGTGTCTCAGATGTCTATAGGATTCCGAGGAAGGATCAATAATAAAGAATGAGCTTGCCCACGTCTTAACACATAAAATCATGAAAAACAATAAATCTTTTTACACCACCAAATGTTGGCATAGTTTGTTATGTAACAATAAATAATTGAAACAATAATCACGGGACCATGGCATTGGAAATCACTGAACTCTTCTGGTTTGTAGCTGAGAGTGGTAAAGATTGTTGGTTGTTTTCCCAATGCGCTCAATGTTCTCCTTTTTCTCATGGTAACAGGAAACCCAATTTTTAGCTAGTGACATCACAGCTTAGGATAATGGTATTATATTTTCTAGCTCCTTTTGGTGTTATATGTGGCCATGTGGCTAAATTCCAAGTAATGGGGAAAAAATAAATACATACAACATTCTTGTTAGTTATTTTTTTTCTTAAGTTTTTAAATATTTTTTTAATTGATTTTTAGAAAGAGAGGAAGGGACAGGAAGCGAGAAACATCAATGTGAGAGTGAACCCTCCTACCAGGGATTGAGCTCATAACCCAGACATGTGCCCTGAGTCTAACTGTTGTGCATGGGATGACACCCAACCAGCTGAGCCACACTGGCCAGGGCCTTGTTGGTTCTTAAAAATAGAAGGGCCCAGCTGGTGTAGCTCAATGGTTGAGCATCGACCTATGAACCAGGAGGTCACAGTTTCATTCCCAGTCGGGGCACATGCCCAGGTTGCAGGCTCGATCACTGGTAGAGGCTGTGCTGGAGGCAGCCAATTGATGTTTCTCTCTCAAAGATGTTTCTACCTCTCTCCCTTCCTATCTCTCTAAAATAAATAAATAAATATATATATTTTAAAATATAGAAGGGAAGCTCTTCTTTGCTTTACCCTGCTGCTTGGAAGAGAGGTGAACTCTCCAGGTTTGATAGAGTGACAAATTAGAAGCCTGGGTCCCTGCATGATTTCCTGGAGCAGAACTGCCATCCTCCTAGACAATCTGCTTATTACATGAAAGAGGAACTAATATTTTGTTTAAAATCTGTTCTCTGACACATGTGGCTGAACTTGTGTGGTTTCTGCAGATCTGCAGATCTAGGAAACAGTGAGGTCCAGGAGAAGGGCTGACCTAGTAGCTTTCCATGAAGCCAAAGTACTGCCAAGGGAGAAACTTGGAAATAGGTATGATTGGCTACTTAGGCTGGGGAGTTAGTCACTAGCAAGTGTAATCCTCACAGGTAAAGAAGAGCTGTGTCCTTCAGCTGAGTGTGCATAGTTTCAGTGTGTGCTAAATTCAGGCAATGGATTCCGGATCTCATCCCATTCAGGAGTGCACATCACACGCTCCAATATACCATCAAAGCATCTAATACCTGGGTTGCATCTGTCTATCACCTATGTGTGGTCCATTAGACTGTGAGCTTCATAAAAATCATGTGCTATGGGCTGGGCAGGGGCTCTGTGTAAGTTGCCTACCCCAAATCTGGTCTTCTTTCTTCCTTAATGAAACTTAGGTTGTGTTTAAGGTGGCAATATATCCAGTTGAAGATCTATATTTCCCAGACTGCTTTGCAATACAGAGATTATCTGATATAGTTTTTGCCACTGAGATATAAGTAAAAGTCATAAGTGGGAAATTTCTGTGAAAGTTTTGTTTTCTTATAATAAGTGCTACCCTCTTTTTCCTTGTTATCTTCCTCTTATTCTTCCTGCCTGGAAATGGATGAAAGGCTGGAGGTAGAGCACCATTTTGTGGCCATAAAAATGAAAGCAAGAAGGAACCTGAGACATTTATATCATCATTGAACCTGGACTGATTAATTTGAAGTTGGACTGTTTTATGAGAAAAAGCCCATATTTGGTAGTAGAGTTTCAGTTACAGTCAGCCACATGAAATACCTTGCCTTCTCATCATTTTACTAATCCCAACCATTTGCAGAACTAAAGAATATCAACCATGAAGAAATGTCACACTTAACATACATGGTGGCTGAGAATTGCTAATTTTTAAAAAAAATATTTTTTATTGATTTTAGAGAGAAAGGGAGAGAGATAGAAACATTAATGATGGGTGAGAATCATTGATTGGCTGCCTCCTGCATATAAATAGACTGCCCTCCCCTGCAGGCCTGGCTTCAGAAAACAACACATGAGTATTTTACCCAATGTCCAGCATCTTTTAGTCTGAGATCTTTAGGTTTAGGACCAGTAGTCAATATCACGAGGTCGTTGTGAATATGAAGCACATTCATTGTAATTTTATTGCCTGGACACTGTAATCCCGATCTCTATTTATGTTTTAGTTTTAGGAGCATCACCACAGGGGAGAGGTGAGTTTTCTCTCCTGTTGCTTTGTTCTGACCAGGGAGACCACAAGTTTATGCTGAGGTAGGATTTTGCAAATGCTTCTCTAAACACACATTAAATGTATTAGAATCACCTCTTTGAAAATCCAGGTTCCTCATGGTGTGTGCAATTGCTTGTTGCTGAGTAGGACTGGAGCAGTGGCGGGGTGGGGAGTAGGGGGCGTAGCCATTGCAAAGGAAAGGAGGGCTGACTGTCCCAGGCCCAGTGCTAGTCTAGCGCCTTCTGGAATGCGGATTTCTGGGACCCCTCCTGCTCAAGAGAAGAAACTCTGTAGGCTGCTTCTTTCTTTCTTCATACAACAATAGGAGGGCTCGATACTAAAGACGGAAAAAAAGAAACTCTTTTCTCTGGATGAGAATTCCTTTGTCTTTACATTTTCATGGAATTGTCTTGATTTTTGTTTTGTTTTGTTTCTTAGTCTTTCAAGAGCCACCGTATATTGGTGGTTTTACCCTATACCAGTATATTCTCTTACAGGGTGCAGATAGAGTCAGAGTTAAACTCTGAAAATGCACTTTCTGGATTTGATTCTGATTTTCTAAACCTCAGTTTCCTAGCCTGTAACATGGGGATACTAATAAGATATCTCATATGTTGTTATTATTAAATAAAACATGAAATAGTCCTTAATGAAGAGTAGATATTATTGTTATTATTATTTGGTTCCTTATATCAACCCTGGAAAATAGGTGTCATCTAAATTTTACACATGTGGAAAAAATTTAAGAAACTGCAATAACGAAACCGCATTAATCTTAAACTTCCTTTATTTTTTCTTCAGAACCAATGCCTCTCATAGGCACTTACTGATTTTTGTTGCTTCTTTTAGCCCCAGTTAAGGAATAGAGTTTCCACTGAGACTGATGACAGTTTTCCTGTTCATGGGGATGTTAGAGGTAGGTTGATGGTGTGCTGGGTTCTTTGTTGTAGCAAATGATTTACTTTAAAAATGCAGTCCCACATATCAATTTAATAGGTGTGCATGCTCAGGTGCCGGATCCAAAACACTAAATGAGAACCTTCCTTGTTGTTGCTAGCATTGCTGGGTGAGACAGGAAAGATGAAGAAACATAATTTCAAATGCCAGAATTCCAAAATTAGATGTACTTGTTCTAAGGTTTTCTAGTTGTTTGCAAACATTTCCGGAAAACAATTTAACGGATTAAATCTCTGTAGTAGGCAGCTTGTGACTGGCAGCCAGTGTCTCTGTAATAGTTCAGAATAGAGAGTTCTTACTGTTTTTCAACTGCCCTGCTCTAAAAAGGAAGAGGCTAGTGTAACCTCTAAGCAAACGTGGAGCTGACAGGAGAAGGGAAGTGGGCCCGGAGAGTGGCCGAGACCACATTTTCCCTCTCCAGCTTAGCTATTGCTTGTGATAAGGCATGCTGCCTCTCGGAGCTTCCTTTCGGCACTTAGAAAATGCAGTGGTAATAAATGCCTGCTTTCTCCCAAGGCTGCTTCTCCAGATGAGATAATGGACCTGAGACAGTGGTTGTGGAAGCTTTGCAAGTGGTAGAGGTCAATCAAATATGAGGAGGTTTTAATAGTTTAGCTGCAGCTTGAAAAAAATAGCAAAGAAGGCAAAGTAATATCCTAATGGTATGATCCCCGTAGGCATTACTTAGGGGCATAATTTGAATTACTATTTCAGTTTCATTATAAGATTTAATACCTCTTTTGTTTTTATTTCTGATGCTTTACACCTCAAGGTATCGGAGCCTTGTTATGAACAAAACAGTAATCCTATAGCAAATATAATTTTAATGGATAAGTAAAAGACATAGTATGAGGTAGGAAGGAACAGCTTTCAGTATTTAGATTATAAATTTCTTTAAATTTTTAAAATTCTTACCCAAGCTAAGAATCATATTTGCTAAAACATTTCCATGCTTAATAGATATTTCATGTGGTATCTTAATAGAGTGGTGTTGTTTAGAAGCAAAACTGACCGAGGAGTTTGCCCTCTAGTTCTCAGCAAAGTCTCTCTAGAGTCCCTTCGTCTTTTGTGTTAATTTTTCTGTGGCTGCCATATTTAAAGAGCTCTTCCTAGGAAGAGGAGATTATTTATTACTCTGAGGATTAAGAAAGTCATCATGGGAAAGGAAATTTTGATTTAATCCTTGAAGGATGAAGACAATTTAAAAGCAAAGCAGAGGAGGACACACTAAGGGCCAACAGTGAAGGGTGCAGTACGTAAGTATGCCGACATAGGAGATTTTTACCATTGATGTCATTGTTCTTATTTCTCTTTACCTGTTTTCAGCTTAAGAATTATTAATTCATAGTATGTCTCATTTGCATAATTTGCCTGGTCACCTGGGCAATTGACATATGTTAGAGCTTACTTTTGTGTAGCCAAATACAAGTATTACTTGAATTAAGGTACTTTTAAAAAGAATATTTCTAATTGAGGCACCTCTTTTTGACATTTAAGAGGAATTACAAAACAAACCAAAATAAAAAAATAAAAGGAACACAGCTCACCAGGAGCTCCAGGGATGCAGCAGATGGTAGGTGTGGGTTGGCCACAGGGAGCTCTGAGCAGCATACTGATCCACTCTGGACTAGACTTGCTCCTTCAAAACCCAATTCATTATACCCTCAAACCTCTCCAGGGTAAAAGATCAGGTTTGACTTTGGTTTCCTTTAAAACCTCCTAAAGTTTTAAATTCTCTACAAAAAGGGCAAAGGAATGGTCTCAAATCTTCCTTGCCCTAGGTCCTGTTATTAATAAGGTGTTTGGACAGTTCAAAAAAATAAATAGGAACTATGGACTCTCAAACACATTTACTGCCTCATTTATCGCTCTGGATCTCACACAGACCTCTCAGAAATCAGCACAGATTTATGTGGAAGCGTCATCAGGGTCCTCTGTGCATGTGAATGCACAGGGATGGGCAACACTTTGAGTCTCATTGAAAAATATTTGCATCTTCTCTCATAGCTATAATTGGAGAGATATTAGACTTCAATTATTCTCAAACTAGTAGCCCGTTTGCACGAAGATTCGTGCAATAGACCTTCATTCACCTGGCTGCCTGCACCAGTTTTCTGCCGGCACCGGGGACCCAGGCCTTGGCTGTGGCCACCGCCTTCTACCTTCTTTCAGGGTCCCGGTGCTGGCAGAAAACTGGTGCAGGTGAAAACTGCACCCTAGCGTCCCTGCGACCCGATCGCAGGAGCGAGCCGACCCCCCAGGTCGGCTCGCTCCTGCGATCGGAGCACGCACCCAGCTGGCGCCCAAGGCCCGGAAAGCCCCGGCCGGCTTCCCTGGCCTTGGGCTCTGCCCACACCCCAGCGTCCCTGCGACCGGATCGCAGGAGCGGGTTCGGCTGGCTCCTGTGATCGGAGCAGGTGCTTCCCTTCAACGGTTTCCTGGTGGGCGTGGTTGGTGGGCGTGGCTTGGTTGGTGGGCGTGGCTTGGGCGTAGCGAAGGTGCGGTCAATTTGCATATTTGTCTATTATAAGGTAAGACAACTCCTAGACATAGTTACTATCATCCACAAAAACACCTTTTTATTGACCTAAATTTCAAGAGGCTCATGCCTGATAAAAGAAACACACGATTCTCTATGGATGGATGCAGCATGTTTTCTTTTGATAGACAAATGCTCCAGGAAGGTATACTCTTTTACTTACTTCTTAGAGTATTGATCGATCAGCTACTTCTAATGAGGCACTTCACTGAGGGTGGGTTTGCAGGGATGAGTGTGGGCAGGTAAAGGTGTGTGGCAAATAGGCTCGGTGGCGGGGGGGTAGGCCAGTGCAGCCTGGTGCTCAGTTCACAAGGACCCCGCACACATGGGGAAGGTGCCCCAAGGAAGAATTGGAGACAACTAAGCAATTATGGGTGAAAAATGAAATCTCCACTTTCACAGCTCTCTCTGGGATCACTTCTGAGTCTTTGGGTGCCATTTATTCTTTAATTCTTTTGCAACAGTGTAAAATTAGCAAGCTTTCCATTGTATTTGCACTAACAACCTGAAAAGCCCAGCTAACCCAGAGACACTTCCTTTGCCAAAGTTCACATTGTACTTTTGATATAAACATGCAAAGACTCATGGGAATGCTCATTGACCTTTGGATTTAGAACACAGAGGAAACTTAAAAATACTGTACATAGGAAGCTGAAACTTTTGTTAATGTAATGGAGGAGCTGAGTTGTATTTTTTTCAATTACTGTTCCTGGCAGTAAATTAAAACTCTGTCTCTCTCTCTCTCTCTCTCTCTCTCTCTCTCTCTCTCTCTCTCTCTGTAGGCTATCTTCATAAAGTGAGTTGCTGCTCTGTTGATTTACTATAGTTTGAGTTCCTCAGAAGTTGAAATATTTGTTTGGAAAGGAAACCTAAAAATAAGTCATAATAGGGGCAACATATTTGAGAAAGAAATGGCTACTAAATAATTCCTAAATGAAATGCCCTTGCGGATGGTTGTAGGGACAAGTTTTATTTACTGTGGCATTTTTAATGTCATATTCCCTGTTTAATTTTTTCAAGTTCTACGTTTTCTTTTCTCATTCAGTATTTCCTATTTTTTCTTATTTAATTAACATCTTTTTAATGATATTATCAAACCATAGCCATTTCCTACTTAAGATGTCTTAAACCCCTTCTTTCTTGCTAAATTAACTTCACTGTAGTTTTTTTTTATAATATGAAGTTCTCAAACAGACGTTTTCTATTTTTAAAAATTTTTATTTATTGATTTAGAGATAGAAAGAGAAAGATATCAATTTGTTCCACTTATGTATGCATTCATCGGTTGATTCTTGTATGTGCCCTGAGCTGGGAACAAACCCGAAACCTTGGATGGCTCTCTAACCAGCTGAGCTACCCAGCCAGGGCAACATGTTTTCTATTTTTATTGGCTCTTTCAATACTTTGAAGAAAGTTTGCACCTATGAGTTCTGGAACTTTACATCTTATGTACATATCTCATCACTAATTTGTACAAAACTCAGTGGGATTATGTCAAATATAGAGTTCATGCTGTAACTTTGACTTGCTACTTCCAGTTTAGTCAACCTATTCAATCCCAACAGACTCAGCCCCAGGCTAGGTTCCTTCAGTCTACACTAGCCTTTCTCCTCTCTGAACTCCAACACTAGAATTAAAGCCTATGATTTAAGATGTATTTATGTTATTCTTACATTTCCTTGAATTTCTCATGTGTGCAATATTCTTCATCTCCAATAAGACCATGACTTAATTCATGGGTGAGCATTGCCTTCTACTTAGATAACCCTGTAAATTCTCAGATGTTACATAATAGGAGCTCAATGTATGTTAATTATAGTGCCTTAGAAAATGGGGAAGGACATTCCTGTCATTTTTAGGACCTTATTTGGCCTGAAAAAAATATTTTCTATTATATTCCTCCCATCATTTTCACCTAATTTAGGTCTTCATTCATTAAAATAGGATTCGATTTTAATGATCATCAGATGAAGCGTTTATATGATAACTTAGCCCGGCTAGTGTGGCTCAATAGTTGAGCACCGACTTATGAACCAGGATGAACCAGGAGGTCACAGTTCAATTCCTGGTCAGGGTACATGCCTGGGTTGCAGGTTCGATCCCTGGTAGGGGGTGTGCAGGAGGCAGCCAATCAATGATTCTCTCTCATCATTGATGTTTCCCTCTCCCTTCCTCTCTTTTGAAAGACAGCTTCATTTTGCTTCCAGGCCTACTAAACTATGCTTTGAAATATTTCAAAACAAAGTGGGTATTCTAGAAATCATTTCTCTCTTCACTGTATATCTGACATCATCCCACTGAGTTTTGTACAAATTAGTGATGAGATATGTACATAAGATGTAAAGTTCCAGAACTCATAAACTCTTTATTCTATTTTTTTAATCCCACATGAGGACATGTTGTTGTTTTTTCATTGATTTTTAGAGAGAGAGGAATGGGAATAGAGAGAAAGACAGAGAGAAACAGAGACACACACACAGAGAGAGAAACATAGATCTGAGAAAGAAGCATTGATTAGTTACCTCCTGCACGCACAATGACAAGGGATTGAACCCACAACCGGGATATGTGCCCTGACCTGGAACCTTTCTGTGTGTGGGACCATGCTCCAACCAACTGAGCACCTGGCCAAGGCCTGACTTTTGTTTTTATTTTGTCTCTCCTCTAACCCCAAAGAATAAGAAAGAAAAGATTACACACATTTCCTAGTGAACAGGTTAAAGAGCATAAACAGAGGTGCAGAAATGCCTACTTCTATTATTTCTTTTGACTGAGAAAAAAGAATGATCAGAGTGTTATTGCACCCCCAAAAAGTTCCATGTATCTGCAGAAATATGACAGTTCATTTAAATTTTTCCATAAATCCATATTTTAAGGCATAAAATATGGATAATAAATTACATTAATAGTTACAGTATAATAATATTGTGATGCTAACTGAAATGGGAGGTTAACTTTGCTACTTCAATTCTATGTGAACAAACTTAAGGGGAAGCCACAATTGGCCAACCTCTATGTCAGCTGAAAAACCAATTCTATTGGGAGCTCTACCAGGTCAATAACATTCTGTGGTCAACCTACAAATCAGTTCCTGGATCTAAGTCTTACATTCATATCTTTTATGACTTTGGATGATTTGCATGCTCATTGAGTCTCAGATTCTTCATTAGTAAAACAAAGTGGTGGGATTGATTTGTTTCTTAATGTGTTTTTTGTTGCTGACCCTTCTGAGAAGTTAATGAAAGCAATGGATAACACATGTACACACAGGCACTAAAAGTATACAGAATATGTTGGGATTTAAGCTGCTTCAAAACCAGTCCTTGGACCACTGATAGAGAACCCATGGACCAGATGATTTTTTTAGGTCTGTGTAATTCTAATGTCTCCATGACTCTATGCCCATATTTTTATTTTAAATCAGCTTAAACAGTATACTGAGAAAAGAAAACCAAACAGACAAAGGAATAAACATAATATTTATAAGCAATTAGATATTTCCAGTGCAACACATAGCTGAGTAAGAGGAATGAGTTTAGACACTAGATTGTGGAGTTTGAAATTTGGTGAAAATAATGACTTTGTTACACCGAAATGAATAAAATATATCAGTAGTAACTGCATTTTAACAGTAATGTTTTAAATGACAAATTGCTGCATACTACAAGATGAATTAACTTACATATCCTCTAGGGGTGTGGGTTCTTCCGTGTCATTCAAAAATTTCATATAGATTCAAAGAATGAGTGAAAACATAATGACTTTCAAATTAATACAGAAGACACTATTATTGAAATACATATTTTGAAGATGATTTTTAAGTGACTAAATTTTACATTTAGCATGCACAATTGTCAAACTCTTCAGTTGAAATTATTTCCCAATTAATTTTGGTTTAATCAATAAAATAAACTTTCTTATTTTTTGTTTAAAGTTTTTTGCTTATTATTTTGAAAAGTTAAAACAATGGTATTGTCTTTTGTTTTTAATAATTAACATTATTTCACCACCGAGTTAAAACCTGTATCTTAAGTGTCACCCGGAAGCATACTTTTGTGACTGAGTTGTTCTGAAAAGCCTTTGAAGCACAAAGTTGACCAAAGAAATAATAAAATATAGGAATTAAACAGCAAACAAGCAAACAGTGGCATTGTCTGAATATAGCTGGGAAGAATTAAAAGTTAACATTTCAAATTGTAATGTCAAATTCAATTATATGAAAGTATAATAGAACACATGATTTGTTTTTCAGAATCAAAGGCACTACTTAAAGGGAATGGGTAGAGAGAATATGGAAGACAACAAAAATTTGTTTTTGAATATTAAACAAGAATTACTTTTTAGAAGATAGTTAAAATTACTGAAAATAGAGTACAGAAAAAATAGGATTTAATACAGGGAAAATACATTGATTTTGAAAGAATCACATATATAAGTATTAACATTTTAAGAATCATTAATGTTATATACTAAAAGCTAATCAATTTTATAATTGAATGGGTAAAACCAGCATAAAGCATTTGGGAAATTTTATAAGTACCACAAATTACTTCAAATTATTAATAGATATGTAAAAAATAAAAGAAGGATAAATGTTTCTTTCTTTTTCCCCCAGAAATTATAAACATTCAGGTTGAAATTGCATGAGCTTGAACAAAGACAAGCATTTATGACATAAATAAAATAAAAATCTGTTTTAGATTGAGCCACTGGTCTCCAGATCTCAATATAAAGGAAGACATAGTTAAGGAGTCTGAAATGAAGTGAATAGAGTACAATTTCCCAAATTTTTGAGATATCACGTGCCCTTATTTTTCAGAGGGGGAAAGTCAGTTTCAGAAAGGGTAGGTAACCCACACTTGCTCAATAAGAAGTGTCAGAGTACAGCTTAGAACCAAAGCTTTTTTCATACGTTTCCAAGCTCCCTGTATTTTAGCCGGCTTGATCACTTTTGTTCTCTTGTAAAAGAGACGCTTACATTTCTCTAGATTGCTGTGTACGTAATCTTACACTCATTCATTCACAAAGTATTAAGAATAGACATTTCCCATTCCAAGTTAATTTCAGTGTAAGCTAAGGTGACCAGACGTCCCGCTTTTGGCGGGACAGTCCCGATTTTTAACAATTTGTTCCGCGTCCCGCGGCGTTTTAAAAAAGTCCCGATTTTTGGAAAGAATGCACGACAAGCTAGGGAACGGCGGGAGAACGGGAAGGGAATATACGGTTTTCGGTGGCCATGTGGCTATTTAGCCAGGATATGAGTTTTATATTATTTTTGTTAATTTTATAATGTTAAACTTTAATAATAACAAATAATTGTTGAGAACTGATTATCGAGAACTGCTTATCAAAGTTCGCATTGTTGATCAGTTGTTAGAATTCGACCACCATTGTTTGGACTTAATGAACAATGGCATTTTTGGGGATTGGCAACGACGAAAACATTTTGTAACTGTCTCTCAGACGATACACATTGTACTGCATGCTAGTGAGCTAGTTAAACAAGTGATGTCATTACAAATCAGCTATTCAGATAATTTAGGTAAGTAATTTATTTATTTATTTCATAAATACATAAATTTTCTTGAATTTAGCAGACAGTACTCGTATTATTTATATTTTATAGTGGCGGCAAAAAGTCTAGCGCCGGCCTTGGAAGTGACACTTACGACTTACGTTACAGCAAATTCATGACCTTTTAAACAACAACAGCAATCTACTAAAAAAAATTCACTCAAATGAGAAATATGCCAAAGAATAAAATAATACTATACATAATTTTTTATTTTTTATATTTGTAAATTGTACTTATGTTGAAATTTAAAAATATATATTACAATACTATTTTTGCGTTCTATGAAAATTTTTGTTGCTCCATATAGACCAAATTTTTAATCAAGAACCCCCCCCCCCCGGGTCAATGGTGTCCCGCTTTATTAATGTTAAAATCTGGTCACCTTAGTGTAAGCCCTATTTAAGTAGAGATAACTTGGGATAGTAATGTTGAAGAACTATAGCTCCACGTGATAAATGCAATTTAATTCTATGCAAACATTTTTAAAAATATGAAAATTATGTGAAGTGTGAGTAGCTGTTAAATAAAAGTTCAGCATTTTCTCAGTTCTTGAAGAAATATATTTTGTAGCTATACAGTATAAGTGAAGAAATATATTTTGTAGCTACACAGTATAAGGACAAGAAATTGGGTGAATTCAGCCCCGTTTCGATAGCCAAATCAGATAATGTTGGAGCAAACAATAACCTCTTCCTGCCGCCAGATCACCTCTATGTGGGCCAGTTTCCTTCAGAAAATACTCTATTAACTGAGCTAATCCACAGGAAAGTTTTGTTTTAAAGGATATACCAATTTTAAATATAAAAGGTTTTCTTTTCATAAAAAAAATAATAAAAAATAAAATAAATAAATAAATAAAAGGAAGGTCTCTTCATAGTAAAGACTATGAGTCTCTACTTTGAAGGAGGAAACTTAAAAATTCATGCGGATGTGCAACCAACCATTTGTGACCTCACATTTTTCAAGCCGCAGCTCCTCAGCCATCTCCCATTGCAGGGCCCGGGGCTGCGGGGACAGTGACCGCGTTGCTGCCCAGGAGAGTGAGCAGGCTGCAGGCCACGGAGGACCTGGGGACCCATCCTCCCGACGGGCTTCCATACAACTGCCTTCTCTCAGGTGCCGTGGCTTCTCTGCCAGATCAGTGTTCTAATTTTAGGGGGAAAGGTATAGTGTTTTAGGGCTTTTAAACAGAGAGCTGTAGCAGTACGGTTAGTGTTTTTGGTTATTAAAAATCATATACATTTAGTGACTACGATTAATTTATTAATTAACATTGTAGAACATATGTTTCAACTATTAAGGACTGTTAGCATGTATTAGTATTTTAGTAAAATACTAATAGTTAGTATTTTTCTAATATGTAATAGTGCTTATGTATTAGAAAAAGTATGTTTGCATGGTGTTTTATAATGTGTGAAGAAATATTACAGGCACTACCTCATTTAAATGCAATGCTCTTTTTTGATATATTCTCTGCTTGATAGGTAAAGATACAGAAGTTCAGAGAATTGAAGGTAGATTCCTAAGATCACAAAGTATTGCATTTCATGGAAGTGACAAACCTAGTTTGTAAAACTGAGTGGAGTGCTGAGTGCTGTTTGCTTTACTACGTGTATTTGAGTGCTAATAACAACCTTTTGAATTGGTGCTTAGGCTAGCTCTGGGCGATTCACAGTTGTGCATGGTCTGCTTCACCAGCCATCTCCATTCTTTATTTTTATTTTATTATTTTTTATTTCCAATTTTTTAATTAAGGTATCACATGTGTCCATATATCACCATTGCCCCCCCCCACCCTGCCCCCATACATGCCCTCACCCCCCAGTGTCTTGCGCCTTAATCTTTTATCAGCCAGGTTATTGTTGCTTTATATGTTTTAGAAATTCTCAGTGAGAATTTATACCTTTAAAAAATCAACACAACACTTCCACCAAAATTCGGAAATTTGACCAAGCTAATGTAAATACCCATTGTCTAAACTAATATGGATATCACATAATAATTTCCCCCTCAGTTTGAATTTTGTTGCATAGTTTATAGATTTTCACCTTAGTTATTATATACTAGAGGCCCGGTGCACGAAATTCATGCACGGAGGGGGGTTGTCCCTCAGCCCAGCCTGTACCCTCTCCAATATGGGACCCCTCAAGGGATGTCCGACTGCCTGGGACATCCCTCTCATAATCCAGGACTGCTGGCTCCCAACTGCTTGCCTGCCTGCCAGCCTGATCACCCCCTAACCACTCTGCTGCCAGCCTGTTTGCCCCCAACTTCCCTCCTCTGCCGACCTGGTTACCCCTAACTGCCCTCTCCTGCAGGGTTGATCACCTCCAACTTCCCTCCCTTGCAGGCCGGGTGCCTCCCAACTGCCCTCTCCTGCTGGCCATCTTGTGGTGGCCATCTTGTGTCCACATGGGGGCAGGATCTTTGACCACATGGGGGCAGCTATATTGTGTGTTGGAGTGATGGTCAATCTGCATATTACTCTTTTATTAGATAGGATAGAGGCCTGGTACAGGGGTGGGGGCCAGCTGGTTTGCCCTGAAGGGTGTCCCGGATCAGGTGGGGGTTCCCTTGGGGCGTGGGGCAGCCTGAGCGAGGGGCCTGTGGTGGTTTGCAGGCCGGCCACGCCCCCTGGCAACCCAAGGGGAGGCCCTGGTATCTGGAATTTATTTTCCTTCTACAATTGAAACTTTGTAGCCTGGAGCAGAGCCAAGCCTGGGGCTCCCTCCGAGGCTGGCAGCCATTTGTGTTGGGGTTATAATTGAAACTTTGTTGCCTTAAGTGGGTGGGCCCGGCCAGGGTGTGTGGAAAGCTTTGCTTCCCCTGTTGCCAGCTGCAACCCTGGCCTGCTCTCTCAACCTCCAATCTGCCGCCATTTGTTTGAATTTATTTACCTTCTATAATTGAAACTTTGTAGCTTGAGTGGAGGCTTAGGCCTGGCAAGGGGAGGCAGAAAGCTTGGCTTCCTCTGTTACCTAGGAAACCTTGCTCTCTGTGGCTGTAGCCATCTTGGTTTGGGTTAATTTGCATGCTCGCTCTGATTGGCTTGTGGGTGTGGCTTGTGGGCGTGGCTTGTAGGTGTGTCAGAGGTATGGTCAATTTGCATATTTGTCTATTATTATGTAGGATTTTCTCAAGTTTTATAATAATTTATATGATGTTTCCTAACTATGCATAATTTCAACAAGTGAAATGTCACTTAGGAACTTGAATAACTTTATAATAATGGGTTGCTTGTAAATCATAAACACTTTTATGAAAATCTAACCATTTTGTGACACTGATTCAAGTTCACAAAATTATTCTTCTCTTTGATGAATTTTTCATAACTTTAATGGTTTAGTAAGAGCACTACCCCTTTGAAGCATTGTGATCAGGATATGTGTAAGGTTTGTAAAGATCAAAATAAATCTGATGAGTTAAAACATTTCCTCTGTTCTATAGCATCTATATTGTTCAGATTTAAATCTTATTTAAGGAAAATATTTTTATTGTGCAGTTCTGCTAAAACTATTCTAACAAATTAAGGGAGAATTATTTTCAAAACTTAAATATGAACTCTATGAATTATCTGATATGTACTGCATTTTTCTCCTGTGGCCCAACTTAAAGTGTTTTTCAACAAAAATGCATTTGTCTTAGATGTAGTCTGAGATGATTGTTTATCTTCTGGTACATAGAATTAAAACATAAATAATGAAAGCTTTGAATGACAACAGGCATTAAGGCATCAATTTTTATCAGAACTATTTAGTAAATATAATAATGGCAATATTGACAGTATGAATTTATCCTCAAATTTCTACCTCTTATAAAACACTTTTCCCCAGGCTTTTGTGGCTACCCTGAAGCTATAAGCAACAAATCAAATCAGAGAAATTTTGACTTCCTCATTTCTTTTTCTGACGTTTCACTGTTAGTATATGGCAGTGGTCGGCAAACTGCAGCTCGCGAGCCACATGCGGCTCTTTGGCCCCTTGAGTTTTTAGCAAAGGCCAGCTTAGGAGTACCCTAATTAAGTTAATAACAATGTACCTACCTATATAGCTTAAGTTTAAAAAATTTGGCTCTCAAAAGAAATTTCAATCGTTGTGCTGTTGATATTTGGCTCTGTTGACTAATGAGTTTGCCGACCACTGGTATATGGGAAAGCAGTGGGTTGTTTTGTTTTGTTTTTAAATCCTCACCCGAGGATATTTTTCCCATTGATTTTTTTTTTTTTTTTTTGAGAGAGAGATTGAGAAACATTGATGTGAGAGAGACACATCAATTGGTTGCCTCCCGCATGCACCCTGCCCAACTGGAGCCAGGGACTGAACCACAACCAAGGTATATGCCCTTGACAGGAAATCGAACCTGAGACCCTTCGGTCCACAGGCTGATGCTCAGGCTCTAACCACTGAGCAACTGGCCAGGGTGAAACTTTGACTTTCATGGATTATATATCTATCTAAATATAAAAGCTTAATATGCTAAGTGTCTGACTGTTCGACCATTGGACCAGTGGATATGATGCACACTGACCACCAGGAGGCAGATGCTCTGACTGGTAGGTCGGGACTGGGCAAGATGGGCCAGACATGCCCTGGAGCCCTCCCGTGGTCCCTCCCTAGCCCCTATCATGCACTGGTGGGGTCCCTTTGGTCCCTCCTTAGCCCCGATTGTGCACCGGTGGGGTCCCTTTGGCTGGCCTGAGCCCTCTCGCAATCTGGGACCCCTTGGAAGATGTTGAACTGCTGGTTTTGGCCCGTCCCCACAGGCCAGGCCAAGGGACCCCACCAGTGCACGAATCCATGCACTAGGCCTCTAGTACATATATATTCATCAAACTTTACATAATGTTCAAGCACAGCCTATGGTGTTGGGAACTACCAACTATTTATATTTTGATTTCTGTGGAAAATTGACTTTTTTCCTCTAGAAAGCTTTTTATAGTTTTCTTAAGGATTCCAAAGCTGTTCATTTTAATAAGGCTTAAACAGGCAGCCCATTTATTATTATTGATTATTTTACATTTCTTAATTTTTCAAATAAAAACTATTATAAAAGAGTTAATAGGTATGTTAGGAAAAATAATTTAATTTGGAAAAATGTGACAGAAACTCCTTTTCTTTTTGGAAGAGCAATAGTGTAAGAAATTGTTTTTCAAATGTAATTAACTACTCTGAACCTGTATTTCCACTTCTTTAAAATGGAAGTTATAATGTTTAGATGGAAAGATTATTGTAAGAGCTAGAGATAATATACATAGAACTTCTCCCTAGTGTAAGACCTGGTGCATAGCAGCTACTCAAATAACTGAAAAATCCCTAGTAATACCTATCAAATGCATATTGATTACTGGTCTATCAGAAATAGGAATTAATATTAAATAAGATTAAAAGAAGTAGAAGCAGTTAAATTTTATGAATGGAGAATGAATATATACACACACCATATTTCTTTGATGTTAGGGATGTTTTTTTATCCATACCTGGAGGTGTCAAGGGAAGGTTTTCACAGACTGCTATGACTTCCACTTGGCTGATGGCATTGCAATGTAACATGAATTATAAGATGCATCCTAGTTTTAGAGATCTTAAAATGTGAAAAATCAATGATAATACATTAAAGTTGCCTTCCACCATAGGAAGAAAATAAAATGTACTAGCCAAATCAAGAAATATGCTACACACATTATCATACACAATGGTTAAAAATGGTTAATGTTGGATATTATTTTATTCTCCTTTAAACATATTTTATTCAGTTATCTGACTTAAATTCTGAAAAAAAAATTGAATATTTAAAATTTCTAGGCTGTTCAGCACGTGACAGAACAAAAACTACACAAAACATTTTCAAAATAAGGACATTATTTTTTGGTCCCATAGTAATTTTTGAGATGTACTGTAAACAATATTGAAGTCCTTTAATGCCAACAGAATAACATTTTAGATTTATAATTTAAAATTAAACAACTATTTTACAAATAGATTTTCCAGAATTATTGTTTTATTAAGTGTTGTAATAAATTCAAAAATTATTTTCTTTCTTTTCCTACATACTTCTTTTCAAAGAAACATTATTTATTGGGCAGAGGGAGAAGGGTTGCTATAGATTTGGTGAGCTCAATCTACCTTAAATGGAAACTGTCTCAAATACAGATATTGAAGAATTGTGGCTATGCTAGTAGACAGTTTTATTGAATTATATGTGATTGCTTTTCATTTGTAACAACAGTCCATCCTTAATCTCATATGCTGAAAAAATTTACCTTGATGAGTACCATGCTACTGAATTTCACAAGATCTCAAAAATTTAAAATTACCATTGTTTATGAGCTATATGTAGGATAACAATCTAAATGCCCTCTGAATCCTTAATCATCTATTAAAGAATAAGTCTTTTGAGTTGGACAAAATACTGAGCTAGTGTGTAGTATGTAAGGCAAGTTACTTATAGGAATTTATTTAATCCTCTCAACAAACCTGTGAGAGAGGTTCTATTATTATGCCCATGTTACAGATAAGGAAACTGAGTCAGAGAGGTGAAGTTAGCAAATGGTGCAGCTTGTAAGCAGACTGAGACAGGCTCCAGAATCTGAGGTGTCCGATGCTGTGCTACACGGCTTCTTTTACATCACAGCATGACTGTGTGCAGCTGATCCCATTCAGATAGGAAAACCGTTGCTTTTTCACAGGGTGCTTCAGTTCTTTCAAGCTAATGAATTCCAAAACTGCTCAAAATAACTGATCACAGATATCTGCATTTCATAAAGTCAAAATATTCTATTCACTTCATTTAGATCATTTATAGGCTGAAATTTCACCTCATCTGATTATTAGGATGCAAATATAACATTCTATCCTACCTAATAATAGACAAATATGCAAATTGACCGTACCTTCGCTATGCCCATGATTGGCCAGGAGGCGCGGGGGGGGGGGGGCGGGACTCGGGGTGGCCAGGGTGGCCGATTGGGCGGGATGCTGAGCTCGTGTCGCCAGCGGCGGTGCAAGCTCAGTGTCTGCGCCATGGCTGTGCTGTGGCACAGAAGGGACCTCTGGGGCAGCGAGCTCACGTCCCGCCACGGACCATCAAAAGTGTGGGAGCTGGGTGCCTGTCCGCTCAGGCACCAGGCCTTTCAGAAGCCTCTGCCGTGCCGCGCCGGAGGCTGCTGAAAGGCCTGGTGCACCAGTGGACAGGCACCCAGCTCCTCTGTGATTGAAAGCGAAAGCGTGTAGGGGACCCTACACGTGCATGATTTAATCATGCACTGGGCCTCTAGTTATTTAAATAAAATGTTGCTTTTGAAAAGCAGGTAGAAGGATACGTACACTCATTAGCTTGTTATAGTGGCTGACACCAGGGAACAGTATCACATGCATTTACACCCAGGGCTATTTAACACATTTTCTGTTTATTTATTAGTTAACTTACATATGAATTAGAAAAACTCCACCAACTATCAAAATCAGATGTTTACAAGAAACATAGCATAGTGTTTTATAGACCAACATACATTTCTCAACATCACTTAAGTTTGTAAATATGAATATGAGGACATGTTTAATTTTAAAACTAAAAACAGCATTGAAGAATAAATGAAATAATTTTTTTAAAATATTATAGGAACATTCTCATGGTCAAATAATCCAATAAAACTTTCTGGTTTCTCCAGTCTACTCCAAATGTAGCTGATTGAATAAGAAACATGTGGGTTTAAGTTTCAAACAGTATCTGACATATTTATCACCCGGAACTTAAAAACAAGATTTGTTCTACTCGTTTATCTTTGTGTCTCCAAATGCCTAGCATTTAAGGCCTTGTATAGGTTTCATTTACATTCTTATACATGAGGTTCCTTATACATTTTAGGCACTTATTTTATTTATTAACAATTGCATACTGGAATATATATAAAATATATAAAAATTATATTCTAGAAATGAAACCAATGCACAATAGCCTGAAATACTTCGCTACTAAATTAGATTACATTCTCTTCCACTTTAATGTTAAATGCATTAAATTTCATAAGAAAATTTATATATTTGTATAAAAATATCAATCTTTTCACATTACCAATCTGAGTAACCAAAACAGTGCTTTATTGAAACTTACTATATACCAGTTTGAGTGTATTGTCTTCGTGAACAATTAGTTGGATTTAATTGAGATTCATTCCTTGCTAAAATGTACACACAGTCAAGAATATTGTCTACATAATGCCAAGCTATATATATTAATATACCACCTTATGCCATGTAAACTATTGTAAAAACTGAAATGTTAAAAATTTAAAGTGACTGATAAAGAAATGTATTGATGATTCTTAAGTACCTTGTGTATAACTGTATTGAGGTTTGAGGCACTCTAATTCATTAATAAAGAGATATTTAGAAATGAGTTATTCTTTCTTATCACACAAAATAGTAATAATAAGAAGAATATGAATTAGTGGTAAATTATTTTTAAGAAAATGTATTATTTGAAGATGATCCATTTCAAACCACCAGCCAATGTAATGTAAGATACTTGTCAGGTGGAACAGACTGACTCAGTTTTCTGATGTGACTCACAAAATAATTTTTCCAAAATCCACCTTTCCTTTAAAAATAGAGATTAGTTTTAAAATAAGTATATGATAATGTGTTAGGTGCCCACTATCACCTAATTTTTACAGCTTTGCACTTGGCACCCAACCATTGCCTGCGAAACAGTGCCAGTTGCATATAGATGGAGGGAGAGTCTCACTTTCTTGACATTAGCCTCAGATGAATTTCCAGTGTGCTTTCAAATACTGCCATGCCCTCTCAGAAATGAGGCAGTAGGTGTGTGAAACTGGGCTCAGGAAGTGTATAGGGGCTAAATATCTTTAAAAGTATAAGTCCGGTGTATGTACTTACTGTCCTACTATATACTCCAAGTAGAGTAGTAGCAATGGGAACCAAAAGAGGTGTGGGTCATAAGAGAGGGAATGATGATTTTCTGCATCACTTGCCAAATATTACATTACTTTTATTTTTTGCTTTAATTTTTATTTTATTGATTTGAGAGGGTGAGAGAGATCAATTTGTTGTTCCACTTAATTATGCATTCATTGGTTGCTTCTTGAACCCTCAATCTTGGATTATTGGGACGATGCTCTAACCAAGTGAGCTACCCAGCCAGGGCCATTACACTCATTTTATTTAAAACGAACAGAGTAGATAATTTTGAATATTTCATCAAGTTCAACATAACAAAATGTAAAAATCTGCTATATGCAAAGAAATCTGCTAAATATTTCAGGGGGGTTATAAAACATTCTATTGCAAATAAGTATGGGATAATGTTGCCATTGTGGGAACTCTTAGGCATACACATTGATTGATGGAGAACCTCACAGTTTGACAGAAAATCTCATCTGGATTCCCAGAGCACATCCAAAGAATGTATTTGTTGAAATATATCACTCTTTGTGTTTTTCTTTTTATCACCTGAGCCTTTTCCTGCTCAGTTGGAAGCAGCCATGTTGCTCCAAGGAAAATTAGGACTGTTGTAGTAGAATTGCTGAAAGAAAGTCAATGTTCAGCTTCTAACTTCCACACTGGTCTTTGAGATCAGAGCAAGACAAGTCTGGAGAATGCTGCTTTCTTAAAAGGAAAAAAATGGTCTTCCAAAATTCAAAGGTATCCTCAAGAGGTAGACTCTAAAGGAGAGTGACTAGGAGTGGGTGAAGAGAACTCAGTGTAAGACCCAAGGGAAGACTCTGACAGGCAGGAAGAGGAAGTGAGAGGCTTCTGTTATTCAGAAGAAGGCAGAGGTAGGGTAAGGATGTCAGATGTCAGTGTCCCAGTTTTGAAGGAGATGGGATGGCAACAGAACATCTAGACAAGTAAAGGGGAGTCCAAGAAAACTGTGGCTTTTGGGCATGGATGTAAAATCTGGAGTCGGCCTGGTGCCAGCAGGTAGTGAAGTGGTGAGCCACGGCACGTCTCGAGGGGCAAAGTATCTCCAGCCAGAGACCAGATGGGGAAAGCAGCTGGGCTTAAGAAGGCCATGCTGAGCCAGCATAAAATGGAAGGTATCAAGTTAGATAAGTTACAGCTCCCTGTAGCACTGAAGAAGAGAGAACAGATGAGTCGACAAGCCATAGACTTGACTATGGGGTGACAGCAGTGGATTGTATGACCAGGCACAGCAAGGGACTGATGAGGCCCATGAGGACCAGGAGAAAGAAGCCCCTTCTCATTGCCACCATCTTCACATTATAAGCTTCTTTCTCTACTTACCTGCCATTGGTTAATGAAAGAGGAAGAATAGTCCTTGGTGGAAATTGAATGAGGTAATAAAAAATAAGGCTCTTTGAAACTAAAGAGATGGATACTCTTAAATGCCAGGTTTGCCCCCCATTCTACCAGCCACCAGACTCCCCACGCTCTGTGAAGAATTCATGAAGTCAAGGTCCCTTACAGAGAATTAAGCCTTTTGTGTGTGTACCATTTTGTAATTATACTGGGAAATGGCATCTAAAGAAAGAATCTATGTAAAGGATGTGTTTATTTTTTATTAGCTTAACTCAGTCTTCCTTTCTCTCCCATTTGCTGAGTCTTGAGCTGTTCTAGTCTTGCCTTTGTGCACAGACTGGGCCCACAAGTTTCAGGAGACATGCAAAGGTGGGGATGTTAGGGAAGCCTACAGATTGTTTGGTTAGATAGGATTCATGCACTTAGTAAACTTCCTTAGTTTTGTCTTGATTAAAAAAATCTAAAATTTCAATATAGCAGCAGGATAGCTATCTGAACTTGTGTTTGAGCATTTATATGGCACATATTACCTATGTTCATAACTTCTGTCAGTACTTCTAAGTTATGTTTTTAAAACTTCTGGAAAATTAGGGAGGAGGTTTTGATCATCTCTAAATTGTCATTGTTTAGGACCATAATTTTTCATCAAAATATTGCAACTTCCTAAAAAATAATTCTGCCTCCGGATTTAGCCATCGCAAACTATTCTCCATTTTGCAGTGAGAGTGAATACTCTATATACCAATCTGAATTATACTGCATTCCTGCTTACAACAGAATTAAGACTACACAGCTTAACATGGTGTACAAAACCACTGATGATCTATCTGGACCTTGTTTTCTTCTTCAGCTTCAGCTTCTATTAACATAGGTAGTTGAGTATTTTATACTGATGTAAACTATTAACAGAAATTTAAAGTGTCAGAGTTGAAAGCCTGCCTACTTCTCTCTCTCTCTCTCCCTCCCTCCCTTCATTTTTCTTCTTTCCTCCTCCCTTCTTTCTCTTTCTTAATTTCTTTCTTTTATCTCTCGCATTTTTCTTTATCTCCTTCTGTTAAGACATCCAATTGGCAACCAAACAGAATCTTAGAGATCATGATCTGCCCTCCTCCGAAACCATGTAGCCTTAAATTAGAAAATGAGGAACTTTCTTAAGAAGCAAAAAGCAAGTCTCTGAGCACATTAACATTTTAAGTTTGGATAGTGAATAATTTCTCTAACATTTAGCCTTGTAATCACCCATGTTTTGTGTCATCTGCTTGCTCAATAATCAAGGGAAAATATTTAAGCTATTATTTAGAGGAGATCTTATTTCACTTTTGTAAGTAATATTTACTCCTTCCAAAATACAAAGAAATTTTTATATTTTCTTCTGTTTTTCCAAAAAAAAATTAAATGAAAAGTGTTTTTTTTTTAAATCTCTTTACTCCGATTTTTCCTGCGAATATGCACATATCAGAA
Source organism: Eptesicus fuscus (assembly GCF_027574615.1). Lineage (NCBI taxonomy): Eukaryota > Metazoa > Chordata > Mammalia > Chiroptera > Vespertilionidae > Eptesicus > Eptesicus fuscus. The sequence goes on along the minus strand of NC_072485.1, from coordinate 17,730,689 downwards.
AAGTTAAAAGGCACAAAATACTCAGGTCATAAGGACATACTTTATTGGTTAAAGTGATAAATTCTAAAGACTGTGAAAATCTCTTTTCACCCCTAGTTATCTCCAATATAGGGGTCACCATTTCCAGTAAATTTTGGATAGTATTTTTGCCCTAATGGTGAACAAGCAGAGCTTGGCAAATCTTTATTTTGACAAGAATACAGTATGCTTACATTAACTCCCTATAACAGTTTTTGGTCTTTCTCATGAGCTTTAAAGCTTTTAGAAGAACAAGACTTACTTTTAAATAATATATTATTACCTCAGATCTCTGGCTCTTAACTTAGTTTAGGAGAGCTATGATAGATGTCCATTGATTATTTTGCTATTATCCCCCCCGCCCCCCGCCAATTTTGTAACTACTAAGTTAAAGCTGCATAAGATATATCAAATCAGTATGGAATTAATTTTATACTGCTCAACAGCTTGAATTCATATGTCGTTTAATAATAAAACAAGAAAACAAAACAACCATTTCTTAATAGGAATAGTTTTGTGGGGAGAATATAAGCTTTTCTGAGAGAAGGAGATAGTAAATGGTATTTGTAGTGGTAAAAAGTTTTAAAAGTTTTTTCTTCTGTTAATCCCCCCACAAGGATTTTCCTTCCATTGGTTCTCCAGAGAACGTGAGAGGGATGAAGGGAGGGAGAGAGAGAGAAAAATATCGATGTGAGATGTGAGAGACACACATCAATGGGCCGCCTCCTGCACACACTGGACTGAGGTGGGGATCCTGCAACCCAGGTTCGTGCCCTTGACCAGGAATAGAACCCAAGACCCCTTGGTCCGCAGGCTGAAGCTCTAACTGCTGAGCAAAACTGGCCAGGGCTAAAACAACTGCTTTTTAGAAATAATTCATAACAATAAGTACTCACAGGTAAGTAAACATCTTAGAAGAAGAAATGTTAAGCTTTATGTATAATTGACTAAAGGAAACATATTTAAGTGGGTTTTGTTTAGAATCATTTCTATGCTAAATTGGATATATCAGGATTTGATGTTTTAAGAGCAATTTCAAAAGATTATAAAAATAAGCTACAGTGTATGACTTGATACCTATTTTACATTACCATTTAAATATTTTGCTCATATCTCTCTACATATTGACCACGATGCTGATGTCACACTGCAGGGTTAATAATACCATATATTTTCTTTAAAGAAATGGACAGGGTATGCTTCCTTAGCTGCTTAATTCACATTTCCCTGAGAGCGCTTTGTCAGTTAAAACTTTCAACTGGCTTAAAAGTAATGCTTTCCCCATTTCTCCATGAGTGGAAAGAAAGCAAACAAACTTGTGTTTAACAGTAAGGTCAGCCTGACATAAAGGAACAAGAGTCAGTAAATTGAAAATGAGGTTGACATTCTGGGGCTAATCCAGCAGACCAGCAACAGTCTTCCAAACTCCACAGCTGCACGAGGCGGTGGACAAGCCAGGACGCAGCCTCCAGGCATGTGCCCGGAACTCTGCCTTGGAACGTGGCCAACTCCACGGAGAGGAACAGACCCATCCCTGTACGTTTTTCTTTGCTTTGACTATAGGACCTTCAGGTAGTGTATGTATTAAGTCACTGCTGCTCTGAACTTATGCTTTTTTAACTTACCACCAACACCTCCAAAATTCTTAAATCTTCTGCAATGTCAGGGAGGACAAATTATTAACCTACTCTTGGCTTCTTATTTTTTATGTTCCTATGGCCACCTTATTTCAGGCTTAACTTTGAAGCTATAGGTTCTATTAGCCCCTTAACATAAGGTAACATAAGCTCCGCAGGGCCTTTTTTCTGAGTTTCAATAGGGATGGATGTGATTCAGACTGAATGTAGTTATCTGGGCCCCATCCAGGCTGGATCCAGATTATGGATGAAAACCAATCCAGGTTAGATCAGATCCATAATATTGGGTGCGTAGTCAATTATTTTACTGCTTTTTGTTCAATTTTTGGATTTGATGAGGACCAGCGAGTATGGAATAATGGTACATTAAATAGAGGCCACATGCTAGGTACAGATTGAGACTGTCCTTTTCACCAAAACTTAAGAAAAATACCATCAAATCACAGACCATGAGCAATATTTTCATTATAATCATTACATGACTTAGTCTAGTGAGGATAAGCAATTCAGGGGTTGGCAAACTTACTAGATTACATGGCTATGTGTTCCCTGTAAAATTTAAGGGATGCCAAAATTCCCAATATCCAATGGCTATTTAAAAGGCATACATTGAGTAAAAGGGAGTAATGTCATTCCATGGGGTGTCTGCTTCTCCATTTCACTTTATCAGTAGAGACATGGTTGTTAAGTTCTTGAATACAAAAATGAGACAAATTTAAATTTGGGAAAAATTTCTTTGAGTGTTGAGGGATTATATACAATGCTTTGGAGAATGTCAAGGTAATTTTTAAACATTCATATTCTATCCTGAAATCTGGTGTGTAAAAGATAGTATAGATGAGAGAAATCACTTAGGTATTCACAGCAAACAAAACAAAACAAAACAAAACAAAACAGAACTCCAGAAATTTAATAGCCAAAGGAATGCAAGATATCAGATCAAGGCAGACATGAAAATCTCTTGTGGATATTTTGTATTATAACCTTCTTAAGAACAGGAATATTATTTTTTGGGTTGATGACTTCATCGTAATTTCTAGACCCATTATTCCCTTTTGTGGAATTAGTACTATAGTAAAAATGGTCTGAGCATGTAATACATAACATTGAATTTTGGAGGGGCTGTGTTCTAGTCAAGCTCTCTATATTTTAAAGAGATACTTTAAAAATGTCAAAATCAGTATCATTATTCTTAACAGATTTATAAGAAAAGGGTGGTAGGCTCTTTAGACTTTCAATGAAACAGACCCGAAACTCAAAAGACTATGAAGAAATTAATTGAATACTCCTAGCTCTAATTTCAAATCAAATACATCAAATATTCATATGTACATAGAGATAGCAAACTGAATTTTCTAGATTCCTTGATTTCACTATAGAATATACAAATTAATCTGGTAAAGTTGTAACTAGAACTACAGCTTAATGAAAACATAATAGCGGTTACTATTTCTGAACACCTGTATATACTTTTTTTTGTTTTCTATTTTCATAAAAAGATTCAGCAAAGACAGGTTTAATCAGAGAGGTGAAGTGATTTGCTCAAGCTCATCCTGATAGTTAATGCCAGAGAGTGGGGCACAGGCCTAGGTCTGCTGTTTCCACAGTATCCATTATAATTATGTCACTGCAGCTGTGGGTAATGTACACGTTAGAGGTTGATACGCCCTAACTATAGAAAAGGCATTGTTTTGGCAGAAACATATTGTCTGTCATCTGTGTAGCAATAAATTATTTTAATGTTAAATAAATGAAAAATAATACTGTTGGCTAATTATAAAGTACCATTTTTAATGAAAACACAAAAATTGTTATATAAAAACTGATATTAGAGGTACAATAGCTTCTGACTCAAATGGCTTCTCAAACCTTTTTAAGGGAAACATTTCATTAACTCAATAGTTTATCTGAGTAACCTTCAAGTATTTTCTGATATATATAACCTGTTTTTTATGATATAATTCCATTTTAGAGCTACCAGAAAGAATGTGACCTATAACATAAAGTTTATAATGACTTCATAAAAAGAGATATCAGTAGTCAGGAATTTGTAGAGCACAAGATTTAGAGACTAGATAACTTCCATTTGGTGATGTCATGTTGTTTTTCACAAACTTTTTTTTAAGATTAGCACAAAATATTAAAATCCTAGTATTTAGACATTCACTTTATGAATTAAGAACAACATAAAAAATATCAAACATCTTATGAGCTTGCAAAATAAGGAAACCCAACCCTTCTGATCACCACATTCTATTTCCCCATAGGTGAGTGAAATCAGGACAATAAAAATTGTGTAAAAAATTTTTGTAAATTATGTTGAAATTTAAATCTGTGTTGAGGTAAAAATATTGTTTTAATTCAAAGCAAAAAGATCAGATAACAAAATGATCACATCATTAACTGTTCTCGTGGGTCCATTACTTGAGTGTGAAAGGCTAATGACATTGTTTTTATTTTTGGACACACCTACATTCATTTACTTATGTCACACAATTCATTCTGAGAGGTACCATTCCCACATTGGTAGGTTTTCTTTATTATACATGAAATTTAAAAATGCATTTATTGGGATAAAATTGTTGGGGGAAAGACATTGAAAGTGTTTTCAACAAATATACACACAGATTTAATGCAAATGAATTTCTGGTATGACTAAACTAAGGAGTTATTTGATATTTATTTTAAAATTAGTATCTTATTTTGTGTTGCATTTGCCTCAGTAAAGTTATACATAACAATCATTTGAACTATCAAAAATCACACTATTTTTCATTTGTACATTCAACAAATATTTGAGTGCCTCTTATTTAAGGCACTGTGACTTAAACCTACTATCAGACTGTAAATTTCTTGAGATACAAGGAACAATAACATAGAAGAATAATACTTATCAGCACTGTTTTGGTGATAATAGCAGGTACTCAATAAATATTTGTTGAATGAAATCAGAAATGAGGAAAATTTATATATTGAGTTTTATAATACAAACAATTTAGAACTGCTTAACTATAAAGAAATAATTTTATTCTCTGAATTTTCCTTAGGGAGGGAAATGATATTCCATTCATTCAATTTAAAAATTTAGAACAAGGAGCATTAAGTGTTCTTAATAAATATAAAATGTACTTACATTCTCCTATGTTATAATTAGTACAAGGAGAGATCTCATAAAGTAGAAAGAAAATGTGGATAATTAAAAAAAAGGTCAAGAGAACTGAAGAGATAGAGGGATCATGGAAAGATAAGGTGATAAAGTCATGTGTGCAGAGACATGGAGTGATGTAACAAAAGAATGAGAGAGATCCACAGTAATACCAAAAATATAGAAAGAAGAAGTCATGAAACTTTTGATCAAGAAATGCTATTGACTCACCTCAGGTGGCCTCTAGACTTGTAGGAGAGTTGGAATTACAGAACAACACACTATTGCAATTCAAATGTGCACAAAATCCATTGTAATTGTAAACCTTAGGGGGAAGCAAATAATTGCCTGGAAGATGCAGGGAAGACATAAAAATGATGTTTGGCTGTGTTAAAGGTTGAGATATAAATGGGACTGGTATCCAAGGGTGAAAATTTGGGTAGAAAATTGATTTACATGACTGGAACATAAGATGAATATATAACAGTGTTGGACAAAGAGAAGCAAGTTATAAGAATTGCTTATTTAACACCATTTTAGAGTCCTCCTAATATATGCTGCCATTAATAAGAAAAGTAGATCAAATAAAATATAATCTCTGAGAAAGGAGTCCAGTTAAAGGTGTTTTTGCAAAGCTTACTTGGAGATTCTAAAGTGCAGCTACAGTTGAGAATCACTATAATAAGTGACTGGAAGTCAGTGAATATTTTCTGTGAGGAATTAGCATAATTAGATCCTCTTAAGGAAGATAACTTTGGCCTGGGTAGTGCAGAGAGAATGAGTGTGTGGGTGTTTAAATACTTTGAAGAACTGAATACCAGTAGAGTCTATTATAATACATATGCATTCACAGAAAAGACATTACATAGACATACTAAGGAAGAGACCATTGTTATACTAATGTTGAGACTATTTGGAATACTTAGGTTAAACTGTTAATCAATGTTATAACCAAGAGTTATCTGATTTGCATATTATCTGTTATATTTGCCAGATACATCTAGTGAACTCAAGGCAAAGGCCCTGGTTGTAGCTTGTTTTAATACCCACTTCAAATGCCTTCTGAGAATCCACTATTTATAGATACTTATAGCTAATTCTCTTTTGTAAACTAAAGAAATTATTGGTAAAAGAAACCAATTATGCCAATTTTTTAATCAGATGAAACCACTTTATCTTGTTTTGGAGGTCACACTAGCATTCATGAATATTATTCTATGTTTGTGTCCCTTGTTAAACTGCAAGTATTTATCAGTTGAATGGAATGAGTAATTAAAAACTCACTAAGAAATCAAACTTCAGTATTTTCTATATTGTTTTAGAAGTTATTTTGATTTTTCTCATTAACAACTATTAATTTGCATAAGGTGGTATTTTTATTTGTCAGATAATGTCTAACTTTCAAGAAATTTCAAAAAAGAATTGGGTCTACTAGTTTCTCTGGGTTGTTAAAAATTATATATGTAGCATATACATGATCTATAATAGGCAAATAGATATGCCTTTGGTATAAATTACTTTATCTAGCAAACAATGATTGATTTCAATTGAACTTTACCAGTGCTATGAACTTAGTACTTAGTTCTTCATATATATATATATATATCTCCTTTGAAAAAAATAGATCTCCAGTGACTCATCTCAGGAAAGAACTCATCTAAAAGAATATTTTCCGTTCATGTGACAATAAAAATTGTGTTTTCTAGTTATTATAATTGGTTGCATTACTTTAAGACAGTATCTAGTATTCCCTGAAGTATCTCTCTTAGAATTAGATCAAAGGCACTCAAAAGTTTCAACATGTGATTAGTCTATTATGCTTCACTGAGTAGAGTAAGAAAATAATACTTCTCTCTTTTTATCCCTTCCCTACCTCCCTTCCTCTCTCTCCCTTCCTCCCTCTCTCTCCCTCCCTCCATTTTTGGCTTCTTGGATTACAGAAGATGTTACTAAGAAGCTCTGATCAAAAGGAACATTTTGCAATAAAGATATTATTATACCAGGGTTAAAGGTGAGGAAACTGAGAATCAGTAAAGTGACTTTCCACATGCTCTCAAGTAAGGAGTGGAATTAGGCCATCAACTCTTCTGACTTCCCATTTCCATTCATAATATCTTACTAGAGGACAATTCCCAAAAGTTAGTAAAAAAAACTATAAACCCCACAATACTATTGTCATAATACTATGGCTCTACTTAATAACTTCTTTAGAGATTTATGTCCCCAGACTGGGAAACAGTCTTGTATATGAGCTACTTTTCCTAGTTTGAGGAACATCAATCTATATCAAAAATTTAAACTCCTTTTCTCTATGTATTTTCTGCATTTAAAAACTCTTGAAAATTTGTTAAAGGTTATAAATTTCCTTCTAACAAAAATGTATATACACTCATGTAGACAAAATTTTGCATACCATTTAAAAGGTCCATTTTAAAAATAATAATCAAGGAGACAAAGGGATCTGCCTAGAAGGAACATACATAATAGCTTTTTAGTATTACATGTAAGATTTTTTTCTCTCTAAAGCAGATATGGAATAATATGGATAAGATTAAGTTTACCTTAACCATCAATTTTAGTACTTTTTCAATCTTGTAAACTCTTAACCTTTTGCACTCGTTTGCTTTTTTCTCGATTCCTTTATTCTAATGCTAACCGTGTCGAGTCACACTCGACATCCGAGTGCAAAAGGTTAAAGAAAATATGGGTACACAAAACACTTAAAATTCTAATTATGCCATATAAATGAAAAAAGTTAAAATCTCACAATTATTTCTGGAATTTATACAGAATGATATGCTATGAATGTAAGGCTTTGAGAAGAACATTGTAAGAACTTGAGACCTCATAATCCTGACCCAAACAAAAACAGACATACCACAAAATTTAATTTTTAAAGGTAAAAATGGAATTCACTTTTTATGAAAGAGAAGATGTTTCACCATCCCTGCCAAGATTTTGGGTAATTGTGCAGCAATAACTTCAGACATCATTTCTGGAAATTCAACACTCAGTGCCCGGGACTGGATAAATGTATTCAAGCAGTACAGATGAAGTTGTTTAACAAGCTGTTGGTTTAACAAATGGGAAAAAAATATGTAAGAAAAGTAATAAATTCATATACTATTCACGCATGGCAACTTATTTTTCTAACAATATAAATACTCGCCAAGATGTTTTCTTCTTACCAAAACGAAAATAACTAGCTCCACTCTCTAGGATATATAAAATATCACACACTGTGTAATGTTATAATAGTAAAATAAGATTTTAAAAAATGAAAGTAGGTGGAGGGGAAAATGGCAACCGAATAGGCAGCCGTGTCCTGTGCTTTGTCCCGGAGCAGATAGAAAGAGCAACTTAAATCGACCACAAGACCTCAAATAGCCAAAGAAATCTTGAGAAAGAAGAACAAAGCAGGAGACTTACACTTCCTGATTTCAAGCTGTATAATAAAGTTATAGTGATAAAAACAGACAAACCAATGGAACAAAATCAAGAGCCCAGAAATAAACCAGAGTGTGTATAATCAACTAAATTTTTTAAAATCCTCACTTGAGGATATGTTTATTAATTTTAGAGAAAATGGAAGAGAGGAAGGAAGGGAGGGAGAGAGAAAAAGAGAGAAACATTGATGTGAGAGAGAAACATTGATTGGTTGCTTCTCATACATGCCCTGACCAGGTATGGAACCCACAATCTAGACTGGGAACTGAACCTACAACCTTTTTTTTTTTTTTTATGTACAATGCTACAATCTACTGAGCTACCTGGCTGGGGCTCAACTAACATTTTACAAGGGAGCCAAGAATACTTAATGAAGCTTGACTCATCTTACACCACTCACAGAAATTAACTTGAAATTAATTAAAGATTTAAATGTAGGCCCGCCCAACTGGCATAGTTCAGTGGTTGAGCATTGACTTCTGAATCAGGAGGTAATGGTTTGATTCCCAGTCAGGCACATGACTGGGTTTGGGCTCTATCCCTAGTAGGGGGCATGCAGGAGGCAGCTGATCAATTATTCTCTCTCATCATTGATGCTTTTCTCTTTCTCCCTCTCCCTTCTTCTCTAAAAACAATAAAAATATATTTAAAAAATAAATAAATGTAGGACCTGAAAGCATTAAACTCCTAGTAGAAAATAGAAAAAAAAGTTCCTTGACATGAGTCTTGGTAATGATTCTTTGGAAATCACACCTAAAACACAAGCAACAACAACAAAAAGTGGGACTACATCAGACTAAAAAGCCTCTGCACAGCAAAAGAAACTATCAACGAAATAAAAACACAACCAAAGGTATGGGAAAAAATATTTGCAAACCATATAACTGGTAAGAGGTTATTATCTGAAATATATAAAGAACTCCTATAACTCAGTAGCAAAAAAACAAACAAAACAAAACAAAAACACCCCAAAACAAAAAACACACACACACACACACACAAAAAAAAACCAACCCAAATTATACAATTAAAAAATGTCGAAAGACCTGAATAGACATTTTTACAAAGAAGATGTATACGAATGGCCAACAGGTACATGAAAAGATATCATTAGGGAAATGCAAATGAGAACCACAGTGAGATATCACCTGATGCCTGTTAGAATGGCCCTGAGTAAAAAGGCAAGAGATAACAAGTGCTGGCATGGAGGCAGAGAAAAAAGAACCCTTGCACACTGTTGGTAGAATTGTAAATTGGTACAGCCTCAATGGAAAGCAGTATGGAGGTTCCTCAAAAAATTAGAAGTAGAACTACCAGGTGATCCAGATATATTCACTTCTGGGAATATATCCAAAGGAAACAAAAACTCTAACTAAAAAGATATCTGCACCCCCATATTCATAGCAGCAGTATTTACAATACACAAGACGTGGAAATAACCTACGTGTTCATCAGTGGATTAATGGATAAAGAAGATGGCATGTGTATATAAAATATATACACAATGAAATATTATTCAGACATAAAAAGAATTAAGAAATCTACCATTTGCAACAATGTGGATGGACCATAAAGGCACTATGCCAAGTGAAATAAGTCAAACAAAGACTGTATGATCTCACTTACTAGTATATTTGGAATCTAATAATAATAAAAGAAGAACCTACCAAACTCCTAGAAAAAAGATCAGATTCTGGTTACCAGAGTGGGAAAATGGTGGGCAGAAGAGGAGCAAGATGGTAAAAAGGTACAAACTTTCAGTTACAGGATAAATACTAGCGATGTTATATACAACATGATGACTACAGTTAACAGTGCTGTATGATATACAGGAAAGTTAAGATAGTAAGTAGAAACTAAGAGTTCTCATCACAAGGAGAAATGCTTTTTTTTTCCTTTTATTATACACACTGAGTGGCCAGATTATTATGATCTCCGAACGCATAATAATCTGGCCACTCAGTGTGTGTGTGTGTGTGTGTGTGTGTGTGTGTGTGTGTGTGTGTGTGTGTATACTAGAGGCCCGGTGCAGGAATTTGTGCATGGGTGGGGTCCGGCCAGCCTGGCCAGGGGGAGGGGACATGGGTGGTTGGCCGGCCTGCCTGCTGGTCGAACTCCTGGTCGAGGGGACAATTTGCATATTAGCCTTTTATTATATAGGATATACTCTGAGTGGCCAGATTATTATGCGTTCAGAGATCATAATAATCTGGCCACTCAGTGTATATGATATATTACATATCATCATCATATACTATACAGTGTATATATTTGGTAGGTGTTAACTAAACCTATAAATCCAATGTGTTAATCATTTCACAATATAAGTAAATCAAACCATGATGCTGTATACCTTAAACTTATATAGTGATGTATATCAATTATTTATCAGTAAGACAGTAAAAAGCAAAACAAAAAGCAAAAAATAGCAACAACAAAACCCAGCAGTTTCCTGAAGTTCTTCTTCCCATCCATAGTCCAGCTCCCTAGCTGCAATCACTTTCAACTTTTTTAGTCTATGCTTTCAAAATTTATCTCTGTATTTCTAATACATTTTGTTTTCCAAATTTAATTGGGTTTCTAGTATGAAAAATGATGATTTTAGTTCTTATACTACATATCTCCCTCCTTATTTTCTTTACACTCCATTCTCTTAATTGCTATCTCAGTTTTTGGCTAAATCAATATCCAACATTTACATTATAAAGATTTTTATTGTTTCCTTCTATATTACATTTCCTTTCATATATGTATTAGAAACCTGGTGCACGAAATTCGTGCACAGGATGGGGGGCGGTGTCCCTCAGCCCAGCCTGCACCCTCTCCAATCTGGGACATTCCTCTCACAATCCAGGACTGCTGGCTCCCAACCGCTCACCCGCCTGCCTGCCTAATTGCCCCTAACCACATCTGCCTGCCAGCCTGATCACCCCTAACCACTCCCCTGCCAGCCTGATCAACGCCTAACTGCTCCCCTTCCAGCCTGATCGCCCCTAACTGCCCTCTCCTGCTGGCCCGATTTCCCCTAACTGCCCTCCCCTGCAGGCCTGCTCACCCCTAACTGCCCTCCCCTGCCAGCCTTGTCGCCCCTAACTGCTCTCCCCTGCCAGTCTGGTAGCCCCCAACTGCCCTCCCCTGCAGGCCTGCTCACCCCTAACTGCCCTCCCCTGCCGGCCTTGTCACCCCTAACTGCTCTCCCCTGCCAGTCTGGTCGCCCCCAAATGCCCTCCCCTGCCAGCCTGGTCACCCCCAACTGCCCCCGCCGGCCTTGTCGCCCCCAACTGCCCTCCCCTGCAGGCCTGGTCCCCCCCAACTGCCCTCCACTGCAGGCCTGCCTCCCCAACTGCCCTCTCCTGCAGGCCTGGTCCCCCCAACTGCCCTCCCCTGCCAGCCTGGGACCCCCCGAACTGCCCTCCCATGCTGGCCTATTCACCCACAACTGCCCTTCCAGCTGGCCATCTTGTGTCCACGTGGAGGCGGACATCTTTGACTACATGGGGCGGCCATCTTGTGTGTTGGAGTGATGATCAATTTGCATATTACCTCTTTATTATATAGGATTACTTCTCCAATCTAGACTAACGATTACTTAGCACAGTTAGCGTACTGATGTATCCATCTGCATCTCTCTTGAATTGAATCTTCTAATTCTGTGGGTTATCCTCAGTGTTTTATTGTAAGACATCTTATAGATGTCCTTGAGAAAGATTGTATTTGAGGTAAGCTCTATGACACCTTGAATGTCTGAAAAGACTTTTATGGTGCTATCCTACTTGTTTGATAGATTGGCTGAGTATAAGATTCTTGGAAGATTTTCCTTTCCTTTAAAATTCTGAAGGCTTTGCATCATTGTTTTCTGGATTCTAGTATTGCTGTGGAGAAGTACAACATCTTTCTAAATCCTGAACATTGATATGTGACTTGCTTCTTTTCTCATTGGTATATTTTAGGATATTCTCTTTATTCCTGGTAGGCTGAAATGATATAAAAATTTGTGTAGGTTCAATTGTGCTGTGTCTGTACAATGGACTCTTCAGATAACTAATATCCTAATATCCTTCCGTTTCAGCAACTTTTCCTTTATGATTTCCTACATAATTTCTTCTTCTTGATTTTCTCTATTACTTTTTTTTCTGGAATTTCCTATTATTTGGAGACTGGAACCCCTTGGATTAATTCCTTAAATTTACTATCTCATCTCTATAATTTTTCACATCTTTATTTATTTATTTATTTATTTTATTCTGGGAGCTTCCTGAGATTTCTATTTCAGCCCCTCTATTACATTTTTAATTTCTGGTTTCTATATTTAATTATCCAAAAGTATTCTCTTACACAATGATCCTTTTAAATTTTTTTTTAATTCTTGTTTCATGTACACAATATCATTCTTATTTCTCTGAATATCTTAATTTTTTAACGCTTTCTAATGTTCTCTGCACTAGTGCTTTTTCCTTTAAGTTACTTTTTTATTGTTGTTGTTTATATAGCTTTATGCCCTTTATTTTAGAGGCTTTACCTAAATGGCTAATAATCCTTAGCTGTCTGATTATATTCAAGAGTAAAGTCTCCAATATGACCTGGTGAAGGGATAGCTTCTTTTATGCCTTGACTGTCACTCAGTGTGGTTTCTGAACATAGCACCAAGAAAATCTTGTATTTACTATGTCTCCACTAACCACATAAGTCTTGTTTTAGTAAGCTAGTCCTAGAGTTGGGAATTTCTAGGTTTTCTTTGGCTTGCATAAACAATGCTACAGTGAACTTCCTTGCATAGACATCTTAAATATTTGTCTAATAACGTATTTAAGACAAATCCTAAAGAGTGGAAATTTGATAAGCACGCAAATTTAAAACTTTGCTATACACTTCCAGATTGTTCATCAGTATCATGTGGTGGGGATTCAGACTGAGTCACCCAAGATGTGCCTCGATGGCATGTGGATTATTTTGAGCTAAAGGCAACCGAGACCTTGCAGGCTCCGGTGAAACTTCTGTACTCCCCACCCTTAACTACCTAGAAGAATTTAAATGAGTGGTTTTGCTCATAATAAGAAATTATAGATATAACCTTTTTGGCCTATCTACATGGCAGCACAACCACTAATTACTGAACCTCTGCTATTCTGATTGTTCTTCAATTACCTTCCTCTCCCCTAAAGCCCCAGGCACCTCACCTCATCCTTGACTCAGACTGCCATCTACACCTCATTTTAACTTCCTCTCCCTGAACCTCGACTGTATGTGGTGTCTCTGACTTTCTCATGCATGTGGGGTTCCCATATGTATATATGTTATTAAATTGGGTTATTGTCTCTTGTTACCTGTCTCATGGATATTTAATGATTAGACCAGCCAAAAGAATCTTGAAGGGTAGAGGAACATATTTTTCCTCCTCAATTGTTATTAACTTATAATTTCATCAAAAATGCTATGATAGTGTTAGTTTCCACATCCATACTTTTGCTTTTCCCATAAATTTTGTCCAACCGAAGGCAAAAATATTTTAGAATATATTCAGGAAAATGTATCACAATTCCTATCAACTATTAGATTACCCTCAAATTATAGAAATACTAGTAAGCAGATATTTAGGTGATCTATAAAAAAAATGAACAAAGCAAAATATAAATTCTGAGCAACATGATGCAAATACTGTTTTAAAATATAAGTACAACTGTAAATTTAAGGAAACCATATGAAGTAAAATTTAGATTTAATATTTAAAAAGTTATAGAAATTCAGAAAATATTCATTGATATTCTAGAGAATGAAATACTTACATCATGCAAGTTATCAAGAAACTTTGTAAGTTGGTAGAAACGTTGTGAACTAGAGACAACTCCTTTTTGCCTCAAACCAATTGCCTTGATGAGCTCTCTAATGTAGCTTGCTCTCATTTCTTCAAACTGGTTTTGACTTCTTAGCCCTTCCAGAGGAACTGTAGAAAGACAATTACAAGTGTTAATTATGTTTAAAATGATGACACAAATGGTTTATAAAACAAATTTTGGGACTGTGTGATGATTTTTTTTTTATATGTAACTCTATACACAAAGTATTAAGTAAGAAATAGTTTTACCAATACTTTTAGGACATATAAACTTCTGGTTCTTGGAGAAATATAAGAACAAGTAGGTAAGATAAACAACATTTCAGCTTACCTATTTTAGAGCTGCGTCAATTGTATTTAAATTAGAATTTGCTTAAAAGAGCACCTGACAGTATTCTACAGTTTTGTCTCAAATACTTGGTTTGATTAAGTTTACAACAGCATGTAGTCTTTTTCTTTATTGCCTTTTAACAAATACTTGGATTTCTCTGTGAAGTCTTGTGTTCTATGGATGAAGAAGGAGTGCTGTAATAAATCTAACAGAAGAACCTTACAGGGTGATCTGATCATAAATTCCTAACTGGGCAGGTCATAGTGAGTAGTCATGTCCAAGTCTATGACTTCCTTATTGAAAGGTTTTTAAGCCAGCCCTGTCCATTGTTCTTGGGCAACAACCTTAACACACCTTTGAAATGCCAGAATTAATCCTCTTTTTCAGACACTTGGAAGGTGTAACCACCCTCAAGAGAGCACATAATCATAACTGTCCTGTAGTCCAATCTCTGCCTTGCTTTCTCCCACCTTCAAGCAATCTTCCTTACCTTTCCTCCTTAATTCAAAAGAAACTGCAAACTGTCATTCTCGATTGACATTTAAGATTTGCTTCCTGGAAATTGTCATTAGTTTGGCTCAAATAAACTCCTGTACAGTTGTCTGTAGATTTGGATGTTTCTTATGTCAATATCATATAAATCTCAAGTATTTCTCATTAAGATTATTCCTGGATAATTTATCTTTTTTGTTGTCATTTTAACATTGCCTCAATAAAGTTTCTAACTCTTTCCTGTTAATATGGGAGAAAACCATTGCTATTTGAATATTTCCCTTATATCCTGCCACTTGATTATATTGTTTTTATATTTTTAAATGTATATTTTAATTCTAATTTGGGGGTTGATTACCTTTTGTTTTCTTGGTATACAACAATGCTATATTCAAATAATACCTTCATTTTCCTCTTTCCAGTACAATCATGTGCCACATAATGAGGTTTCTGTCAACAACAGAGGGCATATACAATGGTAGTCCCATCTATACTAATAAAAGGGTAATATACTAATTAGACTGGGAGACCTTCTGGACATCTTTCTGGACAAAGCCATAGTGGTGGGGCTGAGGCAGAGGCAGTTAGGGGAGAGCAGGCCAGCGGGAGAGGGGGTGGGGCAGTTGGGGGGCAGCAGGCCGGCAGGCAGAGTGGTTAGGGGTGATCAGGCAAGCAGGCAGGTGATTGGGCCTAAACCGGCAGTCGGACATCCCCTGAGGGGTCCCAGATTGGAGAGGGTACAGGCCAGGCTGAGGGACACCCCCCATGCACGAATTTCATGCACTGGGCCACTAGTAAGATTATAATAGAGCTGAGAAATTCCTATCACCTAGTGATGTTGTAATGCAATACATTATACAAATACTTACCATTGTGCTATAATTACCTGTAGTATTTAGCACAGTAACATGCTATACAGGTTTGTAGCCCAGGGGATATAGGGGAAGAATCTGTCACCCCAAATATGTCTATTTGGTATAAGAATTATTTTAGGCTGGTTAATTTTAAGAAACAGCAGACATGGGAGAAACTCTGAAAATCCAGTAGAAGTTACTCTTTGTAAAAGGTATTTACATTTCTAAGGGACATCTCCAAAGTGTGTCTTCTGCTCTGTATCAGGTAGAGGGGGATGACTTTATCTCTAGAAACTCTTATCAATGCAGAAGACAGTGACTTAAATCTTCATAACAACCTTTCCCTTGTTGACTCTACTTTTCCTGTTAACCTCCAATAACTGCCTCCCTTCCACCACAAGCTTCTTTTGTCTGCAGCTGAAGATGGAATTTCAGGTGTGGCTTCAGCTATTTTGGCAAATTACTAAGTTTTCCTAGGTCTCTTCCATATATTCAGGAGGATACACGTTATTACACTCCTGTTTTTCTCCTGTCATTTATTACAGGGATGTCTCAGCCAAGAACCAAGCTGAGTAGAGGGGAAATTATTTTTATTTCCCTACAGTAGGCTAGATCCCATATAGCATAGGTGTGCAGTTTGGGTAAGTGCACTCTATTTTTCATACATGATGAAATCACCCAATGTCCTTATAAGTAGTGCATGACTGTAGTTGTAGCTCTTATTTCTGCTTCATGATTCAGTGCATTGTTCAGAACTTCCAGAATAGTAAATATAATAGTGATGACAAATGCTCCTATTTTGTTACTGATTTTAATGGAAATGGCTCTTATTATATGTTAACTAGTAATTTAGATGTTTACTCTGAAATCTTTAATTCATATATCTAGAGTCTAGGCACAACTTCCTGTTCTTATGGCTAAGTCTCTTATTTTCATTGTCAATTTACCTACATATTTTTTCTTAAATCTATAGGTCTTGTTGCCACTTGTCTGAGATGCCCTGGTTTATTTCTTCTTTTGTATTTTACTGTTTTCTCTTGCTAGATCTCCAACAATTTGGTGTCAGATCTCCTTCTTGATTCTGATTTCCCACAAATTTTAGCATTTCGCCCTACTTTTAAGACATTTTTCAACTTTGTCTTCCAATGCTAATACTGACTTTTAAATTCTTCATATACATATAAATAATTTTAGTTTTCAAGGGTTCCTTTTCGTGTTATTCTTTTTTCATAGTATCCAGTTCTTAATTTCATGGGTACAATATGTTCTTATCTTTCTAAGGAGGGCTTAACTTCTATTTTTCTGAAGTTTTTGTCTCCATGGTCTCTGTTTCCTTCAAGTTTTTTTTTTTTCTTCTGTTTTGTCTTTGTCTTTGATGTCAAAAGTATCCCTCATTGTTTATTTATATTCAAGAGTAGAAAACTAAAAAGCTGATTGATAATTATATTTGAATGGGTAGTGCTCACTGACTGTGAACTTCATTGCAGGGAAATCTGGCTGAGCTATTTCAAAGAGAAATCCCTGCTATTATTTAGTTCTTTTTCTTTCTGGCTAAACAGATACTGCAGAGAAGAAATTTTCATTCTCCATCTCTGGAGGATATAAATTTGGAAGGCAAGGTTCTGGGAGACACGTAGGAGAAGTATGCTGTCTCAATATTTGGCATATAATCTTAATCTGTTTTTTACATGGAAACTCTCACCCTCAACAGTACCTGTGGTTCACCAGTACAGTTTTCTTCTGTTATATCTGCTTCAGGGAATAATTTACAATCTCTCTCTGAGTTGGTGAGAAACAATTGGCATAGTTGGGTGATATTTGGAAACAGACTTTCAGCAGAACTCTGTTTTTAACTCTACCTTCACTCTCCTTTCAAAAATTCATAAATGTCACCAACTGAACAACATGGCAGAGGTTCAGTGATACAAATAAAGGCACTTCTTGAATTTTCTTACTTCTGTCTTAGGTATGCTAAATTGGTTGTGCTTGCTAACTTAGAAAATTTTATTGCTATCGATTCATCTTTCATTCTCTTTTCATTTTTATTTTTAAAGATTCCATTGCCAATATTTTAGTGTAGTTTTAGAGCAGTGGTTCTCAACCTTTCTAATGCTGTGACCCTTTAATACAGTTCCTCATGTTGTGGTGACCACCAACCATAAAATTATTTTTGTTGCTACTTCATAAATGTAATTTTGCTACTGTTAATGAATCGTAATGTAAATATCTGTGTTTTCCAATGGTCTTAAGCGACCCTGCTAGCGGTTCTCAACCTGTGGGCCGCGACCTACAGGCTGAGAACCGCTGCTGTAGAGCCTAAGACCATCGGAAAACACAGGTATTTACATTACGATTCATTAACAGTAGCAAAATTACAGTTATGAAGTAGCAACAAAAATAATTTTATGGTTGGGGGTCACCACAACACAAGGAACTGTGTTAAAGGATCATGGCATTAGAAAGGTTGATATCCTGTAAGTAAATTACATCTAGAAAATTTATACTTGTGAAAATTAACTTTCATTTGTAATGCTAACAGCAAGACACCCATGAAAAACACACATGGTGTCAAAACAAGCCAAAGAAAAATCGTTTGGGCAAAAAATGAAAAAGGATCCCAAGTCAAATTTATAGAAAATATTTCTTTATTAACTTTTGGTCGAGAATATGTTTGTATATTTTCAGAAAACAACTCCAAGACCATGTGGATTCCTGCAACAGAGAGGAATTGACAGGACTGCTCCAGCCATGAAGACAGAAGAGAAACAGTCCAGAGATGGAAGACGCTGATGACGCCTTGCCATACTAGCAGTCAGCAGCTGTGCATCACTACAGGTTGCCCAGGACCAAACCAGAGAGGGTCGGACCTGCATTACCACCATTTGTCCACCATCCAGAACTGAAATATCATTGCTGACATGTACACATAAGGAACTGTTCGACATTGAAATTGGGACTCAAAAGAACTGTTGGCCCAGAATGAAACTCACTACAGACTGACTAATTTGCCTCCCAGCATAACCATTATTGCTTGTCTCATTTTCAGTTCTTATAAGTGTATTTCTTGTATCACATGATCTCACTCATCTAGGGGAAATAATGATCAACATAAACTGATGAACAAAAACAGACCTGGAGACAGGGAAGCATCGATAAGACTGTCAAACCTCAGAGGGAAGGTAGGGAAGTGGGGGGGAAAGGGGAGAGATCAACCAAAGGACTTGTATGCATGCATATAAGCCTAACCAGTGGTCATGGACAACAGGGGCATGGGGGCATACGTGGGGAGGGCTTTGGGATGGGAATGGGGGGATGAGGACAAATATGTGATACCTTAATCAATAAAGAAATTTAAAAAATAAAATAAAATAAAATAAAGTTGAGAACCACTGTTTTAGAGGAACCAATGGAAAAAATGTATGTGTTCAACCTGCCATATTTTCCTGAAGATCTGTATTTTAGTTTATAATGAAATGGGAGGCTTAAATTCTTATGAATCCAATCATCAAACTTTCCTTTTGCCAACTTACTTACTGCATTTTAAAAAATGTTTTTTAAATTGATTTTTAGAAAGAGAGGGAGGCAGAGGGAGAGAGAGAGACAGCAATTGGCTACCTGCTGCACATGTACACCCCCCTCCTAAGGATAGAGCCGGCAATCCAAGCATGTGGCCCAACCAGGAATCGAACCAACAACCTTTCAGTGCAATGCCCAACCAACTGAGCCACACCAGCCAGGGATCACTGCATTTATTTTTAAAAGTTATTCCTTATTTAAGATTTCAAAATAATTTGGGAGATAATATAAGACCAACAACGGCAGAACTGATTCATTCTGTCGAGAAGGGCAGAAGTTAACTGCTGTAATATTAAATTTATGCCATTTGACTCTCTTGACCAGTCTCATATCAATGACTTTAGTCCACTTTATGCACTTTATCAAATTAGGCTTGAAGATCTTTGCTCCAATGGGTTTTCAAGGGGGAAAATAAGGCTATGAATCCTTAGATCCTGAATCAGCCCCTGTCTTTGCAATGATTTCATGAGGAAAACTTCCTTTTTAAGGGTTTAACTTTTCCGCCTTTACTCTTGATAGGTTACTCCTATTTGAGATTTGTGCACTAGAAAGAAGTTCCTGCAAAGATAATGCTGAGAAGAGCTTTGGATCACCTTCTTCTAAGACCTTAACTTTCTGTTGTTCTCTTTCAGATCACTATGAATGAAGGATCAATTCAGACATTCAAGTTGAGCTTTCCTGTGCATAGAAAGAGCACAGACAAGGGTAAAAGGTAAAAGTGGCTTTAAAAAGTTTCCTGCCCAAACCCTTGAGGGTCCACTGAGACAGAAGTACATTGTTTTTTGTGTACACACACACACACACACACACACACACACACACACACACAGAATTAAATAGAGTGCCTAGTTTCTGGTGACCAAAGCTATGCTTCCTAATATACCATTTTCTTTTTCTTCTGAGTATATATAGCTCAGGTGCATTTCCCAGCCTCTCTCGCAGTTAAGATGAGCCATGGGAAGTAGGTGGAAATGACATATGGTACTTCCAGGTTTCCCATCTAAACCTTTTCTCTTAATCAGTGTTCATTTTCTAGTCAGATCGGGTGGCATACTCCAAGCTGGTAGGAAAGGGGGGAGTCCCTGTAGGAAAGGAGCCTGGGTTTTCTTGTTAACCTACTGGACTATGGTTGTGAGTGATACACTGCTATTGCATTATGCTGCTGTTCTTTGTAGTTATTTATTATAACAGCCTGTCCTAATAAAGAGAACAATTCCAAACAAAATTGTGTAGTTTATATAGTAAATCCTTTGTGGGGTGGGGTAGAGAGAAGCATAGTTTGTGTCTATGCAATATTAATCTAATCTAATAATAGACAAATATGCAAATTGACCATACCTCCAACACACACAAGCCACGCCCACAAGCCACGCCCACCATCCAATCAGAGCGAGTATGCAAATTAACCCAAACCAAGATGGCTACAGCCACAGAGAGCAAGGTTTCCTAGGTAACAGAGGAAGCCAAGCTTTCTGCCATCCGTTGCAGGCCTAAGCCTCCACTCAAGCTACAAAGTTTCAATTATAGAAGGTAAACAAATTCAAACAAATGGCAGCAGAATGGAGCTTGAGAGAGCAGGCCAGGGTTGCAGCCGGCAACAGGGGAAGCAAAGCTTTCCACACACCCTGGCCAGGCCCATCCGCTTAAGGCAACAAAGTTTCAATTATAACCCCAACACAAATGGCTTCGGGCCTCGGAGGGAGCCCCAGGCTTGGCTCTGCTCCAGGCTACAAAGTTTCAATTGTAGAAGGAAAATAAATTCCAGATACCAGGGCCTCCACTAGGGTTGCCAGGGGGCGTGGCCAGCCTGCAAACCACCACAGGCCCCTCGCTCAGGCCGCCCCACACCTCAAGGGAACCCCACCCTGATCAGGGACACCCTTCAGGGCAAACCAGCTGGCCCCCACCCCTGTACCAGGCCTCTATCCTATCTAATAAAAGAGTAATATGCAGATTGATCATCACTGCAACACACAATATAGCTGCCCCCATGTGGTCAAAGATCCTGCCCCCATGTGGACACAGGATGGCCACCACAAGATGGCCAGCAGGAGAGGACAATTGGGAGGCACCCGGCCTGCAAGGGATGGCAGTTGAGAGGGACCAAGCCTGCAAGGGAGGGCAGTTGGAGGTGATCAACCCTGCAGGAGAGGGCAGTTAGGGGTGACCAGGCCGGCAGAAGAGGTAAGTTAGGCATCAATCAGGCTGGCAGCAGAGTGGTTAGGGGGTGATCAGGCTGGCAGGCAGAAGCGGTTAGGGGCAATCAGGAAGACAGGCAGGCAAGCAGTTGGGAGCCAGCAGTCCTGGATTGTGAGAGGCAGGCAGAAGTGGTTTGGGGCAATCAGGAAGGCAGGCAGGCAAGCAGTTGGGAGCCAGCTGGATTGTGAGAGGGATGTCCGACAGCCCGTTTAGGCCCGATCCCCGGGATCGGGCCTAAACGGGCAGTCGGACAGTCCTTGAGGGGTCCCAGATTGGAGAGGGTACAGGCTGGGCTGAGGGACAACCCCCCCACCGTGCATGAATTTCGTGCACCGGGCCTCTAGTTAGTTTATAATAACCTAAATGTGTGAACATAAAAAAAATCATTTAATGTTTTATAAAAAAATGGAATTGGTTGAATCAATAGGTTATTTTAGTATTATGTGTTAAGTAAAACCTGAGAAATAGGATGAAACTTTATTAATGTCTATGACAGTAAAATAGGTGTTTCTCCTTTGCAGTTACAATAGAAGATTCATACCTTCTGTATAATCATATGATCATAGCTGTTTGAAACTCTCATAATGAATAAAAAAAATTAAAAAGTAAGTATTTTATATTACGTTACTTATACTCACTTGTATTAAGAAGTAGCAATACTTTCATACAGAGGAACTCTTCATGGCTAATTTGAAGCTTCACAAACTCCTGTGGAATCTGCCACATGGTAAGGCATAATGAATAGAATGATAATTCCTTCATCCGCTGTCTTCCATCATACACAACACCCAGAAGAAAAAGCAACAGGGAAAAAAATCACACATGTATATTAGCCAGTTTATGTAACTTATTACAGAATATGAGATTTAGTAATTACCTTATTTATTACTAAAATGACTTTTCATAAAGAAACTCAATAATATTTGGAATTTTAAACATCAAAATTTTTTCACAATGCTGAATTTTTGAGGTTAAGAAATTTTAAAGTTAGAAAATCATAGTAAATACACATTGACCAAGGTTAATATTTCTTTTTTTTATCATCACAGTTTAGAAACCTAAACCAAGAAGTTGTAGGTGTTGAAAATGTGCAACTAAGGAATGCTCAGGAAATAATTTATTTACTGATGGATTCTTTCTGTGAAATAAAATGAATTTTTGTGTGCAATCCAATAGGAGAATGGATTTACATCACAGAAAGTATAGAACAGTTTAGTGTGTGCAGTTCAGAGCATTCCATATGCACTAGATACACTGTGAACTATTCTAGGGGAAATGTATGATGATACAGAAAAAAGAACATTAGGGAGAATTAAATAATTGACAAAGACAAACACAAATTCTGAAGGTTGAGGACATTTTTAAAAACTATTTTCTCAACCATGTACTGTTTTATAATATTCACATTAGTCGTATGATGCTAACAAGGACAGTGAAAACTAGATTTTGACTCAGAAGAGTGAAGATTAATTGAGACTGACACTCAGATCCTTAGGTATGTTAATGCAATTCTTCTGAGCCTGTTTCCTGAGCTGTAAAATAAAGGATATCAATTCCTTATCAATTTCAAAGGATAATAGGATATAAAATGGATTACAATATACAAAAGTTATCTATAAACTGTCAAGGTTTATATAAGTTAATGTTATATAGTTCTGAGTCAAAATTCACCATTAAAATAGTATAAGTATTTTCATGAAAAGATTCTTATTTAAAGGTTATATGTAGATCATTAATTACAGAAATTTAAATATAATAAAGCAATTTAGAATATTTATCTTTCAATTTTAAAAATAAATCCTCAGTGTTGTTTTTCCTCTAATGAGAGATGTCTTTACCTTTTGAAGGTAAATCAATACTTTCAAGCAAATTATTTATAATTTACTTCATTATCTTCATTATCACCAAAGAAATTTTAATTTGATAAATAAACATTTAATTTTGTCTTTAAGTATATTTCTTGATGCATTCTTGAAGTTTAAAAAAATTGCATTTCAAACAACTGCTATACATTGAAACAAAAGGAAAACTCTCCAAATATCAAATTAACTGATAAAATGATATAATTATATTAATATTGTCAAGCTATAATTGATATGTGATAATATCAATCAATATGAGGTAATTCTGAGAAATCTTTCAAGAAACTCTTAGCACACTAAATATATGATTATCTATTGAAATCTAATTTTCAAGATTATCCTACATACATACTTATGTTAATAAAAACTATAAAAGTCAAGTTACTACTTACTCATTTATTATTAGATCAGGTGCAAAATACAACATCTTTCCACTGACATGTTTATAGGATCTCCACCCTAGTCCAAATACCATTAAGCTCATCCAAGAATACTGGATGAGAGTTATCTGGTCATCAATATGTAAGTTTCTAAAACCTACAAAACAAATTAAAGAATAAAATGATCACAAAATCACTTGTGCTAAAAACGTTAAAAAATATATAGAAATTTTAAAAGAAATGTGAGTAGAATAATAAAATATTTTCAATTTTAATACATTGTACATTAAAAATCAGCAATTTTGGAAATCATTAAAAATAGTCACTGTGACTTAGCATTCTGGGAATTAGCTAATTGAATCAATTGTCCACCACTCACTCATGTAACACTCATTTATTGAGAACTATTTATGTATTGGTCAAAATGCTGGGGTTAACAACGGTGGGTAATACAAAATCCTTGCCCTTAAAGGAATCTTATAAGTCAACAGGAGAAACAAACTCACAGTACAATGATAGAAAAGGTTAAGGGAGGACACCAGGCAACTGAAAGATCAGGAAAAATGCACTATAAGAAAAAGAGATCATTTCCAGGCAAAGTATAATCAGTTTGTTGAAGAAGCTCAATTTGTTAAGACATAACTATAAATTGGTAGGAGTAGAGAGGACAGAGTGCATCAAAGAAATATTTAAAAAGTAAAATCAAAGAAATTTTGCAAATGATTATATGTAGGTAAGAGGAGAAAGTTGCAAATAGATTTTCCAATATTTTACTTGAATAATGGATGATGGTAACAACATTAATATGATAAAATAAAGAAGGAGAAATAGGCTAGAGAATAAATAGTAAGTTTGGATATATTTGAGGGAACTCTGGAATATCCAGATAGTAGTTGGACATGTAAATCAGAATAATGGAGAAATATTGAGCTAGAAATATAAATTTAGAAATTATTTGTATTTGAATGTAGCTAAAACAATGAGAGTGGAGGAAATCTTTTATTATAGGTATTGAGGAAAACTAATGTCTTAGAACATTAATCACTTTCCACCGAGCTATTTAGTAACATCATATATTCCCCCTTAGAATCCATTGAAGTACACCTACAAGTGACCAATTTAAAAAACAAAACCAAAGCAAGCTTAATTTCTTAAATCTCAAGGGCGAAAGACATTTCCTGATTCTGTTAATCATTTCAAGGTCAGTGGCAGAAAAGGTTATCGTCTCTCCATACACTTCACATAGTCCCATCTTCATGTGAATGGTAGAAATGTATACATTTTATATATATGTTATATACCAACAAATATGTATTTGTCAAGTATAAGTGTCCAGAATATAGGGTTAGGGTTATATGAAAAATGGTAGACTCATAGCAAATTAGGTTCAATTAATCAGATGTATTAAAGATTAGCATTTATCACTATCTTCCCTGATATATTTTTATTACCTGTACCTTTCTTAATCAATGTTATAAGTTTCTATAGAAAGCATTATATAAAATTAAATATTTGACTTACTATATTATATATTGTTTATCCTAGGGCTTATGTTAATTTCTGAGCAGTTTTTAAAATATGATAAAATTACATAAGTTATTTCATTTGTTCTTTAAAAAACAGATTTGACTTATACTTACATATTTGCCTTTATTTTATCCTTTTATACAATTTGTTTTGCATTCTGGGATTATTAAGAACTAGAAATTATGAAACACTTATAAAAAACAAGTCTTGCTGAAATAACTTAACTTATGAAATTACCAATATTTATAGCAGAAAGTATACTCTTTCCATTTAACAAAATGAAATCCAACTCAGAAAATAGCTTTATTTATTCAATCTTCTAGGGAGCTTATCTGTGATAAATGTACAAGGTTAAATTGACTTGAACATGCCTGGTCCAGAAGTACAATTTTTCTCCAATTAACTGTAATATTCATTACTTCATACTGAAACAAAGACGGAACACTGAGATCAAATTCCCATTGATGATAACAATCAGGTAAACTTAGTACATTTGAGATGCTGATCAAAATGGAAACCTTCACATAGAGCGTGATGGATGGCCCCTAATTGTGTTTAACAGGTAAAGAAAAATACCCTCTCTTTTTATGTGACTTGACCTGATAATTTTGACAAAAGCCCTGTTACAAACTGTGCAATCCTTACTGCTTAAAAAAATTAAAAGAGTACAGTAAAGACATGGCCTGTATGACTTTCTAGGTTCTCCTATCTTCGAGAGTTCTCATAAAATATATAGGTTTTGCTTCTGTAGAAACTGCCATGTATTGAAACATTAAATCTACAACAAAGGCAGAGCATTAAATACCTCAGCAGCTTCTGACACAAAGAATGAACTTTGAGGAGCACAATAAAGCTTTAGCACAGTAAGTACAATCACTAATATATATTTGATGACTTATTAAGATAAGAACAAAGACTTGATGTTTAGTGGTCTAAGGCAGCATAGTTCTTTTCATATCAAAGTCATAATTTACATTTCTATCATTTACCTATTTGGGATGGAGCATTATGCTTGATACTAGGCATAAAGATAGGAAAGATGCTGTTTCTGTCTTTAACACTGGTGAGACAGACAGAAAAGAGGGACATAATTATAACTCGGAGTAACAGTGGTGTGATTGACAAAGGCAAGGGTGATGCGGGAGAGCAAGGGGGCCTTTGATTGAGTCTGGGAAGGCCCAGGGAAATTCTAGGGGAAACAACAGGTGATTAGAATCCTGAAGGCAAATTAGGGACCAGCCAGTGGAAGATGTAGAAGAGAAGGGCCTCCGGGTAGGGAGAACAATATGGGCAAAAGAAAGCAGGAAACTGAGCAAAGAGCATTGTGGGAACTGAATCTTAGAGTTTGAAGAGGAAGAGTGGGAGATAACATTGCGAATTCAGGAGCCAGATCACAGAAGGGCCTTGGATGAGAAGGCGAAGAATTTTGGACTTTGTTCTGAAAAAGAAAGGGAATAACATAAATCATTATAATTGTTTTAGAAAGATGATTTTGGAGGCAGAATAGAGGGTTGTTTGGGGACAGTGTAAAACTGTTATAATAGGCTGTGTTGGGGGAAGGGAGAATACAGCAGAAATCTAGGAAAAAATTATGAGGACCTACACTAAGTCAGGGCAGTAGCAGTGGAGCTTGTATAATGAATCATATATTTAATAAGTAGAGATAACAGATTCCGATAACTCATTGGACAGGAGGTGATGGAGAAAAGTGAGCAGAGGACTATACCCAAGAGTATCCCAGATGCTATTCCCAGATATAGAAAATGGTTTTAGTTTTATGGAATAGGTTTATGCTCATTTGGAAGTTCATCCAGGTGGGAATGTATAACAAGCAGTTGAAATGCATGGTCCAATAAGTTCAGTAGAGGGTCTGGGTTGATACTATGTATTTAGGAGTCATCAGACTATAATGGTTGCTGAAGACAGGCTATGAATGAATTCATTCAGACAGTATAGAGTGAGAAACTAATGCCATATTTATGGCATGAGCAGAAGAACAAAGCTACAAAGGAAACAGAAAATATGTACATTGAGAGAAACTTATCTACCTGGGAGGGAAGCAATGAATGCGAAAGGAAGAGTTTAAGCAAGAAATGGTTTTGTCAGTGGCCTCAGAGGCATGTGAAACATTGTAATGGCCAATAGTATTTATTTGATTTGGTAAATAATTTCAGTGGAATAACATGTTAGAAAAATCATTTTTGAAAGTATTATTAAAGCCTAACTTTACTCCTAATAGGTTAATCTCATTTCTTTCCCTTCACTTTTTTGGGGAAGTAATTTGATTTATTTATAAAGAAAAAAAAATCCTTTTTTACATAGGCAACAGCTGTCACTGACTCAAAAGCTATTTTGGCATGCTTCAAAGGCAGAAAGTGATTCAGTCTTCTGCTACTGATGATTGCAAGAAGTCTGGCTGAGACCAAGAAGTGTTTATTTAAAAATGCAATGTTTAAAAATGACAAATAATTGACCTAAGTAGATTTTTGTTTCACCAAATAAAAAGAAGAATCAAGACAATATTTTCCCAAAACCTCTCTGTCACATCACCTCTGCTATAATAGAGTGATATAGTAGGGTTGGGAACTTTTTTCTGCCAAGGGCCATTAACATCATTCATGGGCCATACAAAATTATCACCTTAAAAATTAGCCTGCTATGTTTGGTCAAACATTTAATCAACTCACCCCTAATGCCTTGGCAGGGCCAGACCAAATGATTTTGAGGGCCTTATATGGCCCTTAGGCCAATGTTCCCCACCCCTGATATACAGGATGAGGAATATTTAAAGGTGAAACTGATTTGGGAATGAGTACTTATTAATTTAACTAGTGGCTTGGTGCACAAAATTTGTGCATGGGGGTGTGGGGGGAGGGTCTCTCAGCCCGGACTACACCCTTTCTCAATTCGGGACCCCTCGGGGGATGTCTGACTTCCAGTTTAGGCCCAATCCCGCAGGCCTAAACTGGCAGTTGGACATCCCTCTTGCAATCCAAGACCACTGGCTCCTAACTGCTTGCCTGCCTGCCTGCCTGATTTACCCCTAATCCCTCTGCCTGCCTGCCTGATGCCACTAACTGCTCACCTGCCTGCCTGATCGCCCCTAGCCACTCTGCCTGCCTGCCTGATCACCCCTAACTCCCTCTGCCTCGGCCCCCACCACAGTGGCTTCGTCCGAATGATGTCTGGAAAGTGGTTCGGCTGTCTGGTCTAATAGCATATTACGCTTTTATTATTATAAATTTCCAAAGCCTACCCTGACTTGTCAGACTCTGCTTGATCAGCCCGTAACTTACGGCTCTTAATTTTTTTCAGCTACTCTCTTTAATAAAAATTTATTTTCAGTGGTGTTTTTAATACTTGAGTAATGAAACCCCTCGGAGGCCAGTACTTTTTGGAGCAGTGTTTGAGAAACCATTTGCATAAATATATTTTCTCAATCAGCAGCTATTAAAAAGTTATAATATATTTTATGCTACTAATGAATCTTCATAATTGAAAAAATTAGGAACCATTCTTATGCTGGTCTAATTTAGTATTCTCATTATATCATCAGCCACACTATTCCTTCTATCTGGAATGTTTTCTTATCATGAGTTATCAAAGTCTTATTTCTAATTGAAGGTGCAATTAACTGACACCTTGACTCAAGCCTTCTCTTGTCCCTGAAGCCAAAAATGTTCTTCTGTCCCATTTTCTTTATATCTGTATCTATGTCACTTTCAGTATAGTTGTTTTGGTGTCTTATCTATCCCACTGGATTGAAAGTTCCTAACAGAAAGAATATGTCTTGTTCATTTTTTAAATTTTGCAAATATTGTGTTGCTTCACCCATTGAAGTTAGAGCAAAAAGTATACGTAAAATCATTCATATATAGATGCAACGTATCCTCACAGGTCTTTTGTAAATGTGCTGTCATGAGGGGAAAGCATCTTTCAAGCATCCATTAAATAATGACAAAAGAAAAATTCTGAGATGTGCTAAAGTAAATTGGGCCAGAGAGTGAGAGAAAGAATGATAAACTAATTAGTAGCTGTAGGCCAACTAACATACTACTCATATTCCTGAATATATGTTGGAGCTTTGAATCAACTTCCAGGTGGCTATTTAAAAAGAAGTAGCCAGACACTACCTCATCCAGCTTATGCAATGAACTTTCAGGACTGTTGCAACAGCCAATCAAAAGTAGTAAATATCCCTCCTTTACGGACTGTGCACCTATCCTAGAACTGCCCCTGCTTCAGGTTTTCCCACACTTCCCCTTACCTGTTGTCAGTGTAAATTCTTTCAAAAACAACTTACATCTTTCTTCCTGCCAACGTAATGTATAAGAGCCATCAATTCTAGGAGGGTGGACATGTCTTCTCCATCTAGCCCTGCTACTGGTGGTTTAGACTTCATGCCCCAGGGACCGGTCCTTTTCTAGCTTACTCTGGCTAAATAAACCCTTTCTTTCAGTTTTCAGCTGTGAGCAGTTTTTTTGTTTTGTTGTTGTTATTGTTTAATAATAGAAAAAAGATATCTCTGAAATATTATGAAAGAGATGTTAGATAAACTGTAATTATTATAACAGGCCCAAGAAAATAGAAGAGCTAGACAAAAAACAAAACAAAACAAAAAAAACAAACAAATGAGGAAGTCTTGACCTGGCAACAAGAATCCTCTCATGCACCTCAGATATGTACCTTGAGGCCCTCAGGCATGCTGTCACCTTTGTCATGATTATCATTCTAAATCTGATCTTTAATCTGACTTCCCAAATACATTTTCTTATTGTGAAAGAATGACCTGAATATGCAATATGTTTTCCTGGCAGTGTTTTTTTGTGTACTTCAAATAAGTAAACTGACATTCTGGTGTATTAGGAAACTCATTTAACAAAAGTCTTATCTTTCATAGAGCAATAACATGTGAATGAATGGAGACTCAGAGTAAAAAAAAAAAAAGGGGGGGGGGAGGCAAAGAAGTTAACACATTAAGTGCCCAGTCAGTCATCAGTGATTGACACTATACTTTCTGTCCAGAAGACAAAACAGGCTGCACGCTTAACGTGTTAAACTCTGAACTCACCACTTCTCACAACCATATCAAAGCTACAGCTAAATTATAGAACAACCATCACTAAGAACCTCCCAAAGATTAACTTAACAGAATTCCTATAAGTAAGGATATAAAGAAGAAGCCACATCAAGATGGACAGGAGGGGCAGAGATGTGGTCCAGACAGATCCCATACCCATGGTGTGACAATTAATAAATGGGAGGGATATCTTGGCTATGTAAGTCCACCTAAGGAGCAAGGAGTCCAAGCCCCATTCTGGGTTTTTCTATGTCAAGAAGAGGAGTTCTATAATATCTGGTTTTGAAAACCATCAGGGATTATATCCTAGAGAGACAAAAGGCTGCAGGAGATTGAGATGCTGCTATTAAAGGGTTCACACACTTAGTTACTCTCTCCAAGTTCTAGGGCAGGGACAGCAGTTCAAGAAAAAAATTAAATTGACTAACTTTAAGGCGAGGGCCGGAGGGGCAGAATCAGGAGAACTCTCAGGAGACGGAAGTGCTGGCAGGCACCACTGATCTTTTATTGAGCTCTCTTCTCACCTGCCAGGCCCTGTGAAGGCCCACACCAAATTTGTCACTATCCATTAACATAACACCACTTTCCCAACCCACACCATTTGCCCAGGTCTGGTGGCTCCCTGAGACACTGCCCTACTCCACCTGCTTGCCCAGTCAAAGCCTCTTCTAGCGGCTCCAGACCCTCCACATGAGTGGTGCCTGGACTAGGCTCTTGCTGCAGACACTCCCAAAGGTCTACAAACCCCACACAAGTGTCAGCCAGCCTCAGAAAGCACGTCAGATGCTCCCAACGGCCCACAAACCTCACACATGTAGTGGCTGACCTCAACTTGCATTCTAGTTACCCACAAGTATCCCTAAGCCTGGCACAAGTAGCAGCCAGGCTCAGCTCACATCATAGTTTCTCTCAAGCCACTCCAAGCCTGGCACAAGCAGCGACTAACTGCAGATCATGTTCTAGCTCCTACCAAACAGCCCCAAACAACAACATGGATGGCACGAGAGCCCTGCTAAAGTCAGCTGGAGTCAGCCTCCAAACAATAGCTTATCCAATGTAGTCAATAACTAGTCCTCACAGACAGTTGGCCTGAGAGTCAACCCCACCCATCGATGTGCCAGCAGCAGTGGAGCCCAATTGTAACAGGAGAGCACACACAACACACCTTGGGCATCTGGCTCAGGTGACCAGGGGCAGTGTACTACTACTGGGACCCAGAGGACACCTTCTATGTAAGACGATTCTTTCAAGCCTGGGAGATGTAGCACACTTAATTAATACATAAAAATAACTACACGGAACCAGCCAAAATGAGGAGACAAACATGTCCTAAATGAAAAAATAGGCCAAAACTCCACAAAAAGAACAAAACAGAATGGAGATGAGCAATATACTAGGTAAAGAGTTCAAAATATTGGTAATAAAGATGCTCAAAGTATTCAAGAAAAGAGATAAACTCAACAGAGAGAAATAATAAAAAAATAACCAATCAGAAATGAAAAATACAATAACTAAATTTAAAGATACAGTAGAGGGAATCAAAAGCAGATTAGATGAAGTGGAAGATCAAATCAGCAATCTAGAAGAAAAGGTAGGGTACACACCCAATTAAAAATAGTAAAAAGAAAAAATAAGGATATTAAAGGGACCTCTAAGGATATTAAAGGATATAAAGTTACCAACACTCACATCATAGGGGCACCAGAAGGAGAAGAGAGAAAGGTATTGAACTTATTTGAAGTAACATAGACTATTCCTTAACCTGGTGAAGAAAATAGACATACAAATTCAGGAAGTGCAGAGAGTCCCAAACAAGATGATCCAAAGAGGCCCATACCAAGACACATTATAACTAAAATGCAGTGTTAAAAACACAGAGAACTATAAAAGTAGCAAGAGAAAAGCAGCTAGTTACATATATGAGAGCTCCCAAAAGACTATTGGCAGCTGATTTTCAACAGAAACTTGAAGGCCAGAAGGAATTGTCATTGTATGTCCAAATTCATGAGTGAGAAAAATCTATAACCAAGAATACTCAATGCAACAAGGTTATCATTTAGACTTTAAGGAGAGGTAGTTTCCCAGACAAGCAAAAAGATAAAGGAGTACATCACAAGGAAATCAGCATTACAAGAAATGTTAAAGTGACTTCAAATAGAAAATAAAAGGTCAAAACTAAAAATAAAAAAAAACATAGAAAAACAAAAATCTCACTGAAAAAGGCAAACAGTGAAAGTAGTGGATCAACCAATTATAAAGGTAATGTGAAGCTTAAAAGACAAAAATAGTAAAATCATGTATGAATACAATAATAAAAGAAAGGATACACACATATAAGAGGTAAAAAAATGATGACAAAAACATACTGTGGGAGTGAGTAAAATATGTAGGGATTTTAGAATGCATTGGAACCTAAGCAATCATGAACTTAAAATAGACTGCTATAAACATAACCATCTGATAACCACATATACCGTATTTTCTGGCGTATAAGACGACTGGGCGTATAAGATTTTCCTGGGTTAAAAAGTCGTCTTATACGCCAGAAAATACGGTATATATATATGTATGTGTGTGTGTGTGTGTGTGTATGTATATATATAAACCAACCATAAACCAAAAAACTTATAATAGATGTACAAAAAATAAAGAGAAAGAAATACAAGCATAAACTACAGAAAGTTATCAAAATACAAGAAAGCATAAGAAGAATGGAACCAAGAAGAACCACAAAAAAACCCCAACCAGAACACAATTAATAAAATGGCAATAACTACATACCTGTCTTATTATTAACCAACTAGAGGCCCGATGCATAAAATTCGTGCAAGGGACTCAGCCCTCGCAGCCCCAGCTTAATCTGGTCTAATTAGCATATTATGCTTTTATTATTATAGATAATTATTTTAAATGTAAATGGATTAAATGACATAAGGTGGCTTACTATTTAAAAAATCAGCACCCCGTATGCTGCCTATAAGAGACTCACTTCAGATCAAAAGATTTTCATGTAAATAAAAACTAAACAAAAGCTGGGTTAGCAATACTTAGACAAAATAGATTTTAAAACAAAGTCTGTAACAAGAGACAAAAAAAGGGCATTACAAAATGATAAAAGGATCAACCCAACAAAGGATATAATTCTTGTAAACATCTATGTACTCAACATAGGACCACCTAAACACATAAAGCAAATATTAACAGACATAAAGAAAGAGATCAACATTAATACAATAATAGTAGGGTTCTTTAACACTTCACTTACATCAATGGATAGATCATTCAGACAGGAAGTCAACAAAGAAACCATATCCTTAAAAGACACATTAAGGATCAGATGAGCTTAATAGACACCTACAGAACATTCCACCCCAAAGCAGCATAATATACATTCTTTTCAAGTGTACATGGAACATTTTCCAAAATAGACCACATGATAGGCCATAAAACAAGTCTCAGTAAATTTAAAAAGACTGAAATCATATCAAGCATCTTCTCTGATCACAATAGTATGAAACTAGAAATCAATTATAGAAAGAAAACTAGAAAAAACACAAACACATACATGGAGGCTAAACAACATGCTCCTAAACAATGAATTAGTAAGTGAACAGATGAAGGGGGATCTTAAGAGGAATGAAAATGGAAACACAATAATAAAATCTATGGGACACAGCAAAAGCAATCTAAGTGGGAAATTCATAGCAATTGAGGCCTACCTCAAGAAACAAAACAAAAAACTCAAATAATTTTACTTTACACCCAAAGGAACTAGAAAAATAAAACAAACAAATCTCAAAGTGAATAGAAGAAAAAAATTAAATTAATAAAGATTAGAGCAGAAATAAATGAAATTAGACTAAAAAATAATAGGAAAAAAATCAATTCAACTTAGAGCTTTTTATAAAAAAATAAACCAAATTAATAAACCTTTAGCCAGACTCATCAAGAAAAATAGAGCCCAATATATATAAATCAGAGATATAGGAGAAGTGATGACTGACACCACATAAATAGAATGGATTATAAGGAAACACTATAAGGATTATAAGAAAAATTTGAAAGAGATTTATTATATGCGAACAAATTGGACAACCTGAAAGAAATGGATAATTCCTAGAAAGATACAATCTTTCAGACTGAATTAGGAAGAAATAGAAAATCTGAACAGACCAATTACTAGTAATGAAATTGAATCAGTAATAGAAAAAAAACAACCAACCTCTCAACAAATAAAAGTCCTGGACCAGATGGCTTCACAGGTGAATTCTACCAAAGATTCAAAAGAATAATTAATACCTACCTTCTTGAACTATTCCAAAAAATTGAAGAGGAGGGAAGGCTCTCAAACTCATTATACTAGTCCAGCATTCCTTGAACGTAAATGAAAAATTCCTCAACAGAATATTAGCAAACCAAATGTAGCAGTGCATTAAAAAGATCATACACAATGATCAAGTGGGATTTATTCCAGGATGCAAGGTTGGTTTGATATCCACTAATCAATTAACATAATACACCACAAACAAAACAAAAGATTAAAATTATATGGTCATATCAATAGATGCAGAAAACACATTTGATGAAATATAACTCTATGATAAAAACACTCAGCAAAGTGGGAATAAAGAAAATATACCTCAACATAGTAAAGGTCATGTATGACAAACCCACTGCTAACATGACACTCAAGAATCAAAAGCTAAAAGCTTTTCTTTAAGATTAGAAACTAGACAATTATGCCCACTCTCACTATTTGTAATCAACATAATATTGGTGTACTAGCCATGGTATCAGAAAGGAAAAAGAAATAAAAGGCATCAGATTGAAAAAGAAGAGGTAAAATTGTCACTATTTGCAGGTGACATGATATTATATTAAAAAACCCTAAAGATTCCACAAAAACTATTACAACTAATAAATAAATTCAGTAAAATACAGGATACAAAATTAATATTCAGAAACTATTTGTATCTTTACACAATAAAAATGATATATCAGAAAGAGAAATTAAGAAAATTCTATTTACAATTGAATCATAAAGAATAAAATACCTAAAAATAAATTTAATAAATAGAATTACCATATGACTCAATTCCACAATGCTGTGTTTATTGCAGCATTATTTATAATAGCCAAGATATGGAAGCAACTTAGGTGTCAATCGATAATAATAAAAGCGTAATAGGCTAATTAGACTGGACAGCAGAACAACCTTCCAGATCTCCTTCTGGACAAAGCCGCGGCAGCGGGGGCTGAGGCAAAGGCAATTAGGGGTGATCAGGAAGGCAGGCAAGTGGTTTAGGGGTGATGAGGCAGGCAGGCAGATGAGCAGTTAGGAGCCAGTGGTCCCGGATTTCAAGAGGGTGCAGACCGGGCTGAGGGACACACACCCTCCTCCCCCCATACACGAATTTCATGCACTGGGCCTCTAGTTGATAGATAAAAGGATAAAAAAAATGCAGTATATATTTACAATGGAATACTACTCAGCCATAAGAAAAGATGAAATATTGCCATTTGTGTCAATATGGATAGCTAGACCTAAGGGTATTATGTTAAATGAAATAAGTCAGACAGCAAAAGACAGTTATATGTGGAATTTAAACGAAAAAATAAGTGAACAAACAAAACAAAACAAAAACAAACTCATAGATAGAGAGAACAAACTGATAGTTGCCAGATAAAAGGTGTGGGGGAATGCTGAAAAATTTTAAAGAGATTAAAAAGTACAAACTACCAGCTATAAAAATAGTCACAGGATGCAAAATACTAAATATGGAATATAGTCAATAATCTATATATATAAAAACCTAATATGCAAAGTGTCCCCTTGGGAGTTCAACCGACCAGGAGTTCAATCGCTTGTTATGATGTGCACTGACCACCAGGGGGTGGTGCAGGATGAAGGATGGCCCTGGCCAGCAGCCAGAGAAGGAAGGCCCGGCTGGCAGCTGGCAGCTGCTAGGGACCCTACCTGTGCACAGATTTTGTGCACTGGGCCTCTAGTATTGTAATAACTATGTATGGTGTCAGATGGGTACTGGACATATTATAAGGTATATAAATGCCTAATCATTATGTTGTACACCTGAATTAATATAATGCTGTATGGCAACTACCATTAAAAAAGAAAAGAAAAAAATGTGAGTGACTGGATAAAATAAGTTTCTTTTATGTGCAAAACTGATAACCAGATGCTAGGGCAGTGATGGGCAACCTTTTGAGCTTGGTGTGTCAAACTTCACCAAAAAACTGAGCATAACTTGGGTAGTGTGTTACTTTGAGGAAAAAACATTATTTCACAAAGGTTTCATCCTCAGGAGCAGCAAATGTTTCGTCCTCGG